>NW_015631049.1:2469424-2505646 GCF_001515625.1 Sinocyclocheilus rhinocerous | reverse complement strand
AGCTCTTTAATTAAACCACTCAACAAGCCACAAGTTTCTGTCACCGAGTCGTTTACTGGAGTCACAACGAACTGGAGAGCAGAGCTAACGAGGTGTCATCTCCCAGATGCTTTGCTCATCATAGAGGAAGAAGGGTGGAAAAAGTAAAAGAGAGAGAGAGCATAAGTTAGCAGAGGGTGGACGATGGATGACATTGTGTGAGAAGGAACAAGATGGCGAGAACAACAATGAGAAGAGGAGGAGAGCGACTGAGAGAGGAAGAGGACTGTTAATAAACTTCTGTTTATTAACACTACCACATCAGCTGGCGCAGTTGATGCCATCTGGTGTAATGGCCTGGGTGCCACGCGCCCGGAGGCAGATGGTGCCCATTTTACTGATCATTATTACACCATCAGCATGTGCGTATGGCAGACGGGTACGGTCCGCAAAACCCTGCCTGACAATGTAAGATTTTTTAAAATGTTTTTGAAAGAAGTCTCTTAGCTCAGCAAGGCTGGATTTTTTTTTTTTAACATAAAAAAAAAAAATTTAATTACTCCAAACTTTTGACCAGTAGTGTACCTTGCCCCTGCACACACACACACACACACACACACATACACACGGGACAGTTAGATCAACATTTAAAAGCGTCTCATTTCCAAATAAACACAATCAAGCCACAGTCATCTATTGAATATGTAAACCGCCTATGACGAGGTTGAGCTTTACAGTGTTTAGATTACATTTTCTCTTCACTGAGCTAATGAACGTGAGTTCTCAGATGCTCTATTCATTTTTGAACTGCTCCAAACGAAAAAAAAAAGGCTTGTGTTTGCTAAAGTGTCTCTCCTCCATGCAGCTCTCCCATCACAGATTGCCGTCTAATCCAGGTAATAGCCATTAAGCTGCCTTGTCTGAACAAAAATAAGCTTCACTCCACAAGCCAAATGTGCCAGAGACATTTTTGGATGCAACAATACCCAGAGGAATAACTGAACCCACCAGACACACCCCAGTCCTACCAGGCTGGGGAAACTGGGGAAAAGTGGCAGGTTGTCATGAATATTCAGTATACAGTGTTTCCTGCATGTCTATGAGAACGAGACTGAATATGGCGGGGATTTCTAATGGGATAACGAGGATCATCTGAAGGGTCCATACAGGTGGCCATTTTGGAAGACAGACTATTCCTGTTTACACTAGGCATCAAAATCCTCCTTGCGTATTTGTAAAGCCATCTGATTGGTTCAAACCACATAAAATGCTGTTGTAAACAATCTTATACAAATCAGACTGCCAAAGCCATTCTCCAGAGCAATGGCTATCAAATAACTCACAATAGACTTTTATGTGTAGTTTAAACAAGATTAAACAGCCCACAGGGCACAATAAGCGTTAGCCATAAAACGACTCTTTGACTGGTGAATTTTAGCAGCGCAAAAACATTTTAACTGTCATAATTTTCATAACATCGTACAAAAGCCTTTTTTCATATTAACTGGGTCATGGGGAATCTAATTTTCTTGATCTTTTTAAATAAAAAAGTACTATGAATTGTACTATGAAAACACTGGAACTTTAGAACACAAGCTCTGCCTAGTGAAAAAGACCATTTACTAAAACTAAGCTGCAAAAAAAAACATGCTAAATGCCAAAAAGCTCCATCTTTTTGATACAGAGGCCTATACCTGTGCAACACAATAGTCAAAGGCCCCCCAATATAAGGTATTAAGTCATCTTGTGGGCCCTTTAAAATATTCCCTAGTTGATTTCAGTTAATGTTTTGATTGTATATTTTTTAACATTTTAATTTATTAAAATTAAATTAAATTAAAATATATAAAAAATAAAGTAAACAATTATCACTTATTAATATATTAATTAAAATAATTTTAAGTCACCTCGCCTTGTGAAAGTTTGCTGTGGCCTCCTAGTTTTGAGAACCACTGCTCTGCAGGATTTTCTACCTTTGGTTAGCATTACTTTGCAACAAATTTCTTTATTTTTGGCCTCTCTTTTGTTCTCCTTTTTTCTCTGTGTCTAACCACTGTGTGTAGTGTTTTGACAAACCGGGCCCTGTTTTCAAAATTGTGCTTAAGCAATCGTAAAAAACTGTAATTAGCTTTTCTAATTTTCTAGCTAAAAAACAAGACAACCAGCTAGCTTTTCCCAGATTTATTTTTGATTCATCTTTGAGCATGATGTTTTCTCTCTCTCTCTCTCTCTCTGTGGCTAACTATTGGATATTAAGCTTGTCTAACATTTTCCAGGTAAAAAAAAAAAAAAAGCTAAAAAAAATACCTATCTAGCTTTTCCCAGATTTACTTTTGATTCTGCTTTGAGCATGATGTATTTTTTCTTTTTCTTTCTTTCTTTCTTTCGTTTTCCTTTTTTTCTCTGTAGCAAACGACTGGATGTTAATTAGCTTGTCTAATATTTTCCAGCAAAACAAAACAAAAAACAAGATAACTAGCTCGCTTTTCCCAGTTTTATTCTTGATTCTGCTTCGAGCATGATGTATGTATTTTGGCACCACCAGTGGCACTAAACGGAATTGGAAAGGAATGGAAACCTTTCCATTGGTTGAGCTAGAATGTTGTGGTATCGCCACAGAATTTATTCTTTCAGGAATTAAATTATTTTATAAATAATCCAAATGTCTTTAACATTTACATTTATGTATTTATACAAAGCGATTTACAATTCATTCAAGCTATTTATCTAATCAAGTTCATGCATTCCCTGGGAATCAAACCAATGACCATGGCGTTGCTAGTGCCATGCTTTACTATTTGAGCTACAGGAACACCTAAAATTTAAAGAGAGTTCCATATCTAATATATTTATATAATTCTGTTACTATCTGTCGTACAGTATGTCCTCTTCCAGTTATATTTCACCTGGAAACACACATGCAAACTCAAACAGAGCACATGCCTGAGATGTTTTTCTTGCTCTCTAATGCTCTGAGCTTAATTTAGTTGACAGTCTATCATGAATCAGTCGATTTCTCTCAGCTTCAGCCAATTTACTCTGAACAACACGCATGTCACTGTGCTGAACTACATGAGACCTTCACAGGAAAGACCTAACCAAACCTCAGCACCAGCAAACACACACAACCCTGGTATTTTTAAACCAATTAAAACTTTTCTCACAGTAATGCACCTGAAGGACAGTGATAGACACGTCAAAGAAGATCCATCCGGAGATGAACTGGTTATTAGAGAGATAGGGTTGTAAATAGAATTAGGTGTTATGTTTTCCAGTTCTGAAATATTGACATTAGTTCTGGTGGGTTTGTTATAGCTGGAAGCACTGGGTGAAGACACCAGGCATATTCATTAATTCTGACAGAATTGAGTTTCCCACAGTCTACTGAGCAGGGACGTCGCATAGAGAGGATTATATATCATATACCACAAGACTAATGCCACAGTAACAGTAAATTGTAAAACTGCAACCTCAGAAATAGTATTACAATTAAATAATGTGATAATTAATTGACATTGTTATCATGTGTCAAAATATAGATAAAAAAAAAAAAAACATTTAATTTGTGTGTGTGTGTCTTATGGTATATATGGTTTATGAGGACACAAATGTGTATAATGACATGGGTACTACAACGTAAACATGGTTTATGAGGACACTTCCTGTGTCCCCATAAACCAAAAGGCTTAAAAAACATACTAAATTGTTCTTATTGTATATATGGTTTATGAGGACACAAATGTGTATAATGACATGGGTACTACAATGTAAACATGGTTTATGAGGACACTTCCTGTGTCCCCATAAACCAAAAGGCTTAAAAAACATACTAAATTGTGTTTTATGAAATTAAAATATTGCCAGTAGTTTTCTGTGAGGGGTAGGTTTAGGTGTAGGGCGATAAAAAAATATAGTTTGTACAGTATAAAAACCATTACGCCTATGGAGAGTCCCCGTAAACCACATATGCAAGAGTACGTGTGTGTATGTGTGTGTGTGTGTGTGTGTGTGTGTGTGTGTGTGAGATATGCTCCATCTTTTTCAGTCACTTTGACCTAGAAATACATTTAGAATTATTTGTACTCCCGGTAAAAACATTGGCCAACATTTAAATTATGTCAGAAGTAGTTTGGAGTAGAAACATCATAATTTCATTTTAAAAAGTTGAATTGTTCCTTTTTACTGGTGCATAAGAAGTGTGTTTCTGGGTCAAAGTGACTCAAAATGATGGAGCAGGTCACAATTATGAACCCCAACCTTATGAAACCTTCACAAACCCAAACTTCCCTGTTGAAAGACAAGCATCAGGAATTAAAATGCTGGTCCAGACTGGTTTATGCTGATTTGTATTGGTTTTGTGCTGGTTTATCTACAGTAGAGAACGTGGACTGTCATGTTGTTGGTGAAGTTGGTCGTCCTTGCTTCTGGTGAAACTGGTTGCCTGTTAGGAATGCCAGCACATTAGCATCCAAAGCACAACACTGGTGTCCAGCAACAGTTTTCACTACAGGCTCGGGTTGAGCAGCAGACCTCTGGTACTCACTCCTGGGGCTTTTTGGCCCTCAAGTGCAAATCTTTATGAACCCTCTGGAGCAGTAGCTATTTTCCCAACCTTTCTTGTGCTTTGTAGGCCACATCAATAAGTTTCAAGTACTTCATCATCTGCTCCAAACTAGTATGTTCCTCTAACTTATATATGTACCATTATAAAGAATATTGTAAGAAAGAAGGTATTACCATGATTCCCTTTTAAACTGAATGCTATTTAAACTGTGGAAAAAACAGACTGATGTAGCTTCCTCTCTTTTTAAAGGAATAGTTAACCAGAATAAAATAAAATTAATAAAATAAATTAAAATTAAATTAAATTAAATTTACTCCCCCTCAGGCCATCCAAGATATACTGTAGACTAATTTGTTTCTTCATCAGCAGATTTGGAGAAATTTAGCATTAAATCTCTTGCTCATCAATGGATCCTCTGCAGTGACTGGGTGCTGTCAGAATGAGAGTCCAAACAGCTCATAAAAACATCAAAATAATCCACATTTTAAATTTTAATCAATTGCTTCCAGCTAAAACACTAATCCTTTATCCATAATATTGCTTTCTCCAGTTGTAGAGAAACTCCCTCTGAGAATGACCTAATGGTACATTTATTTAAATGAAACCCATACAACAAAAGTAAAGTCGAACTTAAAATTTAAACAGAAGCTCAGTGAGTATGAAATATCACCCACAAGTGAATACACTGTCAGTTGTTTTTACAATACATACACATCTATACACAGTTGCACATAATGTATAGTATAGCCTACATTCATATATTTATGTCTTTGCCGCAATTTAGTGCTAAGAGTCTGCTACATTGTGTGGCATTCACCTGCTCCACATCGTTGGTTAAAATTGCTCTGCATGCACTCAAACACGTACAGTATAAACACTCAAAACCTCATGACCAGCGTGAGTAGGCACAGCGACATTATGAATGTTATCTTTCTAATCCAGACAGGGTTTAGAGAACTGCAACACCTCAGCAACGCTTCCAGTAACACCCCTGCTGGCTGGCAAACAAAGGAAATCTCAATGCATGAGGATAAAACATTCAAACGCTACAGTTGATGTTGTGCACAGGCTCCAAAGTCACTGAGCTATGACATCCGCTGGGCTGGCACATGCTTCAAGTAGCATGTCATTTTTAGAAATGTGATGCTTTTCTTTGTTTTTGATGGCCACTTCTCTAAATGAGAACAACAGATGGACATTTCAGTTTATGTTTGTGAAACTAGAATAGCAAATCATTGAATCGTTTGTCTATAGGTGGCTGTAAAATGTCTCAAAAAGCCAACTGATTGCTCAACCAATTTATTTTTCATAAATCTATAGTTTAGAGTTATACTGTTTCATGCAAAAGCAACTGCCGCAAAGTGAAAATGACCTCAGAGGACTTCAGTACTGTATTGTAATATTGTTTTGTACATTGTAATGCTTTTTATCTTAGTGAAACTTATACAATGATTAATATTTCATGTCCACATATTCATTTACTCACGTTATGAATGAATATGGAGCCCTGGAGACATATAGTGATGAAAATGGGAGGACTTGCAAATGCAAACCTTATGTGTTCTCTCACAAAATTGTTGCGCTCCCCTGAAAAACTTTGCATTTCTCGGGAACGCAAAAGTTTTATGAATGAATGCAAAGTTTCTTGGGCAAAGTAAAAGTTTTATGAGTGATCGCAAAGTTTCTCAGAGAATGTAAAAGTTTTATGAGCAAACTCAAAGTTTTTTGGGGGAACACAAAATTTAAATATATATTTTTTTTTCTCCCATATAAATTTTTTTCTCATCACCAGTTAACATGGTAATGTAAGCCATTATTTATTTATATAAATTGGTAACAATAATACTAAATGAATTGTTCACCCAACAATGAAAATGTGCTGAAAATGTACTCACCCTCAGGCCATCCAAGATGTAGAAGAGTTTGTTTCTTCATCAGAACAGATTTGGATAAATTTAGCATTACATCACACGGGTGCCATCAGATTGAGAGTCCAAACAGCTGATATAAACATCTCCATAATCCACAACTAAGTGAAAAGCTGCATGTTTGTAAGAAACAAATCTATCATTAAGGTGGTTTAACTTTAAACTGTCACTTCTGGCCAAAATATCCAGTCCATAATCAATAATACCGCTTGCTCCAGAGAAAAAGTCCTTCCCCTGTTCTCCTCTCACATCAAAGCCAACCGTGCATATTTCTCTCCTGATTCAGATGAGACAACTTTTTCCCTGGAGAAAGCAACATTATGAATAGAGGAATCGAATTTTAGATGAAAGCCATGGTGTGAAGTTAAAAATGTTTTAATGATGGATTTGTTCATTACAAACGCGCAGCTTGTGGATTACTTACATGTTTATTATTGTGATGTTTTATCAGCTGTTTAAACTTTCATTCTGACGGCACCCATTCACTGCAGAGGATCCGTTGTTGAGCAAGTGATGTAATGCTAAATTACGAATCTACATCTTGGATGGCCTGAGGGTGAGAACATTTTTTTTTGCAAATTTTCATTTTCCTTTAAAATGCTTTCAATGATGCAAAGCTAAACACAAATACAAGAACGAATTTGGAAATGTGTAAATACAACAGCAACAGCCAAGGCACATTTTGATCACATTTTTCCAGTGCTTCTGCAGCATTCTGTAACTGTGACCTCTCGCTTTTGTGTGAACTCTTTTCCTTTCCTACATTTTAACTCATTCCAAGAGTGCTCTTAAGTGAACTACTGACCAGGTGAGAGGGAAAGAGAAATATGAAGCATGTCGGGCAGCTCTCAGTGGGTTTTTGAAAAGACTATTATGGCTACCATTGCATTTTGTGAGCATTTTAAATTATACTTTTGAGTGTCCTTCATGTGGCCTGAGAGGTGATGTGGCTTTTAATATAACTTTTATTTGAAATTAGCCATATGTTTTGACACATCTTTATGTGTCATAAAGATGTTGCATGTGTAATTTTGAATGCAGCCTGTATATGCAGGTGTGTGTGTGTGTGTGTGTGTGTGCTGAAGATGGTTTGGTGCCGCTTCTTTCGGCAGCAGCTACAGGCTTTTGTACAGTGAATGTAATGGAGTGGAAAATGCACTCGGCTGCTCTTTATTCGACATCATGAACTACATCACCAGCAGGAACTCTCCACTTTCATCTGTTTCTCGGATACACACATGAACTACACCACCTGTCCACAGATGACCCGACATCCGATGTTTGATGTTTGCAGCACATGCATGTCATCAACATACCTGAACAAACACACACAAGGAATACAATGAATACAGATCAGTGCACACATTTGGTCCTAGCTTACACTTAACCAGAGCAATATGAAAACCTTATATATTTCATTATTTAAATTATATTTGATAAATAAAAAGTTCAAATGGACAGCATTTATTTAAAATAGAAATGTTGTAACATCTTTACTGTCACTTTTGATCAATTTATTGCATCCTTGCCGAGTATAAATAAAAAATATATATTTTCAAACTTTTAAACAGTAATGTACACAACACAATCTTTGGAATATGCCAATTTAGTAATCTAATTAATTTTGGTGCTTTAGATAAAATATCCACCTATGTAACATCTTCAAATAAATGATGCTAGAGTTAATTTTGTTATTTTAGCTAATATGTATAAACAAGAACAGAAACCTGTTCGTGCCTAAATAGTAATAAAAAGAAGCCTACTAATTATTTATATAAATATATGGTATTTATATAAACAGTATCTATGTATTATTTATATGTATTGTATTATATATATTTGTAGCCCAGATGGGATTTTATTCATATGCATATAGAAATACAGACTGCAAAAGGTTAATACGTTTAGTTTTAAGGTACTCAAATTTACATGGGTTCATACACCCTAACTTGTTTGCACTAGAATGCCTGCTCATCTTCATTTTACTGGTCTCTGATTGGGTTATTTTCAGTGTTTACTGTTCCTGAGTGGGCGGGGTTTAGGAGATGTGCGCAGCAATTGCAGCTTGTAAGGAGAAAGTTAAAGGAACTTGCAATCCACGTTAGTTCTCTACAAATATGATAAAGTACACCCAGTAATATGGATGACAAATCGTTGTGCTCTTCTGGGATGCTTATCTACTTGTTTAAAGGAAACGGACAGTTGTTTCTTTAGCCATTTGTTTATTGACCGGGAAAATCTCCTGATCCATGGAAAAAGAAGTTTTCTTTGATGAGTTGTGGCGCTGAATACTCTTCACTGGATCCCGTATCTGCTGAACTTGCCGCCCTGTACAGTTGTGCCTGTTGTTCGTGGTCACTGGACTAGATACAGCTTCTCAGGTCGTGAGTACTATAAAGTACGTGCAGTTAAACATTTTGTGTTGCTTTTAAAGTGAAGCGGCCAGTTTTTGTTTTTGGACACCACGCTCTCAAGCCACGTCCCAGGCCTGCAACGATTTATTTTGTTTAAGACTGAGTGAACAAGAGACAGATGTATGTGTGTGGGCCCACTTAATTTAATGTCATAGACCTTCTACTGATTTTCAATGTCATTTATCTTGGTGTCAGTTGAACAGAGGGTTTATATTGAAACTGCTTTTTATAGTGTATATTGTTTAACTATTTGCTTTTATTTTCAGTTTCATATTTAATTGTCTATACTGAATACTTTTAATTTCAAGTTTACTTCAGTAAATTGTATATAATTTCTCCCATTCACATTTGTTGTGTTTGAGTTTACAACAGTTAATTAAAAGATCCCATTTTAATGGGATATTTGGAATTAAACGTGAAATTACTACATAAAAGGGAGGCACCGTCAATAAGTGTTGTGTAAAAACAATAGTTACAAAAAGAAACGTAACACCTGAGTTATTTGTTTTATTAGTATTTATTTTCAAACCACACCCAGGGCCCCATCCTATGTTACAATTTTTAAAGTAGTTTAGCTACCTATAACCAGCACTGGGAAAAGGGGTTACATATTATTACAATTTATTTTATTTTTTATTGTTTTTATAATAGTAATAATATACAGAGAGACATAAAAATGTAAAATTGAGTTAAACTCTCATGCAGAGAACTATTTATGTTAAGCATTTATATGTAGAGCATTTCAAATCAGTCAGTTATGAGGTTCTGTTAAGATGCTCCCTTTCAAAGTGCCAGTAGAAAGTTCACTAAGTTTTGGAGCAGAGCTTATATGTATGCGCATATTTTGCATTGTGGTTTTAATCAGAGTTTACATCACAAGGATTTTCCACTATGCTGTGATTTGTCATGATCAGAGATATCAAAAGATGACTTAATGGGAAACAGGAACGTCCTTCATCACACCGGCGCTCCCCCTCCGTGTTCATGTTTCTGTCAGACCTCGTCTCCTTTTTCCATCCGCTTCAAAATGAATACCCCCCTACCCTTCCATTTAAACACACTCACACTCAGATGTAAAACGCTCTCTGCGAGAGGCCAGTCGACAGATTACATGTTGAGCAGAGGCAATTTGCTGACAGACAAGCCTGAACATTTCAATCATCTCTAGGAAGACGGGTGACAATACTTCACACGCACTCATGCACCTGACCCTCCGGCCCTCTTCTCTTCCTTCCTTCCTTCTTCAAAATTGAACCCGCATAAATTTGTCTCGTCTTTTCTTACTATAAATGACGGCATTCATATGGGGATGGTGTTGCCTGATCTTTGAAACCTTTCATTTAAGTTCAGGCTGTCTCTCTCTTTCTCACTCTCTCTCTCACAGATAGGATTTCATTTTTGATCATCACATTGAAAACATCAGGGTGGAGAGTGAGATGAATCTGTTTTAAAATGAGGCGACCACCGCACCTTTTATTTTCGAGAGGAGTTCTGGGATCCTGCAGTGACCGGCCGTTGAAAAATCTACTTTTAATTGTAGTCTATATATATATATATATATATAGACTACAATTGTCTATATATATATAGACAATTGTATAGACTGGCTGCGAGATACGTGTAGATGTGCCACAGCCTGAGAGACAGCAGGTGAATGTGTGTGTGTGTGTGTGTGTGTGAGTGAGAGAGAGAGAGAGAGGCAGCAGGTGAATGCGTGTGTGTGAGAGAGAGAAAGAGAGAGGCAGCAGGTGAATGCGTGTGTGTGTGAGAGAGAGAAAGAGAGAGAGAGAGAGTTGTGTCTGACCTCAGTGTGTTACCCTACTGTCCACCACAGTGATCCGAAGTATGTATGTGTTTCTATGTAAGTTAAAGACTGTGGTATCAAATGTTCACACGTTATAATTTGTTACAGTTTAATATTTCTAGGATGTTATAATATTCAATTCTATTACTGTGATGTTCATTTAATTATTATTATTATTATATTATTATCTTTTTGTACATGTATACTAAGCTTTGGCAATATTGTATCAGCAATTTTGAATTGAATTGAATTGAGAGAGAGAGACAGAGAGAGAGAGCCGACCGACCGACAGACAGAGACAGACCGTGCAACCAATTCATGCAAGATAAAAGAAATTAATTAATTAATTAAAAAAATTACAGCAGACCAGAATTATTTCTTAGTTCTTTAATTAGGAGTACAATAAGTATTGATATACATGAAATACATGTATGCTCCTAGTGGACACAACTGAAGTGGTCCATTGATATACAGTATATAGGCATAATATATTCATAACAAATATATTCTCAGCTATATTAGTAATCATTATTCACATTAAGCGATGTACAATTATATTATTTCGAAGCAGGAATATTGCATTAGCCACCGAGAAGAGAGCACCTTTCATTTACTAGTAATACACCAAATACATTTAATGTAATACAATAATAAGGACCTAAACAAAAATGATATTTCCAGTATTTCCATTTCCATGTATCAAAAAGGAAAAAAACAACAACAACAACATGGTAATAAAATGGAATAGATCTCCGTGGAATGTTTATGAAATTGCTGAGTATGGAAAAATGAAATCAATTTTGGGGGACAAAGTGGTAATGTACAGCGAAATTTACAGTGACTATCGATAAATAAGGATTTGGTAGCTTTCCTTATGCGCACAGTCCCAGACCAGGCAAGTCCTGTCAGCAAAACTGAGCAGATATGGGGCATATGGTGGCACAAGGGTTGGCATGAGGTGAAACAGATCCGTCCCTGCTTGTCTGAAGCGGAAATAAGGACCGATTTAATTCAAGCGATCTGCACAACTGCTTGCCATCTGCACCTCTATACCGAATGATTTCAATTTCAAAGAAATGAGCCTCTTAAAGGGCCCGTCCACCGTTTTGAATTTTGTCTAAGCTTTATCATATATAAAAAGCGTTTTTTTTTTAACTCTGTAGTGCGTAGTTTCTTTTAGGAAACCAAGTAAGGAGTCCTCACTGAGGTCAAAAACTTGCCCCAAAAATATGACCCATTAAAACTTGAAATGTACATCAATACTAGCCTGCAAGGCTTCTCTGTTGTAAACAACTGCTGAAATAACATTATTAGCACAAAATTATTTTTAAATTATTCAAACGCAGCACATTTTCTGGTATTTGTTGCGAGCAGTTGCAGCACATCCTCTCTCAGTGTCACTAAAAAAAATATTTTCTGGATGGAAGCCTGCTTCTGTGAAACGTGTTGGTAAATATTTCTGTGATATGCTGCAAAGCAAGTGTAAATGCACCATCAGTACATGTCAACCAGCTCGAATCTGATCCAACATAAATCGATATTTTCTATTTTTCATTGTGGTTTTAGATTATATCCTAGACATTTCGACTGCCCAGAATTTCTTCTTTTTACTCCTAATGCAAACATATAATCAAATAATCTAATATTACACGGTTAACTGGATTTCATGTCATTGCAACGGTCTTGCTGACTTTCAAAACTTCAAACAACAAACAAATGCAGCTTTTTCATATGTGCGCAGTGTTCTGATGATAAATGTATTGGGTTGAAACGTAATGGAGGAATGCCTCATGGGATATGCCTACAGCGACAGTCCCTGGATGTGTGGATGGGACACATGAAGAAATAGACTAAGCCGGCACATTTGGGGACGGCACAGACAAAGCTATATACCAAAGAAGGGCTCAAAGAATGAAGATGAGCTTCAGTTGATGAAAACTTTTCACAACCTGATATAAGGCGTACCGAAAGAGATCAAATAGTGTCATTGCGAAGGGGCATCTAGTGTAGCACACAACATGCAGCTGCATTTACGGAATCAAATATATACAGTATACATGTAAAAAATATATGGAAATCTTTTTGGCCAGTGAGCTACATCAGCTTCAGGTAAATCTACACTCAGTAGACAACAGTGAGTAGTTCGGGACAGTATAATATACTCTACAAATACAGCAGATGTGATGAATCACTATTTACTCATAGGATATTATTAAAAAATATAAATATATTCTTTTTTCCCAGAGAGGAAGTCAGGCTTTGGGGGAAAATTTGGAAAAGTTGCATTGACTTTATTACAGCAAGTTTGTAATTCAGGAAACTGTATCAGTAAATTTTGCTTCATAAAGTTATTAGTTCCGGAAAACAGTTGATTTGACCCAGACAGTCAGTATTACTAGAGAAATGGCTCTCATCTTTGACAAGAAAAATAACCTTAAATTTGTGATGTTCAGTAACATATCAGTGTATTTAACTCATGAAGATTTATGAGCATAAATGGTGTCATTTTTCGCTTACAAAAGATACATGGCCATATTTTCCTAGAACTTCATTAAGGTCAAAGTGACATTGTATCAAAATATGAGAGGGAAAATATGGGACTGACACGGTAGACTAAGAAAACTGATTTGTAAATCACTTGCGAGTTCGGTACGTCTCTTGGAAATAATGCTTGGTGGACGCAACAACAGAATAGATAAAATGTCCCTTTGAGATCCAAGTTGGAATCTCATAAAATGGCACTCAACTTTCTACCCAAGAGGAACCCAGTTACACTTTTGAGGAAGTGTTACATGTACGGACTCCATCAGTTCCAATTAGTAGCTGAGTTTTCCACAACAGGTAGATAAAACGAAGAACTTTGATGTTTGAAAGCTCTAGAAATTCCTCCAGATGGTGCAAAGTTCCAACAGGTGGCCAGAGAATCTGAACCCTTCGAAGGGGCCCAGAAACACAGGACTTTCAGGAGTTCAGATGTACCTCATGCAGGCGCTCAGAAGTTCTGGAGTTCAGGTAGGTTCTTGAAGAGGTCCAAGGAGTCTGGGTTTGAGAAGGCCCCTCGCTGAGTGACGTCCTTACCTGCGATCACCTGCTTTACAGCAACTTCGACCTTCTTTCCGCTGATAGTGTACTGCAGGCAGAAGAAATGTGAAGTCAATCAGGTGGAAAAGTACAGAAAATAGAAGCAGAAAATAAAGCAAGTGAAAGAATGAATGCGCAAATTGAGCTCACCGGGATGTCTTTGGTCTCCAGTATCAAGGCTGGTACGTGTCGGGCAGATAGAGCTACTCTGATAGCACCGCGGATCTTCCCCACTAGCTCTTGACTGAAGGTGTTTTTGGGTCCCATCTTTAAGAACAGAATCACCCTCTCCTCTCCATCACTGTTGTACTGAGGGACACAAAGGCTGTCGGACACTTCCTCAAAGGCTTCCACTGTTTGGAGAGAGGGCATAACAAGGGTCTTAAATGCTGTCTTACTACTATGTTAGCACGTTCTAAATAATTATATATGTTGATAATTATTTTCATGGTATGGCTGATAACATGAAAAATAATTACCAGCATATATAATTATTTAGATAAAATTCTATACATTTTGTTGTTTAAATGAAAAATTAATCACTAAAAACTGAAATTGTTGCAAATGCAATCACAACAAAATAACATACTGTATGGAAATTAGATTTTTTTTTTTTAGACTTTCTAAAGATGAGATAACATTTAACAATGTTATTCATTTATTTGTTTTCAAATACTAACTTTAAGTGAGACACATGCACAATTAAATATTTCATATCAGCTGATATGCATCAGATATTGACTGATACCAATAAATATACACTACCGTTCAAATGTTTGGGGTCAGTTAATTTTGTTTTTTTTGTAAGAAATTAATAATTTCATTCAGCAAGGACGCATTAAATTGATAAAAAAAGTAAAGATTTTTACGTTTTTACAAAAGAGTTCCATTTCAAATAAATGCAGTTTTTTTTAACTTTCTATTTATCAAAGTACAAAATAATGTATCATGGTTTACACAAAAACATTAAGCAGTTTCCAAACTGTTTTCAAGATGGATAATAGTAAGAAATGTTAATAATAAGATAATAATAATAATAAGAAGAAGAAATTAAATCTTTTTAATTAAATTATATATTTTTTTTGATTATGATACTGTATTATTACTGTGGTATGCAACTGCAACCGCACGTTCTGGACTTGGCAAATGTCTTGTCCATCTATGTATAACATGATTGTTTATTTGCTTTTGTCATTGTGCAGCGTCCTTGAGCTTGGGAAAGGCACTATATAAATTAAACTTATTATTATTATTATTATTAAATCAATTCAGAAAGATCATGTGACACTAAAGACTGGAGTAATGGCTGCTTAAAATTCAGCCCTGCCATTGTAATAATGTTTCACAATATTACCATTTTAAAGTTGGTTTTGATCAAATAAATGCTGTCTTGGTGAGCTTAAAAAAAATGTACACAACCCAAACCTTTTAACGATAGTGAATATTCACTAATAACCATTATGGTACCAATATATTGTATATTTTGAGAAAGATTAAAACCACTTGATAATTTAGCCTGTTCTAAACCAGTCCAAACTAGTCTACTTTTTTTAAACAGGAAAAAGTGTGTATTTATTTCTCACCAATGTTATAAATTTCTGAGCTCCCAAACCGAACACCATTAGGATTCAAGGTTCCATCACTGAAAATACAGACAGAACAAATAGTGCTTTATACCATTTAGGTGCATTACTAATCAAAGAGTATCATAATACAGTAACAAAGCAATATTATAAGTATAAACAAAAGAAGATGATCAAAATCTTCAATACAACAAAGCAGAACAAAAAGCGAGACTTACCTTCTCCCCAGCATGACGACTCCTCCCGTTTTTGGATTTATCTTACAGTAATCACCATGGGCCCAGACTCCTGAATGAGGAGATACACACAAATAAATGGATTGAGAAAGGATTAACAAATAGTTATAGAAAGAAGCAGCTGTTGTGTATCTTGACCGCTGACGGCCTGAGAACGCTAATGAGGCTGAACTGTCCTGATTGGCCTTTTCCTACATCTCCAAACTGACAGCAATAAGGCTTCAAGGAGATTTTTCGTGCTAACAAAAGCTGGCAGGTTCTTTTTTTTCCCCTTTTTGCCCTCAGAAATCATTTAATCAATACGGCGGAAAAGCTGCAGAGTCTTCTGAACAAACTGAAGCGGCATGTTTGTTTTCCAAATCAAAGGGATGACTCCTTTGCTTTCTAAATCAGTCAGAAAACACACTTCACCGTGACCACTTCACCATTTAAGAGCTTTGAAGGAAGGCAACAGAGTGCATCTGTGAGCCTCTATAGGCTACGAGCAATGAGTCTGAAGCAATGCATTTTGCAATGATGCCTATAATATCTTAAAATGCTGCCTATGGAGGCAGTTCACTAGATTTTGAAAGAGATCTAGGGTGATGTCATGTGAAGGGTTACCTGGGAAGGTAGAAAAGTAGGCTTTGTGGTATTTGCTGCCATTCTCGTCGTTCCAAAAATGAGTGGGCTGGCACGGGATGGGCTTCAAACACACTAGCTCCCCACTCTCGCCCCAAACAGACTTACCTGAAATACACACCAAACACAACCGCTTTATTGAAGCAATAAGCTACAAAGGAAGTGTTTTTACCAATGTTAAGGGGTAATAAATTACATTTATTTAATCATTCTTCTGCCAGTTATTTTAGGTTCTTAGCATTATTGTAGGTGATGTTGTAAAATATCTATGCTTTAAATAATATATATTATTTACATAATAAATCTACACTACCATTCAAAATCTTGGGGTTAGTGAGCTTTTTTACTGTGAAATATTATTACAATTTAAAATAACTTTTCTATTTAAATATACATTTTAAAATGTAATTTATGCCTATGATTGCAAAGCTAAATTTTCAGCAGCCATTACTCCAGTCTTCAGTGTGTCTCTCTGTCCTTCAAAGATCAATCTAATATGCTGATTTGTACGTCATATTATTTCCAATGTTGAAAACAGTTGTGCCGCTTAATATTTTTGTGGAAACAATGATATATATTTTTTCAAGAATCTTTGATGAATTTAAAGTCTTAAATAAAAGTATTAATTTCTTATAAATATTGGTGTCGGAAGGATTTTTTAAATTTAACTACTTGTGAATCTAATCAAATCAGATTTCAGATCCCAAACTATTAATTTTATATAAAAAATAATACAATAATAATACAATAAAATAAAAGACCTCTGTGTCTTGACCATAAATCAGAGATAAACATGAGCTATATCTCACCTTCACAGTTCCAGGACTCCACAGCCATGCCCAGATTTCGGGCCTGAATTTCCCCTCTGTAAACAGGCACCGTCATGTTCTGACCCATGAAGCATGAAATGATGTCTGTGCCTCCTGAGGAAATATTAAAGATGTTAATATTCAGTTTTTAAAGATGATCAAAATCTTCAAGGTAAGAAAATCTCACAGGTTTGTGGAGAAATTCAAAGACAGACAGATCTTTCGTGTTTCAGAATATCTTCAGAACAGATGAAAAGCTCTAGAAATTTAGTTTACTTTGTGGAAACAGAGTGGATTTTTCATTAACTTGTTGGCATAATTTGCTGGTAGCTTTGTTCTCCTGTCTCCATTTATATGGATCACAGTTTCTATAGTGCAGCTCTTCCCTATTGATTTGTTTACCAGACACAATAAAAGCAAAAGGAACAAGCTGAACAAAGGTGCACAAATATCTATTTGGTCCAACAAACTCAGGCTTTCTTCAGGAATGAAACTGGCTCACACGATACTTCTCTACAAATATAAAATGCTTGTTTCGTAACCTCATCACGCCTCAAACAATCTTTTTAATGGCAGAGAAAAAGCCAAAAACACAAGTAATAAGCCATCAGTGATGGAGAGTAACTAAATAAAAGGAGTGACACTACAAAATTAACTACTTTTACATTCAAATTTGCCAGTCACAAACAATTTTTTGCAAAGTTGCAGTTTTTATATTACATATTTGTGTATCATAAGGTCTGTTTAAAGTACCATTAATTGCATAGAAAATTTATAATACTTTAGATAATCCCGAGTCTTCATAAGTGATAAGCTGATCTCAAAAACTAGCCATAAATGTGGATTTGAAGTAGCTTTCTCAGCAAGATTCTCCTCAAACCTTTGCTCATCCATGACAGCAGTTGACCTGAAAGAGGGAACTGATTGAAGGCAATAACAGTTTAGACTGACGCACAATATAGCGCCCCCTGTGGCAATTATGAGAAATGCAATAGGCACTTGTGTTATGAATCGCATTGACATATTTTGAACCTTTTTTGAAACTGAATTTTTGTTTGGTAATTGACAAATGTAATGGCTATAAAGTCAGATTATAAAAGAGACAGAAAACAGGAGAAAAATAAAAAAGGCAAAAGTGAAAAAGGTTGCTGGGACAATAGATATGTGTGTTTATGTGTGTATGTGACAGATGGTAGGTGATATTGGGGGGTCTACTGGATTCAGGTGATTCTGGGTGGCTGAAAGTGTTAAAGCTTCCTGCCAGCTGCCCCTCTGCGCTCAGGAGTCTGGCTGGCACAGTAACAGGAGCGGTGGGAAACAAGCCTCGACACATATGCTCTGCTTGACATTGGGGTCAAGGTCAAATCTGCCTCGGGTTGGCAGAGGTCACGTATCTGAGGGGAGGCGGGCGCAGCGATGATCCTAGACAAAGTGGGTTCTCAGTATTTCAGAGGGTCAACAGGCTATCTGAGCTCAGAGCTGAAGACAAGCATCGTGTTGCTGCGCTGCTGTTTTCCAGCAGACATCTTTAGGTAGCCTGACATTTCAAAAACCTCTGGAGTCAAGAAACGTCAGTCAAAGCCTTTTTCTGAAAAGTTATGAGGCTCATGTGCTCTGCAAACATGTCAGAATTCAATGAGATTGCTGTCATGGTATCAAATGTGAGCCAAATGGCAAATCAAAAAGCCTTCATGGCAGACATATGCAAAGAACACATCATAATCTATCACTCATTTGAGACAATAAGATCAAATTGTCTACTTTAGATTCAGAATCGGAACATTTTTAAACAAAATTCTAAAAGTTCATTGACTAAAATCTTTCAAACATTTACAATGCTAAATCATAATAACCATTTTAATCATAACCATATTAACCATATATTACTTAACACAGTTATCGCTACTACTGTAAAGCCATTATATTTTCCAGTAATATTCCATATAGTATAATATTATATAATATAAATGAGAAAAAACTAAAAATCTATATAAAAATCATAGCTACATATTCTGTTCAGTGAAGAGAATCATCATATTTGTAAATAAAACATGGCTATTGACCAAACCGCATCAAAGACCAGAACTACCCATTTTATATAATATAAATGCAATGGAAATGTAATATAATAAAAGAGCAAAGACTAAAAATAGCATAGCTGTAACCTCCTTGTATTCCTTGCAATAACTCATCCAGGAACAAGCACTGCACATAAGAAGTTAAATAACAAACAGCTCCGAAAGGTTCATTGTGAATAACATGACTGTAGCAGGCTACCGCTGACCTGCCATGAGAGCAAAGCTCATCTGGTGAAACCGCAGGGAGAAACTGGGCACAGGTGGTGTGTGAGAGAGACATGCTGCGAGACCCCAGTTACAAACACACACACATGCACACAAAATCAGCAGTCCACCACAGCTGTTAACGCTGATGCTAATTTGTTTCCGCAGGGCCCTGCAGGCATGAGATCACACTGCAAAACACACACACACACACACTCACCGTACTATCAAGAGGAGAATAAAGAATGAAAGAGAGAGAGAGAGAGAGAGATGGATGAAGGAAGGAAGGAAGGAAGGAAAGGAAAATCAACAAAGTAAAAAGAAATTTAAAAAAATATGTATTCTTTTTTTTTTAAAGTAAGAAAGAAGGGAGGAAAAAAGGCAGGTAATAGAATAGAATATAATAGAATGCTCACCTGATATGGATCCCAGGAGCACATTGTTCTTAATACAGCTGTACACATACTCATAGCTCGGAGGCTTCAATGGAGATCCTGTAGAAAGGAGTGTGTGGAGGGTCTGCAGGTTGTGCGTGTTTGCTGTGAATAGTCAAGAAAAACAAAATCATAAAAAAAGCATTTCCTAAAGGAAATACTACAGCTTGCAAGACCTCAAAAGAAAATCAACAATAATAACCACATATATTTAAATTCCGATCGATGTCCCTACATTTTCATTCTGTAACAAACACACACACATGCACACAAAATCAGCAGTCCACCACAGCTGTTAACGCTGATGCTAATTTGTTTCCGCAGGGCCCTGCAGGCATGAGATCACACTGCAAAACACACACACACACACACTCACCGTACTATCAAGAGGAGAATAAAGAATGAAAGAGAGAGAGAGAGAGAGAGATGGATGAAGGAAGGAAGGAAGGAAGGAAAGGAAAATCAACAAAGTAAAAAGAAATTTAAAAAAATATGTATTCTTTTTTTTTTAAAGTAAGAAAGAAGGGAGGAAAAAAGGCAGGTAATAGAATAGAATATAATAGAATGCTCACCTGATATGGATCCCAGGAGCACATTGTTCTTAATACAGCTGTACACATACTCATAGCTCGGAGGCTTCAATGGAGATCCTGTAGAAAGGAGTGTGTGGAGGGTCTGCAGGTTGTGCGTGTTTGCTGTGAATAGTCAAGAAAAACAAAATCATAAAAAAAGCATTTCCTAAAGGAAATACTACAGCTTGCAAGACCTCAAAAGAAAATCAACAATAATAACCACATATATTTAAATTCCGATCGATGTCCCTACATTTTCATTCTGTAACTAACATATTCAATGCTTTGTGAATGCCAGTTCATGTTGTCTTTAAAGATGAAGCTCTTGGTGTGTTTGAGGTATTGGAGGAGTTAGGGGATTTATTTTTGTTTTGCATGGTTTTTTTGTTTGTTTTGCAATTACCATAGCATGCATTTAAGCGGAATTTTGATATGCCCCAAATTCTACATTACATTATAAACAGTCCTGAAGTATAAAGCTCAGCTCGCTGTCATCTATTCAGACTGTCTATAGTCCGGAGGCAGATGGGTATGGCTCACAGTGCTCAGAATTATGAACCGCGTTAAGCTGTGCTGAAATGTATGCATGTGACATGCCAGGCCACCCATCTGGGGTCCCATGTAGAGAGGGTCTCTCGCACCGGTTATCAGAGCCAGTGCCACACCCCACAGGCTAACAGGTGTCGCTCTGAAATGTCAAGCAGCCAAAGGGAGCAGCGGAGGGCCAGGAAGCACGTCTCTGACCCCCCAACACACAATCCACTCAACCACACACATGCAAAACAAATTCCTCCAATACCTCAAACACAACAAGAGCTTCATCTTTAAGGATGACATGAACTGGCATTCACAAAGCACTGAATATGAATATGAATATGAATTTTGTTCATATGGAAGTCAATGGCTACCAGCACTGTTTGGTTACCCACAATCTTCAAAATACCTTCTTTCGCATTCAGCAAACTCAAACAGGTTTGGAATAAACTGAGGGTGAGTAAATGCCAGAATTTTCCTATTTGGGTGAACTATCACTTTAATTTAATTTTACTAAATATTAATTTAATTTAATTCACAAAGCACCAGTTACATCCAAGGTGTCAGGGTTTTGCTGGTTAGCATTGGCGCAGCTACATCTTTTTCCATTGACAGACATTCTTGAGTAGCTGTGTATCCTGACTGAACAGGGTCGAATTTCATTTCAAGTTGTTTTTTTAATCTCTGCATGGGAAACCACAGGTGCTCATAAAATTGTCTCCTCATCAGAGGAGTTCCTGCCGTTACTCTTTATAAAAAAAAAAAGACCTCTAAATCGATTGCTCTCATGGCAGTCGTTACACAAACTCCATCTTCCACTGTAAATTGCATTTTAATTCACTTTCAGTTTGTCTCATTGTTGAATATTCACAAGCATGCACATGCAGTTTAGTGAATGAGTTAGGGGCATCTAGAGACTGCTGTGAAAGTGGGGAAATTAATGTGTACTAGGGGTGTCAAAAATTGAAGCTTAAAAAAACAAACATATACATTTATTAGTCTTTATACAGTATCGGAAGTACCGAGTATAGACCCGATTTGGTGCATTTACCTCACAGATGCAACAAAGTGCTTTCTAACAAGGTAAACGGTAGATTTGTAAACAAGCAAATGATGTGCCAAAAAAATCTGAACATTAGGTCTTGCAGTATAAAATGTGTAGTGCTCGACAACATATTTGTTTTTGCAGCAGTATCAAAATTGATATTAAAAATATAAAATATCACTGGTATTGGTATTGGTATTGACTACTGAAATATTGTATAGTGACAATCCTATTATGACAGAAAAAGTGAAGAAACGAAAGAGAGAAGACAGAGGGATTGTAATTCAATGCAGCTCACCAGGTTTCAGATTTCTCTCCTCCAACACAGACAGCCATTTCGCTCCAGTCCCAAAAATCGTGATTCTGTCAGCAGATGAAAAAACAAATGGACAAAAATGGATGTTAACAATTAGGTGTATATTTTGAATGTATAAAAATAAAATGGCTTTCTTAGAGCTTGCAAAACCGAGCTGCAATTTAGGAGGTAAAATATAAAAGGGCAGAATCCTTAAGAAACCTGAGGTACATCTGTTTGGGAAACATTACACTAGGCCACATCACCAACAAATATGAAAACCTAATTTCCATAGCACTTTAGATCGCCGTGCTTCCACTATAGAACAAAAAGCGGAGCACTTTCAGTCAGTGTCAATGAGGTGGAATTGATCTAAATGGCCTGTTGACCTGCAGAGGCCTCGGTCAGCTATCTCTTGATGGAATCACTCGCGGTCAGAAATCAGGGGGTGGGGGGGGATGGCAGTGCAATATCTGAAGAGCACAGACATGTCAACATGGTTGTGTTAGTGTAATTTCCATTTGTCTAGCACAGTGTTATACTGTATTTCCAGCAAATTTACAGTGGAGCAGACTTTCTACTCTAGAGGTTGTATACTATATGAAAATGCCTATTCCTAAATGCACATGGAAAAGAAATTATCCTAACCGATGTTTAACACTTAAACCTGGTGAAAACAGGATTTCTATGTACTCCAATGTTCAGAATACACAGCTCCAAGAGCAGCAAAAAATTGTCATTCAGAAATTGTCAGCATATTGACGACACAACCATGAGAACATTAATAAAACACCTACAATCAGAACATCAAAAGCATAGAGCAACCACGCATTTTACATTCAAAGAGGCTAACCAATCACAGGGGATTTGCATAAAGAGTGAAATTTCATTTGTAAGCAGAAAATGGTCAGGTAAAATTAACCTATATTTTGCATTGAACAATTAATGTGCAAAATATCAAGAGCTGCACATAAATATAATTAAGTATCCATCTAAACTCATTTGTCATTCTGCTTTTCTTTCTCTATAGTGTCCAAAAAGAGACGTCCCCAATGTGGATAGGTGCCATGACAATGTCCTGCTTGCGTGTGATTGGTGGCAGCTGGCAAGGCCTGGTTAATAATGGGTCGTTTAGGATGTAGGAAGAGAATTGTATATGAAATGAAATGGAACATGATTTCACAAGCAAGATATCAGTCAGGGAAAAACGGGAAAACTTGTCAGTACCAATCTAATGATTTGACCAAGCACTGATCTTCCTTCCGTTTATAGCATCATGGACCTCTGATTTACTGCATAGTCTATCCATAGAATTGATCATGGGGTTGTTCATTTTTCTAATATTAAAGAAGTGAAGCTCGTCTAAATATTCAGAAAGCTCATTTCGTATAAGCCACATAATTTTGGCCCCATCTGCACATGAAAAATTACAACTGGCAAATGAGACAAGCAAGTGTGGCTTATAGAAGTAAAATCTCAAGCAAATATATATAGGTGTATACCAGATCTTAACCAGATATTGACTAGATACTTAGCTTATTGGTAAAAGATCTGGGTTTATAACCAACAGGTTAGAGATTCAAAGGGGAGATCAATCATCTATCACCAATGAAGCATTGAGAAACGGCACTCAGATCCAGGTTTCTCCAAGGCTATCCCTTTAACTCAACATGGCAATGCTTTGTGAAAGACATTGAAAGTTCCACTGGCCCCAAATGTGTAGTGATACATAAATATTGTTATGTGGATTATAAAAAGCTCATTCTTGACTTTTAAACCTTTCACCAGAGTTTAGCCTGAACCAACTAATCAAGTTCCACTGGCCCCAAAGGTCTTCCAGACAGGTGTGCTGGAGTCAAACTTAGCAGGAAGGTGGCCCTGCAGAAGCAGGATTGGACACCTCTAGTGAAGTGACATGTGAAGTGAATTGACATGTGGCCAAGTATGGTGACCCATACTCAGAATTAGTGCTCTGCATTTATCCCATCCAAAGTGCACACACACACAGTGAACACACACCCGGAGCAGTGGGCAGCCATTTTTTGCTGCGGCGCCCGGGGAGCAGTTGAGGGTTCGGTGCCTTGCTCAAGGGCACCTCAGTCGTGGTATTGAAGGTGGGAGAGAGCCGTACATTCACTCCCACATGCCTCAATCCCTGCCGGTATGAGACTCGAACCCGCAACCTTTGGGTTACGAGTCCGACTCTCTAACCATTAGGCCATGACTTCCCCTAAATTTTGTGGGGGGTGTATATCTTGACCTCAATAAAAGGAACTATCAGTGCAGTTAAGGAAACAAACTTATTAATTACAATAATTCAGAGAATTTAATGTCTGCATTCTTCAACTAATGTGCCAGCAAAGCTATGTAGCTCCAGCAACCTAAGATAAGATTCAATAACATAACACTCTGGATTGTGGGTTCCTCTCAAACTATGGAGAAAGTATTGTGTCCATTGTCTTACACTTCAACACAATCCATTCTTAGTCTCTTCTGTCTTATTAAAGACCAAAAACTAGGAGCTATTTTTCCCCAACAATGACAAATGGGACAAAGAACGAGTTGTCTATCATGACCAAGTTTCACAATGGCCCTTTGTCCAGAATACATTTCCTTTATGCATTTTCTTACATCTACATGGTCACCCCATCTACCTTCTGATTGAATATTGATTATTTGTAAACATTAAACAATTAATCTGAAAGGGGAGCAGCACAAGATAAAAGCTATTCCAGGATCAATACATTCGTACGTCTAAAAATAGTGGGACAAAAGAGAGAGAGAAAGAAAGAGCATGTTTTATTCTACCTGGTCTGCAGAACAGGGGTAGATGGGCTGATTCAATCTGAAGTTATGAACTTTGTTTGTCTCTGTCACAAAGGCAAATGTCTACAAATTTGGACAGCATGATCAAATAAAGCCAAGTACACAGAAATGTTTCCCTGCGCACACTACACAACTGATCGCAGGCCTCGACTGAAGCAATGATCCCAGAATATATTCCCTCACAAACTTACTTACAAAGCAACGGGAGAAGTGTTTCTTCACACTGTAAACAGACAACAATTGCAATTGTGTTATACAGAATTGCACAGAACAGGAAAACTAAGAAACAGAGTTTAAAAATATAGATGAAACAGCACTTGGTGAGATGTTTGGAGCAGTTTGATGCTTTTCTATTTATTTTTTGTTTACCAGTTTCCCAATGCCTTGCTTTCTTTTAGCTTCATTGTCTGTTGCTCATTACTGCCCTCTCACTTGTCAGGATAGTGAACACAGTTGAAGACTAAATGGAACATGCTTCAAAGTCTGAAGCAAGCCTGACAAAATCATGTCGTAGCACCTACGACCAGTGTCTCAGAAGTGTGCACACTACAAGAGTGGGTATGAACTACGATCTGCAATTTCTGGATACAGACTAATAGATCAAAAGCATCAAGCTTGAGTCTTGTAGTGTGCAGAGCTTGAGTCAAGGTAAGAGCCTGTGCCTTAAAGGGGTCCTATTATGCTCTTTTACAAAGTCTTGATTTTGTTTTGGGGGTGTACTAGAACAGGCTCTCATACTAGGTAAATCCCGGAAAATATGCGTTGTAGTCCAAACGAGTCATTCATTGTAGTTTTTAAAAAGTGATTTCTGTTAAATAAAATATCTCCTTTTGAAGTGGACTTTGAGCTTTGTAACTTTGCAGATCTTTTTTATGCTCAAACAGCAACATTACAGACTAACTAAAGTTGAAAAAGTGAAAAAGTATAATAGGACCCCTTAAAACTAGTTAGTATTACCTAAAAGTAGCCCAATTTGATGTTTAAAGGAAATGAAAACAAGATCTTCCTTGCTTTTTTGAAATAAAACAAGTTGCCATGTAAACACCCTCCTAGTCTAATAATTAAAAGGTTCAGAACCAGTTGAGATTGATGCTTCATGATGGAATGGAAGCAGCAAAAGATCTTCTGTATTGTGACAAACATTTGAGTGTAACTGATTATCAAAAAAGAAAAAAAATGTAGAGGGCACTTGGTTCTATCTATAGACTGTTGATTGGAATTAAAAGGTTGTGGGTTTGAACTACACTGAATAATGACGTATCCACTAAACTTAAAAATGAACTGTCTTTTCACTATCTCCGTAAACTCCAAATAAACCCTATACTGCCCAGAGGAAGAACTTAATTGGTGTCACCAACAGGACTAACTCAAAGCTAAACTCAGAAAGACAAATAAAAAGACTCTCAGATACAAACCTGAGCTGCCTTTTAAAAGTAGGACTGTTAAATTTAACATATCCACTTAATACAATTAATATCTATATAAAATAACGTGATTAAAAACACAACAGTTTAAGCATGCCCTCTGACCCATATGTAAATTCCACATTAAGAAATATTCATACCATTGAAGCAATTCAAATTTGAAGCTCAGCTGCTATCACAGGCAACACGCCTCGCCAAATCACAGTTACTGAGAGCAGACCGCTCAAAAACAGTTCACACAGGATGCAATCTTGCGTTCAATATAGCAAGACTCAGTGCAATGGCATGGAACTGAACTCAGAGGTTTTGACACATGTTTTTAAAAGTTGAGAAATGGCCAAAGATGCCACAGACCAACATTAAAAAGAAAAAAATACTGCATAAATGCTAGAATGCATGATGTGTAAACTTCAGACAGACTGACAAACTCAATTGCGGTAACCTGTAGAACTGTGATAGGCTTACATTAAATTATTTGGAAATAAAACAAACTGAAGTCATTTTTTGTAACATCTATTCAATGCTTTACTCGTTTGCCACAATGCTATATCTTGAAATTGACTCTTTATTTAGGAGCTTTTTGCAATTAATATGATTAAATTGGCATTTCGCATACATTACCATTCAAAAGTCTTGGGTTGGTAAGACTTTTTTTGTTTTGCAAGAAGTCTCTTATCTTCACAAGTCAGAATTTACTTGATCAAAGATCAAATAAAACAGCAATATTGTGAAATAATATTACAACTGAAAAATATTTTCTATTTTAATACATGTAAAATGTAAATTATTTGTGTAAATCGCAAAGCTAAATTTTCAGCAGCCATTATTCCAGTTTTCAGTGTCACATGATCATTCAGAAATCATTCTAATATGCTGAGTTGGTACTTCTTATTATCAATGTTGAAAAGTGTTGTGCTGATTAATATTTTAGTGGAAACTGCATTTATTTGAAATAGAATGTGAATGTCTTTATTGCCACTTTTGGTCAATTTAATGCATCCTTGTGGATTAAAAGTATTAATTTCATTAAAAAAATTATCTTGCTGACCCCAAACTTTTGAATGCCAGTGTATTTAATTATATTAATTTGTATGCAATTAATTATATATTATTTTTAATTGATTGTCAGCCCTAATTAAAAAATGTAAAAAATGATTATGTCTCTGAAATGAAGTGATTTAAGCAGCACATATGGGTCTGGTGAGTAATACAAATGTGTGTGTGTGTATTTTGGCTTTCCCAAAAGCTGCTGCAAAAATGTCTCTATTTTCTTTCTCTTGGGAAGAAGCGAGACAATGAGAGTTAAGAATAGAGGCTTTCACCAGTAGCCATGGGAGCTGAAAATGATCTCACACACACACACACACACACACACATCAAGTGTGATCCAAAGGAACTCCAGTGTCTGTTGCACTTTGATCATTTCTGATCAATAACAGGTAAACTCTGAAAGGAACTCGATGCCACATTAAAGGTGGCCAATTAGACCCATCTCTTTAAATCAGGTTGCCGTGGTGATGTGGTGTCATTTACACAAAGGGCACAGCAGATGCTGGTGAGAAGCACTGCCACACCTCAGCCAATTACAGCAGGGGCATGAGGGGGGGAAAAAAGTGACTGAAGCTCCTGACTGTGACACCTTCATTATAGAGTGTCTTTCTCACACACACACACACACACAGATTTACTTACCCCAGACGGTCTACAAGGTCCCAGAGCACATTGGCACTGGGAAGAAGAGGGGAGCCATCGTACAGGACCACAGAAGCCCCAACAGCTAGAGAGGACACCAGCCAGTTCCACATCATCCAGCCCGTCTGCACATAAAAAGAGAGATTGGGTCAGAGAATACATTTTTGTCCTGAGTCTGACCAGACTGGGTAAACACACCAACTACTCGGCAAAGTTTAACAAACAGTGTTCAAAATGGACCATATCATTTTGAATATCAAACTGGACTGCCCAGAAATTGTGTGTATCTTCATTTTGCGAACCTTACTAAAAGACAAAAAGGAAAGAAAATACATTGTCCTAACAAAGACATAATGGCAAATTATGTTAATCTGATTTATTAATAAATGTCCCTAGTGTTATTGGGAACAATTCATCAGTGTACGTCATGCTAAAGTAGTACGTTTGTTTAAAATCTTTCATCAAAATGTAATAATGTTCTCTGCCTCTGAAATTACTTTTTCTGAAATAGTTTTTTCTATGTAATAACTAAGACTGTGGGAGTGGCGCAAAATAACATTAATCAATCACATCAAAAACACGAGTTCTATAATACCTGTAGAAGTAAGCAATTTACATGCTGCTAACGTTCAAAAGTTTTGAAGAAACTGATACTTTTAATCAGCAAGGATGCATTAAATTGATCAAGAGTGATAGTAATGATTTTTTAAATGTTACAAAAAAATGTCAAATAAATTGTTTATCAAGGAATCCTGAAAAAATGTATAATGGTTTCTATAAAAAATATTAAGCAGCACAACTATTTTAAACATTGATAATAATAAGAAATGCTTCTAGAGCAGCTAATCAGTATATTAAAATGATTTCTGAAGGATCATGTGACACTGATAACTGGAGTAATGGCTGATAAAAATTCAGTTTTTCTTTTATAATATATTAAAATAGAAAACATTTTAAAATGTAAAATTTTTTCACAATATTAAATCCTCTCCTCTATAAATCCTCTCCCGTGGCCTCAAAGTGTCCATCGTATGCGCACTTCAGAATCCGAGCGGAAGAAGCAGGTCATCCGGGTACTTTTCACCTACTGTTTTGCGAATACTATGAATTCGGACATACTACTCGCCTCACATACTGTTTTCGCATACTATATACTGTAGTAGGGAAGTATGCAATTTCAGGCACAGCATTGGTGAGCAAAAGAGACTTCAAAAACCATACTTTTGAACGGTAAGGCATACTGTATGGTGCTTATAAAGATTCAGTCAGACAGCACAGCTACTTTTGAATAGATGGCATTGGAGAAAGATGCTGTTTTCCACCGAGATGGTATAGTTACTGCATCTAAGAAGGCAGATACATACCGTAGTATAATATATGATGACATCACTGTAGGTCATGTTGCCATGGAGAATGTGTTCTTTAAGATGCTGGATGAGAGTGCCCTGGGGAAAGGAGAAAAAAAGGGTCAGACTGGTGAAACAGTCACAGTTAATGTGATGAACTACACCTGTGGTTACTTTGCTAGGACATCTGTGTGAACCTGAGGACAGCTGACTTCATACATCCATTACAAATCACCTTGAGTGGAAAAATGGCTAAGAAAATAAAGCAATAAGCCCCAAGAATTCACGCTTCACGGGGCTTATTGCTTTTATAAAATGGTTATTCCATATACGTAGTTAGGTTTCACAAAATAAAACAGAGCAAATAAAGTGTAATGATATTAATAAAAACTGTATTCTTCCACCAAACAATGTAGTTCCTCAGAAACAGTTGTGGTTGCAACAAAGTGGTTGCCAAGCAACACACAAAGTAAACAAAGGTGTTTGTTCGTAGAGTACAACAGCTTCGAACACGGCTCAACCAATCAGAATCAAGGACTCAGAATCAAGTAAAATTAGAGGTCTTCGATATCAATCAGAGGCGACATAACACAAAGCACAAAGCATGTGTTTGTTTTTCTGAATCTCATGTTCTTCTCAAGTTCTTTCTCATGTGCTGGTGTTGTACGTTCAGAGGTATTCTGGCAGGCAGGGAACGGCCTAATTAGCAAACTAAAGGATCAGCGACACTGCATGGATTAAAAAAAAACCACACATTCCTTTTTTCTAACACCATGCCCTGCAACTAACACGTATCCTAGCGAAAGCATTAATTGCTAGCGTGTTCATTCATTCGCTAACAGCCATAACCCGACACGAGTACTGTTTTCATAAGAGCTCACTGAACATTGATCATCCATAGAGCGAGAAGAGAGAAACGTGGCTGCACGTGTTGTGTTTTCATAGACACAGCGCTCTAATTATCCAGCACGCAAGAGAGGCGTCAGACACAAATGCCACAAAGGCTAAAGGGAAAATCTGTGAAAAATTAAAATTAAAACTGACCAAGCGCATATGAAGTGTGATTGTGAAGCACAAAAAAGCAAAAAGATCAAGCACTGCTTTTGCCTTCCCTGATTTTTCAAACTAATTTTCTGTGCAATGTTGATTTTTGAATTGAAATTGTGGGTATGTCAAGAAAGAATGGTTGATTTAGACTCATGTGGGCTACTGTGTCCCTAATGTTGGGATTACACAGGTAATGCATTCAGAAGGGATGAGAATGGTGCACATAATTGCTCATCCCAATTGCATCTGGTTTATGGTGTCAGGTTTTAAAATTGCCTCTTATTGCCATCTTGTGGTCAATATTGGTGATTCAAGAGATTTTGCGCATGATGACCAACATGCATAGGAGGGATGTTTACAGAAATCATGCAGCAGTTTAAGACATATTTATATATTCATATTTAGCTTTATTTTATTTCAGTTTTAGTACTTTAACTGAAATAAAATGCACAGCATCATCTATTTATTCCTCTTTTCTTTGTTTTGAATTATATTAAAAATTGTTGTTGTTGTTGTTATTGGAATCTTAGTTTTTTTTTATAGTTAATTTTGTGTCTTAATCTGTTACGATTGTTTTAGAATTATTTTTAAAACCTTTTAATATACAGCACTTTGAATTACCATTGTGTATGAAATGTGCTATATAAATAAACTTGCCTTTAAAAAAAGTTTAAGTTGATTTTCAAGGAAACATTTCTCATTTTCACTTTTCAAGTCTATGTTTTTCATCTAATATTTATATTTAATTTCAGCTTTATTTCAATTAACAAAAACATTTTTTTTATGGCTTTAATTTTAAAAACATTGCCCTAAACCCTGTCTATGAGTACATGCACACACACAATTTTAAGCAAATAAAATGCATCAATAAGTTCCTACATTAAAAACTGATAATTTAGCTGTTGATATTTGTACACCTGCAAAACAAATGCTTGCAATCTGTATTTTCTTTCCTTATACATCATGTTTGGCTCAGGGTGCTCGAAAATGCATATATCAAGAAGTAATTGCACAGAGTACAATATATCAAATTGGACTCTGCACAATGTCTTAGGTGCGCGCACACACTCACCCCAGCAGAATGCACCATGCACTTGGGAGCTCCTGTGGTACCAGAAGAGTACATGATGAAGAGAGGATGAGAGAAGGGCAGCTGCTCAAACTCCAACTGAGGGTCCTGATCCCCTTCTTTACCCATGGCCAAAAAGTCATCCAGGAACACACTGACAGAAAAAGTAAAGGAGACAGAGAGTCAGGACTTAGGACTGACTGTGTCCTAACCAGACAGCACCACTTCAGATTTCATCTGAACATACAGCAGCAGCAGCTGTCACTGAGAGAGGAAGCAAAACCCAACTGAAACTTCATAGAAACATTTTAAATTATTTATTCTGTCAGTTTAACAAGGGCTAACAAACAATTAACATGTATTGATTTAGCCAAAGTGATTTATAAGTGAAGAATGGCAAAATACAAGTACTAGAGATACGAAAAATTGATTTCACAGGATATTCAGCCATCTTAAAGGGACAGCATTTCGAAAATAAAAATTCTGTCATCATTTACTCACCCTCAAGTTGTTCCAAACCAAACCTAGGTTTCTTTCTGCTGTTGAACACAAAAGAAGATATTTTGAAGAATGTTGGTAACCAAACAGTTGCTGGCAGCCACTGACTTCAAAAAAATACTATGGAAGTCAATGGCTACCAGCAACTGCTCGATTACCAACATTCTTCAAAATGAAAAGTCTTCTTTTGTGTTCAATAGAAGAAAGAAAGTCATACAGGTTTGGGGGGAAAAAAAAGATCATTTTTGGGTGAACTATCCCTTTAAGAACAGAGAGATTACAAATTAATGTGTGTTCGAAGTAGTAGCTTACAATTAATATAATGCAATTATCACGATCACAGGTTAAATATCAGTAAAGAATGTCCATAAAATACAACCAAATTTATATTAAACAATGCAACAGATATTTAGATAGCAGGATTGAAAGGTTACAGTATGTAAATATTTAATAATAAATCTTACAATATAGTGATGTATTTTATACATATGTACACTAACTTTCAAAAGTTTGGGGTTGGTTAATTTTGTTAATGTTTTTGAAAGTAGTCTCTTATGCTCACCGAGGCTGCATTTATTTGATCAAATAATAATACAAAACAGTAAAATTGTGAAATATTGTTACAACTTAAAATGTTACTATTTTATTATATTTTAAAATGTATTCCTGTGATGCAAAGCTGAATTTTCAGCTTCATTACTCCAGTCTTCAGTGTCACATGATCCTTAAGAATTAAATTGCTCAAGAAACATTTTTTACCAATGTTGAAAACAGTTATTTTTGTGCAAACTGATACATTTTTTTATTAATTCAATTTTATTAATATCAAGTATTAATTAACAGTATTAAAAAACTGTACTGACCCCAAACTTGAACGATAGTGCATGTATGTAGTATATTACACCGAAAACTCTTAATCATTGCTTGTCTCAAGTGTCATCTATGCTTTATGACTTTAGGTCATTACAAATGAACATATTTTGTCAAGTGAATTTAACTTGTACATGCAAATGTAAGCATCAATGCAATATATAATAAAAAGAAATGTGATGTATTGAAATATGATTGTAAACACATATAGATGCACAGACCTGTTGGGAATCTTGGAGAGGTCAGTCTCTTGTCGAGAGCGAACGTATGGAATGACCACAACCTTCTTCAGGTCAGGGAGACCTGAGAGAGATGATGGGGGAAAAAAACAAATATATGCGGCTCCATGAAATGCAAATATATCAACATAATAACATGATGGAAAAATCTAGCTTTGCGTGAGCTGAAATGTGTGCTGTATACCTTTAACAACATTCTGGAGTTTCTCCATATGGTCGTGCTGCTTGCCGTTATACACAACAGCTGCTACTGAGAATATCAACTTAGGCTGGATCTGAGAAATCCGGTCTAGAACTCCCTGAAGATGAAAATAGACACATAAATGATAGAAAAAAATACCTAAGGTACAGTACACACACATACACACACACAAAATAGGCCATATTGTTAAAAAAAAAAAAAAACTATATATACACACTATATAGTTACAGTTACAGTTCAAAACTTGGGAGTCAGTAAGATTTTTTAAAGAAATGAATGTTTATTCATTTATATACTATGCATTAAATTGATCAAAAGTGAAGTGAAGACTTCTGCATTGTTACAAAAGATTTATATTTCTAATAAATACTGTTCTTTCGAACCTTTTCATTCATAAAAAAAGTCATAACACTGATAATAAGAAATGCTTCTTGAGCAGCAAATCAGCATATTAGAATGATTTCTGAAGGATCGTGTGACACTGAAGACTGGAGTAATGATTGTTGAAAATTCAGCTTTGCATCACAGGAATAAATCACATTTTAACATTAAAATTGTAATATTTCACAATATTACTGTTTTTACTGTATTTTTGATCAAATAAATGCAGCCTTAAAAAAAAGAAAACATAAAAAAAAATATTACTGAGCCCAAACTTTTGAACGGTTAGTGTACACTAATATTTCACAATATTACTGTTTTTACTGTATTTTTGATCAAATAAATGCAGCCTTAAAAAAAAAGAAAACATTAAAAAAAATATTACTGAGCCCAAACTTTTGAACAGTTAGTGTACACACAATTGCCACATTGATTCCATTTAGCTGCAGTAATATGCTGTAGTACCCTGACTTAACCACAGATGGCAGCAATGTATATACTGAGTTTACTTTAGTCAATAAGCCTTGGCGAATCTATGTAGCTTTATCTGCTAGAGCCTGTCCTATTTACGGAATAACCTCAGCCCTGAGGGGGCTGTAGACTTACTTTAATCTCCTCATAGAAGTGTGTATGTGAGAGAGAGACGCAGAGAGGCAGGAGCGAGAAGTAATGTGTGTGTATGTGTGACAGAATGTCTGACATAGCTAACGGGTCACACACACATTTGAAGACAGCGAGAATTGATGGTATCATGACCTACTTTTTTTGTACATGGGGTTAGACATGTTGCGATAATATGACGGAATATTACTCTATTTTTTATTTACTCATTTTTGCTTGTGGGATATATAAAGTGCATTTACTGTAATACATTAGACTAGAACAAAGTGGAAGCTCATGACAACAAACTGCACCAGTGTAAATATGGAGGCATGTGGGCATATGAATGCCGGGTCAGATATTAGGTATTTATTTCAGAAACATGTATGTTCCCTGGATCAACATGAAAGTGAAATACCATGCTGACCTGATCTAGCCTGTATATTTTACATGTTCTGATGATCCACATCTCACAGAAAAAATCTAAGTGGCTGCTACACGCTCATTGTATATTTCACACGATTAAAAAAAATTATATATTATAGTTGTCATATGGTAAATAGCCACTATTATGCATGTAAAGCTCTTACATTGACACCAAAATCTGGAGAGGTTGAACTCCAGATGGCACCTATACTGGCAGCAGCAAGCATAGCCTCAACAGCATGAATCCCATTGGGAAGATATCCTGAGGTAAAGAGAGAGAATATATCACACAAAATGACATTGGAAACAGCAGTGGATCTCCTGAATTGTGCAAGAATGACTCTTAAGAGATGCAAGTTATTTTAGTGAGCACTCAGCAGGCACAATATATTAAATGATTTTCAGAAATACTGTGCTTCTATTTCCAAAAGAGAGAAGGTCACTGAAAATATTACACAAATGATAAATGCAGCACCTAATACACAACGCTGACAAACAGTTGCAATTTTACTAAAAAAGGAAGCATACTTGTCAGAGGGAAATTATACCAATGTACCAACAAGGCATCACAAAAACATATCTTATATGTCATATATATATATTTCTTAATATCTTCATAAATATATTTCTTTAAATTCATCATTCAGGCTGTCTTAACTCGACTTATCTTCTTTTGGCTCTACGTTTGTGGCTAATGTTCAACTTAAATATTATTGCCTCCACAAGTCACTTTGGTAAGAAAGCACCTGCCCAAAATACTTAGTTTAAATGTAAATTATATTTAAGTGTATTGAATGAAATGGAGAAAGGAAAGACAGAAAGCGACACAGAATAGAAATGGTGTCCATTAGCTAAATGATACTGCGGCAATAAACCATGGCCTCATCTGCAAAGTGGCCATATATTCCCTACTACTCATACACACACACACACACACACACACGCTATAAATCAAGGGGACAGACAAGGACAATCTAGAGAAACACACTTTATACATGAACACACACGCAGAACTGCACACCGTAACAGGATCAATACACTCTAAGTAAACTTCTAGGGTTTTACTTCACATAACACACACTTGTACAAAACAGACACACCTCTGTGAACACACAGTTATATTTGCACCCACGTAGAAATACTTATAAAACGGGCATAGTAGTACTGGAATTTATACAGAAAATTAACATCACACACTTTCAAAGCTACCTAAAGCCAGGGAGACATTACCACTTCAGTTCTTACATGTAGCTAATAATTTTTACAGATAAGTGTATTAGATTAAATATACTTTACTGTCCCACTAAAGGAAATTTGCTTTGGACTACATGCACAGCAGCAACTCATAACACACAAACATTCACAAGGGGACCTACACATATTTCAAAAAAGGTTTTGCATTTATTTTATATATATATATA
>NW_015631049.1:2466834-2468885 GCF_001515625.1 Sinocyclocheilus rhinocerous | reverse complement strand
ATTTGTAAAGTATTTCAGAATATATTTTAAAAATTTCAAATTATTCTATAATGCTATTCTATTATTATTATATAATAATCTAACTTTTTTTTAAATAAAACATATTTTAGGATAATAAAAATATAAACAAATATATATTTTGAATTATTTTATTTATAAATAAAATTAAAGTTATTCTATGTATCAAAATTCCCTTAAATGTACTAATTTTATATGGCAGACCATAAATGAGCAAAAAAAAAAGATATCTCATAGATTTGGCTCAAGACATATCCGGAATCAGAGAAACTTTTACTTGAGTAAGTAGTCCCATAGCAACCACCCTAGAAACCAACTAGCATCGTCACAGCAACTCTAACAACCATAAAGCAACACCCTGGCAACCTTGTGATGTTGACTTTCGCATTGACAGAACACTCACTTTTTCTAACCAAAAATCTAGTTCATAACCCACTTTTACTTTTGAGAATGTCCTCAATAGAACATTTTGTCAGCTTTAGACAACTTCTAAAAACATTTTTTAAATCTGTCCGCAAAGAACAGCAGAAAAACACTGTATCTGAATCATGAAGATATTAATAAACCAACCAAAATGTCTTTATAGAGTATAACTGTATAAATCTCTATACCATACTGGTCATTTTCCTTTATTACTCTATAGCAGGGGTGGCGAACTCCGGTCCTGGAGAGCCGCAGCCCTGCAGAGTTCAGCTCCAACCCTAATTAAAACGCACCTGCCTGTAGCTTCCTAATAACCCTTCAGACCTTGATTAGCTTGTTCAGGTGTGTTTGATTAGGGTTGAAGCAAAACTCTGCAGGGCTGCGGCTCCCCAGGACCGACGTTCGCCACCCCTACTCTATAGGGACTTGTAATAATAAATCTAAGTGTGTATGTCACTGAAATGGCCCTCTCCCATTTACAGCCATTACAATTCAAAGATGATCAGCAGATACTGCAGATAATGGACCCAGTGGCAGCAGAATGATGTCAGCGATTACACACACTTTTCCCCCTCTCACATCACCTGCATAAATTACTCACACATGCTTCCACAGTACAGGGTGGAGACATATCAAGCATCTGAACCTTCAAAGGAACCTCCAGCTTCAGCTTGCCTGAATGACCATTTGAGTTTTAAATCTGCACACAAACTGCTCGAAAAGACTAATTACCCTTGCCACTGTATAACTGCATCCCTCTTATTCTCCATCTATAGCCAAGAATGACTGGCTGAACCCCAGGACTGAGACAGAAAAGGGGGAGTTTGTCATTTCAGGAGCGCCTGTCTGGCTCTCAGAGTTAGGACAGTCATGAAGACAAACGAGGACAGAGAGAAAAAGCAAAGAAAGAGGGCAGGAAAAACAGGTTAGAACACCCAGGCCTGATGCAATATTAAACATTGTGTTCGATTTTCTTGTATTTGGCTGAGTGTTGGCTTGTATTTCCTCATCCCACAACTGTCATCTGGGTGTCAAATGGGTGACTGAGAAAGCGCAACACAAATAGTAAGAGACAGACAAAATGAAAGAGAAAAGGAGATGATGCTTACTAGGGCTGGGCGATATAGCTAAAAAATGTATCAACGATATAATGTTTCATATCGTTCGGTATCGATAATTATTGACATTTTTTATAACCTTTTTTAAAACAAAGAGCAATAGAAAAAAACGTTTAAATTTAACCACTGTATTTTTAAATTAACCCAATTTATTGAGACAAACAACAAATATTTTTTGTTTTAACAGTCAAACACAAAATAAAAATTAAACAAATATCTCATTTCTAATGTTTTATATGCAGATTAAATAGGTCTGAAGGAAACTTTTGGCTTGTCTCCCGAAGCCACAGGAGGGCGCAATGAGCAAAATAATGCAGCGCATTAAATTGCCAACGCAAATGAAATAACGGTCTATAAAAATGCATTATGTCTAAATTAACTCATATAAATCAAACATAATTTCGTAAATTGCATAAACAATGCAAAAAAACAGCATCACGTATTTATGCATTGCTTAATACAAAGAGCCGAATCACCGATCGCACAGATTGC
>NW_015631049.1:2435153-2466298 GCF_001515625.1 Sinocyclocheilus rhinocerous | reverse complement strand
GTGACGTGTTTTCTAAAAGTTTAAACTGTTTTAACTTTGCATGGCTTTCTATTAATCTCTTGTGTGAGACGCGAGTGCAGCAGTCATATTTGTCCGTCTAAAAAATGCGCTGAATATGCGTTCTGTGTGAATGGCTTGGTTTCGGTAACCTAATCAAGATCTTCTCCTACGCATTGAGCTACTATATTTCTCTAATATTTTGAATGAATAACGCAGCAACTGCGCGTCTTGTGGGCTAGACTTAAAAAACATTTAAATGCAACAACGTCACTTACATCATAATCATCACCGCATCTCGTGCTCCACTAATGACGCTCCCAGATGCACACCTAACATTTGATTGTACTATTTTTGCATTCAAATGCAAATGTTTATTTTAAATTCGACTAATATAAATTTTTTTTATTCACAATCTCATCACAGTCAGGCACAGCTCTCAATTCAGCATGTGTTCGTGTTTGTGTGTGCGGTCTGCGTCACTCATAGCACGTGCCTATATCGTGCGCTATATCGAACATTTTTTTCTATCGTTATCGAAGAGGGTGTACTGTCGATAAATATCGATACCGTTTTATCACCCAGGCCTAATGCTTACCTACGACCCTGTCTCCAGTTTTGATGCCCATCTTCCTCATAGCGGCAGCAAAGAGAGAGACATCACGCCTCAGCTCTCCGAAAGTCACCTTGACGATCTCCTCATTCGCCTCAGCTACAAAAAAAAAAGGAGGAAAAAAAAAAAAAACTTTTAGAAATCTCAAACATGCTAAAAAAGACATGACAGCAAAAAAATAAATAAGTAATAATAATAATAATAATCAAAATTTTGAGGGTTGGTAAGGTTTTTTTAATATATATTTTTGAAAGAAATCCCTTTTTCTCACAAAGGCTGCATTTATTTTTTTAAACTTAATATTGTGAAATATTATTACATTTTAAAATAATTTATTTCTATTTTAATATATTTCAAAATGTAATTTATTTCTGTGATGGAAAAGCTGAATTTTCAACAGCAGTCTCCCATAATCCTTCAGAAATCCCTCTGATATGCTGATTAGGTGCTCAGGAATATTTCTTATCATCAATATTGTTGAATAAACAATTGTGCTGCTTAATACGTTACTGAAAAACATTCATACACTACTTTTTCATGATTCTTTAATGAATAGAAAGTTTAAAAGAACAGCATTTATTCAAAATATAAATCTTTTAAAGATTATAAATGCGACTGACACTTTTGATCAATTTAATACATCCTTGCTTAATAAAACATATTTCTTTAAAAAAAAAAAAATCTTTTGAATGGTACTGTATGTAAAAATGTTGTTGTGTTCATTATTATTAAATCTACCTATCATTAAATCAGTAAATATCAACACACTAGCTTTAATGAGCAACCAGAGAATTCTTTGCCATCTGTGACTGTGGTGCAGCTGAGATATCGCAGTCAACTCGGGTAATGTTTTTCATTACTGTATGTAATCAGTAAATGAAGTGTTACATTTAATTTGGGCTCCAGAGTCCTATGTAATCTACTTTTTCAGTTAAATGAGCCTCCCTGTTTCACGAAGACACAGACCAATGACGCAGGTACATTTCTGATAGATGCCACTTTGGTAATTACATCCGCTCTTTCCTGGACCGCATCAGGACATCCATCACAACATAAAAGCTCAACTACAGGTGCATCCCGCCCCTACACGGACACTAAAACCCCAAATCAAATTACAGATAGCATAATTCATTTAGTGTTACAATAGCCAGAGGCCATGCAATGACAGATTCTATCTATACAGATAAAACACATATGCACACAGTGCTGTTGCTATTTTAAAGTAGCCATTTGTGTATAAGGTCAGATAGACAATGGCTCAAGGTGGTCAGCAGAGATGCAGGGTCTTGTTTTGAATTGGGAGATGTTTGTGCGGTATCTGGTCATGGAGATATATTGGTAATAAAATGTGCAGTGAAAAGTTTAACATAAAAGATGCAATGGCAACCAGGGTTTGAATGCAGCTGATGCAGTTCTTAGATAAATAATGAAGTTAAAAAAAGATTCGTATTGCTTGAAAGTGCTTAAGGGTGCAGTTTGGGAATGTGGTATGAATCACGGTTAGCTGTTTTCATATGACCTGGATGACTGCCACTGAATTCAGTTCTGCTGATTATGTCAGGACTTCATCAGTGACGTGCCGGTGTCCAGGTCATTCAATGAAACGGAACATAATGCTCACAGCTTCAAATTATACAGACACTCTGCCTAACGAAGCTTAAAACTTCTGATTTTCCTCATTGTATTCAATAGGGAGAACAAACAGTCAGATAGTTTATTATCACAAAATAAACCAGGCAGGAAGATCAGGATTAACCTGAAAGGGTGTATTTTGCAAAAGTGACCTGCTTATTATTCAGCTACTTACCAAGCAAGTAAATAAATGCATATGAAATATTGATTTGAGATTAAATTATTTCATCATGTGAGATCAAAGAGGCAACGTGCTTACCAGGGACATTTATAGCTTATACAAAATGTTGAATGCTGATTGAGAGCCGTGTAATAAACTTGGGTAGTTCAGAAATTGGATGTGACTTACTTGCAGCATAGAGAGCCACTTTGTCCTGGTCTTTGTGTTTGAGCAGGTTCTCTGCATAATTCAGTCTGCTGCCTTTGAACCACTCAGGTACATCGGATATCCTTTTAGACACATCAACCACCTGAAACAGAGAGTGAGCAAAGTCACACATCAGCCAGTCTGATGGAGCACCTTTTAAAATGTCTTTTTTTTTTTTTTGCAAACAACTGTACATCCGTTTGAGACAGTGATATTTTAGTATTGTAAAATAGTATTGTAAAAGTATTTTAGTATAATATTGTTTATGTACTTTTACGGTATTTATTAATATTTTGAATTTGCTTTTATTTTTATATTCATTTATATTTATTTTAAGTTTTAGTAATTTTGTTATTTTTTATATTTCTATTTAGCTTCAGTTTATTTTTATTTCAGTTTTAGTTTTAGTAATTTTAGTATGAATTTTAAACTTATTTTATTTCAGTTATTTGCCCATTTTCATTTAAGCTGGTTTGAAAGAAGACATCCTAGCTACCACCCCGGTATTTTGATATGGGCAAGCACCCGTCCCAATTATTAGTTAGTTTAACTACACAAACATACTGCAATCCATGTTGTCATAAAATTAACTAATAAAAGCATCTTTGAGTCAGCAAATAATCAAGACAGAGCATGCAGTAAAATTAGTTTAAGAAGATTGTACATAGATAAAAAGCCATATATAGACTGCAGATTTTGTTGTTTTATTATGTTTTACCCTATGACACTCCTTAAGTAAATCTACAGCTCTCTCAGACGGAAAAGCCCCAACACACCCTTTCAGCCAGAGATATGATATGAGCTTTAAATATTCCCAGCAGTAGTTCAGACAGTAGTTCTAAATGGTAATAAATTCATAAATGTTTACTAGTTAGGACAAAATTTATACAAATCATATGTGACTAATGAGTTTGTCCATCATGTCATCTATTGCAGGGACACCTCAATGTGACAACGACTACATCATCAGATTTCTTAGTTCAGGTCCACACTAATTATTCATTGTCACGGTGACATCATTTTGTGGCAATGTGAACCTTGGTGCCACTCATTACAAAACCGGAAATGACAAACAAAAACATAAGTATATATATATATATATATATATATAGCCAAAAAAGTGAGGGAAAAAAAAACCTACCTCCTCATACATCTTTGAACAGGTGATGCCACAGAATTTCCAAACCTGTGCCCAGAACTCTGGATAACTGTCCACGGACCACTGATACAGGTCATTATAATTAGCTTCAAAACAAAAGAGACGTTTATTGAAAGTACCATTAGACAAAATGCATGCCATTATTTAATTTAGTTTAGAAATGGTGCAACACTACAAATCAATACTGTAATCATAATAGACTTTTATTACATTTGATCTGACCCCCTATTTCTTTGTTATTTGTAACAATTGACATGTTTACTGCATAAATTCAGTTTTTTCTTGTATTAAATGAATAGTTACACATATTCAGATTTTTAAATATTTACTAGTGTCAATTACAGTTTTCCTAGTATTAATTAAAAAGTCACAAGTATAGCCCCTATCTATAAGATACTGGTGTGTAGCCTATACCATTGAAATGAACCATGCTGAAATGTCTTCACTCTTACTATTAAGATTTTCCATTTAACTATAAACTAGTGAGAGAATACTGGAGGAGGTAGCAACAACAACTACAATACATACTAGCTGAAAGCAAATAGTAGTTATCTAAACAACAGATGTGCATAGCTTCTTTTTACTATTGGGGTACTAGTAGCAAAATGAATAATTAATATGTATGTAGGCTACTGTATCTTATGAACAGCAAATGGCGAAACTGAAAAATGTACTAAGCACTATTCAAATGACTTACTAATTATGAAGTACTAGTAACATGCAAACAAATACTAGCTCGTTTAATGGGATAAACGTTAAAGCAGTTTTGGTATAGATGAAAATGCTGCCACACCTGCTGAGGTGCACGTACATGATGGCACTATGAAAATATTTACTGAATATGACGGCCAGCCTCTATTCACTCTATACTGTCCGTCGGAATTCCACGTCTGATTTGAAATACTGGTTCGACAACTCATAGCATGCACTGAGATGTGGCACACATTAATGAATGAATGAATGAATGGACATATCTGTCCAGACATCCCATCCTATGAAACTGAAGGAATTAAAGAAAATGGGCCAAAAACTGCATCTGAAAGCATGGTTAGAGAAACTGTTTTTGCTCAAATGTGGCCATGACATAACCCATGACAATCCCAGGATGAGCTATTAATGGGATTAATGCCATAGTACTATGTTTTGTTTTCCTGTGGAATATGGGTGTGTTGTTAGGTGGCGTACTATCTGCATTCATTCTAGCCCAGGCTGGCTCTACTCAGTACTCACCCAGATTCAAGCCGAAGTCCCGGTTCACTTGAGTCCGGAATCGGTCCGCTTGTGTGTTTCGTTTAGAGTCCGGGTACCACAGCACCTTCGACTCCATAATCTCCTGGCTCTTGGCCTCCGTGTCTTTAGACATGATCGGATGACACGCGCCGGTATGTCGTGAATAACCTATGAAGACTGCAAGAAACGTACTACGGGAGTTTGACGGGCCGATCCGGTGATCGCGTATTGGTGCAGGTCAGACACATGGGTCACTTCCGACCGTCAGCCGCACATAATCAACCAGCAGCAGCGGAAGCCCCGCCTACCACGCAACCGCACACCACCCTGCCAACCGTCATATGTTCTTCCGCTTCTTATGTAGTGCTAGGTTTTTACACAAATGTATGTATGATTCAGAATAATTTTATTTGATAATTAATTTTAATAAAGTTTACCAGCATTTGCATTTGTTGGCTTGCCCTGGTGGACGGTTTATCTGTTTCATAATTTCATCTATCGGATAGTGGTGACAAGGAAATCCGACTTATTTCAGGCAATCGGTTCTTTTGAACAGTTCATTTCTGAGAAGGAGATTACTGTAATCAACATATTCTTCATATGTTCGCCCCTGCTACCAAAACTGTTATAAAACTGTAATCGATTCAGTAGTCAGTGACTAGAGAACCGCTCGGACAGAGTCAGGACGATTTGCAAACAGAACGGTTTTTGTGAACCGATTCAATAGTTTAATTGAAAAGATTCGGCTTGTTTACGGATGGGGAGTCTGTATCATTTATATATTCATGAAACTTCATGAACTAAAACGGTTAAGTGACGCAAACTAATAAGGATGATAGGGGGGAAAAAACAATGGAGCACATATTTATATTATATTTTTATTGTTATTTTGAACTTCAGACTGCATTTACAATACATATAAGGATATATATACGTATAGTTCCTATTATAGAATTCAGAACAATTAAAAGGAACATTGGAGGGTCTCTAAAAGTGTTAAATAATATCTTGTTCACATTGAATACTGTATATAATGCTCGCTCTTGACCACTGCCATTAATGTTTCTTGGATAAAGCATTACTGTCAGGGTTTGGCGGAAGAATATCTGCCTTCGCCGCAATTAGCATGTCTTTTATTCCATTGGTTCCTAAAGCTGGTCTCACATCAGCCGAGACCGCAGCACAAGAGAAAGCAACATGGACAGACGGAAAAGCGAACCAATCAGAAGTCAGGCAGCCGCTACGCCAGTTCGACCCACTGAAGCGCCCAGCCAATAGAAAAAAGGATCATATAGAGGTGTGCCCAATCCCGAGCCTGCAGCATGATCGGATGGGCTAAAAACATAGGATAACATGTAAAAGGTGTCTCTGTGCTGTGTTTTCCATACATTTTGTTTGAATTCATGCAGACGATTTGTGTTTTCTAAACATTTTAATACCAGAGGAAGTTTGTATAAGAGCTGCTTAATGTTTTTGCAGAGTCAGCAGCAGTTATTTTCATGGCCCATTTCATCAATATTTATATAACATTTAGGAAATAGTTACAGTTGCTTCGTAGACTGGCAGTGTAAACGTGGCTGATTCACATTTAGATGCAACAAAAAGAAAAATATTATATGATCTGTGCTGCTTGTTTGGTGATGAAACAAAGGAATCAAGTTGAAATTTCTGGAAGCCATTAGACAAGTTTCATAAAAATAAATTCAAAACACACAGCTGGACCTGCAACCCATCTGCTTTTGTTTTCAGTTTATTTCAAATGAATTGCACAGTGCTTTTTACTGTACTCATTGAAAGCAGTTTTACAGAAAAAAGAAAAATACAGTAGATAAAAGAAAAAGAAAATGACAATATCAAGTTTTTCAGCGGCCGCTGATATTTACAAATTACATAGTCATTTTATAGGCTACTTGGCCTATGATGACAAGAATGTCCATCACCATGAAACGACTATTTAGCTTTTTTTTTTTTTGGACAGTTTCTATTGTTCTCTATACACAAGCCCATTTCACTTAAATATGCGAACATTCATTCAAACGTGCACAGATGTGAATCTAAAAATAAACTGTACTATAAGTACAATTCTAAAATGGAATTTCAGTTTTTTTGGTACTTGATTTGCATCCTGAGCTCTTCACTGACCTAATCTTTACAGATTCAATGTATACTGTATGCCTATTTATTTACATAAACAAATGTGAGGAGATCTACAGGGAATGTTTTTTCCCTCCTCTGTCTGTCTGTCTTTCTTAGTAAGACTGATATGGAGCCCACAAGGGTTAGTGTTAAAGGGGTCATAGGATGCCCATTTTCCACAAGTTGATATGATTCTTTAGGGTCTTAATGAAAAGTCTGTAACATAGTTTGGTTAAAATTTCTCAATGGTAGTGTAAAAAACACCTTTTTTACACTGTCAAAAACAGCTCTTTTCAGATCAAGCTGTTTTTGTAGCATTTTCCTTTAAATTTTAATGAGGTTTAAGTTCAAACAACTTGTAAAAGTGCATGTAGCATCCTATGACCCCTTTAAGAATGTGCTTTTATAAAAGGAATGGGAACGGGGTCATGCCTGCACCTCTGGGCGCAACAAATAAAAAAGCAACAATGCACAACATTATATACAAGCCAAATATGGGTGTCTTAAAGGCACAGTGCTCCTTTTGCTTGTTACATATTACATAAGCCATGTAAGACAGCATTTGGATCAGCCCTCACAGGGATACAAAAGATACAGCTGGCTGAACGAAACAAAATTCCAGAGTATTTATGACAAAATAGAGAAAACAAAATAGAGAAGAAGAGGGGAAAACCCTACATGGAGGTGATTTTAGAAACAATATGTATACAATATGTTAAACTGTATGAGGATAGCAAATATCAAATGCCAAGTACAGCTAACATCACAAGCTTTCACCACCTCTGTTGTGCTGCCAGCAAGATAATGCTCATTTAATTTTTGCAAAGATCTGTTGGATCAACATCAGCATTACTGATTGTCGCACAAACTGTTTTTTTTGCAGAGCAAACAGTACATTTGCTCAAACTGCACAAGCACCTTTAGGATGCTAAACTCATCCATTTGGTTGGCTGTGTGTGTCAGACCAGATACAGATTTAACCCTCTCCAGACACTGACAAGAGCTTTAGAGAGTTCATCTGAGGCCATTTGAACAGACAAATGAAGCAATGTTCAAACAAGTGACTGTTGCATCATGTACAACCTCCTATGTCCAAATTATGAGGTGAAGCAACTTCAAAAAATAAAAAAAAAAAAAAAAAAAACTTGAGCAAATATAAACTACGATACTATTAATGTGAGTCAGGCTGAGCTCTCAATATATCTGTAATCAAAAAATAAATAAAAACATCCAAGACCTGTTGGTCAAATTGTATATTACGTTTATTAAATCATTTTTGGACCACTGTTTCATCTTAGAGAAAATCACTGAACAAGTTTCATAAAGACAAAAATATGTTACAGACAGTGCAAATAATACCACAGCAAGCAACAATGCAGGTGAACAATCCTGATGAAAATTATACAGTACAAATGCAAACCTGATGTAGAAATCTAGGCATTTACTACGCAAAAAAATACCAGTTAAGGTCTCGACTTCACAGAGATTCAGTGCTTTCTAATACAAATCAGACGCAAAGTCCTCAACACACAATGATTGGCACTGGCGCAGTCAACTGGGATCTATGAGAGATGTAATATAAGATATATTAATAAAATACATAATATTCCACAAAATGAAGGACTTACAAGAAGGACATTAATTACTAAACAGTGCAGGTAGGAAAATAGCCGTCATACATATTTCTACAAGCAAACTCAGCACATTCACTCAGCATGGTGTACACTTGAAACCACAGCTAATGATAAAACTCATGAGATACAGAGCATTTTCCACAGTATATTACTGTGGATTCTCATTCATTACAGATATGGAAGTAGACAAGACCATTTTAAATATAGGAGTGTTTGCTGAGACAAGTAGGCTATACGTGTAGTCGTCCCAGTACTTGTACAATAATGCTGGTACATTGCAAGTACACAAGAGTTTGCTATTCAGAGATACCTCGAGGCTGGTGCTTATATTGTATGATTTCCTTCACACATTCATACAGTAAAAAAGGACCTTCTTGATATTAGTGCTCGACACTGCTTTCCAGTAGGCTTGAGTTACAGTACGTCACAGAATTGAACCGTGATTGGTGGAAGGATGAGGGAAAGTTTCTGGACTAAAATCAGTGAAGTGCAGGATGAGTCGTCAATATTTTTGGCTTGAATAGAACAACTGTAAATTTTGAACATGTATCTGCTAAAAGTGAATTTCATCAAGGTCTAAAAAGAGTATAGAATGGCATCAACACTGACAGGGAATAAACTCCACAAAACTCTCACTTTGAATTAATGACGTCTTTAAAATAACTGGCTGGAGACACACATCATTTTATAATTTAGTAGCAGAAATGAACAAATAAATCAAAAACATATCCATAACACACTGATTTCACAATAAACACAACCTTTTACGATACGATGCAAAACAAATACGTTAAATATTCCCTAATAAAAATAAATAAATACTTCCAATGTACACTACCATTCAAAAGTTCTATTTTAATATATTTTAAAATGTAATTTATTCACGTGATGGCTGAGTGTCACGTGATCCTTTAGAAATCATTCATATATTCTGATTTGGTGCTCAAACAACATTTCTTATTATAATCAAAGTTGAAAACAGTTGTGCTGCTTAATATTTTTGTGAAAACCGTAATACATTTTTCAGGATTCGATAATGAACAGCAAGCTTAAAATAACTTAAAATAATTATTTGAAATATAATTTAATACATCTTTGCTAAATAAAAATATTGATTTCCTTAAAATAAAAAAAATCTTACGGACTCCAAACTTTTCAACAGTAGTGAAAAGTAGTACTAATCATGAAAAATCATTTAAAAAAATAAAATAAAAAAAATTATGGCATATTATGGAATGAAAATATACTTTAACACTGCCCATTTGTAATATTCCTCTCAAAATGTAAAAACGTATAAAAATGTTAAATGACAGTATTTTTTAAAATCTATGAAGGTTAAATATTCCCTAATAAAAAAAATAAATACTTCCAATGTACACTACCATTCAAAAGTTCTATTTTAATATATTTTAAAATGTAATTTATTCACGTGATGGCTGAGTGTCACGTGATCCTTTAGAAATCATTCATATATTCTGATTTGGTGCTCAAACAACATTTCTTATTATAATCAAAGTTGAAAACAGTTGTGCTGCTTAATATTTTTGTGAAAACCGTAATACATTTTTCAGGATTCGATAATGAACAGCAAGCTTAAAATAACTTAAAATAATTATTTGAAATATAATTTAATACATCTTTGCTAAATAAAAATATTGATTTCCTTAAAATAAAAAAAATCTTACGGACTCCAAACTTTTCAACAGTAGTGAAAAGTAGTACTAATCATGAAAAATCATTTAAAAAAATAAAATAAAAAAAATTATGGCATATTATGGAATGAAAATATACTTTAACACTGCCCATTCGTAATATTCCTCTCAAAATGTAAAAACGTATAAAAATGTTAAATGACAGTATTTTTAAAAATCTATGAAGCAGGGAATAAATGTCTGAAATATATTTTAAAAACCATACAAATTAGTTTTGGCTACACAGGTTGCAAAAACATGATGAATTCAAAACCAAAAAGTGGAATGAATGTTAAAGCTGCAAAAAGAAAAAAAATAGTAAGAGTGAATGAGAACAAGCAGAGAAGATGGGACACAGGCTAGATTAGTTAGGAGGCATTTCTAATAGACAAAATGCCACTGTGGATGAAACCATAGGCCACTTTCTTAAAAAGTTTAATAGATTTTACTAAGCAGCACTAATACGCAGTGGTACTAAAAGCTATTTAACTAATCCCTTTCAATAAGTGTATTAAAATGGTACATACAATGATCTCATGCTGAGAGCAAAGTTGCATGACCAGGTTTTTCCAGCTGAAGTTGGACAGAGATAGCGGTGTACATTGCAGCACTGTTATTTTGCTGCCAGGAACACTGGTCACATATCCTCACACTTCTGATGACTAGCTGCTTTCTGAAAGCGATTTCCACATACATCTCTATCCCTGATAGTGCGACCGGTCCTGAACTCAGAGTAACCTCTGGTGACCTCAAGACACATGGTAGAGATGAAACATGCTGTGATACTGACTATTCTTCACACTTTGATTTAGTGCTGGGCGGTATACCGGTTCATACCGAATACCGGCAGGAGGAGAGCACGAGCAGGAGAGCTGGACACAGACGATGGGCTGAAGTAGTGCGTCAGGTTAGAGGCTAATGAGAGAGAGAGAACCGGAGGGGAAAAAGAAAACACAGACAGACAGAAATAGAAGCAGAGAGAAAGTAGGGAGAGACATGAAGGAGGTTTTAAGGACATGATTTTTGGCATCACATACAAACAGTGGAGATGTGCTATTTCAGTCATTGACGCACATAAATGCAACAATTTTGATACAGACTTACAGTCAATGCCCATAACATCAAGCAGATCCACCCACAGTTTCCACAAGGTGTCCAATAATGAATCGACTCCATAAACAAACCTCTCTGTAGTTTTTGAGAAGAACTGCAAAACATTGACAAGTTGTTGGTTTTTTTTAATAAATGAAGACTGCAAAAAAGTTATATGCAAACTAAAAACAGAAAATAACCCTACTTTAAAAAAAATATATGTTTCTGTATATCTATATAATGTATCTATATAAATTAGAACAGATTTAGATTGTTATTTTAGATTACTTTGCATTGTGACATCATTTTCATGACAATTAAGCATATCCCTCTTCCCATTTCTCATTATTGTGTTTTTTTATTATTATTCTCAGTGATAATTCATTTTATTACATTAAAAATATTATTATAACACACAGTTACAACAACAGTATTAATAATAACAACAATATTAATCTGCCTTACAGTAATGAGATCTTTTCCATTATAGCAAAAATAGGCTAAATAGGCCTAAGCTCCATTTTCTTTTCTCAAAATGTAATAGCACTATACAGTACAGTACAAAAGCTCATTCATGTACATTTAAACAGTTAGCAAAACTCTCATATATTTTATTAAAATAACGTAAATAATGAAAATGCAATAATTTTGTTAAAATTGTTTTTAAGGCCATTTAATGCATATCATTAATAGACTAACAATTTATTAATTATTAAAATCAAATTTTAATTATTAAATATTATTGAAAAAAACACGTATTCACTAAAGTTATTATAAAGCGTTACCGATAAAACATAAACAAGTCTAAAATGTGGCACATCAGCTGTTCCATCTGACAATATCACAGCACTGACACTATCCAGAACATATTGACCAAGTTAAACAGAAAGATGCCCGTATTAGGGATGGGCGATACCTCTTATTTTATTTTCGATCCGATACCGATATTTTCAAGCCCAGTATCGTCGATATCGATACTGATACTTCTAAACTAAACTGATCTTTTAAATTATTGAAAGAATATATAATCAGTAATTATACTCACTTAATATTAGATTTTAAAGCCATGTTTTTTTAACATTTCATATGCCTTTTTTGTTTACACTTTTAGAAATAAAATATACTATAATTGTATATTTTAGCCCTTTAATGGGGAAGTAACCTCAAAGGTGCAACTATACCCCTAAAAGTGTCTTCAGTGTCACATGATCCTTAAGAAATAATTCTAATATTTGGTGCTCAAGAAACATTTATTATTATTGCTGCTTCATATTTGTGCGGAAACCGTGATGCATTTTTCAGAATTAATTTTATATATAGTAACAATGTAATGTAATAATGTGGCAATGGTTTCTTAAGATCTACTTACGCTTCTGATGCTTTTGGGAAACGCAACCCTATTTGAACAAGCACTCTGAGCCATGTGTCAGCAGCGAACGCTGTCTGTGATTGATTGGTTCTGTCTTTCAGCATTTGCGTGTGTTCCGATGAGCAGGAGAAATGGTTCTATCCAACACAATTATTCGCTAATATAGTCTATTTTTCCACTTAGAAGCTTATTTTATGCACCGAATTTCTTGATAAGTAAATAAAATTAATGTTTTTAAAAAATGCACTTTAGAATCGATATTTTTATGTGAGGATCGATCCTTTCGATACAACATCAGTATCGATCCGCCCATCCCTAGTATACAGTATGCGGCTATGCGCTCTAGGTAGGCAGCTCACTAGGTTCTGAGCTACAGTCTATGGTTTTGAGACACAGCCACTGATCACAAGAGATCACAGGCTGGTGATATCTTCAGGCCCTAAGCAAATGCATTTGCAAACAAAACGAAATTTTTAAACTGCATGAGAAAATCGCATGATCTTATATGGACCTTGTACAGCGCCCTGATGTTCTCCTCTCCGAAGATATTGCTGAAGGTTTGGTAGAAACCGCTGGCCGCCCTCCTGAAGCTGTTCTGGCTGCTGGAGTCTCTCTTGCTTCGCGCTGTCTCAGTCAGGAGGACAAAGGCCAAAAACACGCTTAAAACCACGGCCAATTTCGCTCCCTTCATCTTTATAGACGACCTGACAACCGGCGATGTGCAATGGAGAAAATTCTGGACGACAGCGGATAGCGCTTATAATAGACTGAATGTAGAGGTGTGATGTGCCGGAAGGAGATGCTGCGGAGAGATTAAGCAGGAAGCTGCGCGCGGGAAGAGTGTGAAGAAATGTAGTGATCGGCGCCGGAAGTACACTTTTTTTTTTGAATAAAGGTCTAAAAATTTAGCTTATAATTTTTTGCAATGATGGTTTAAAATGTAAAACACTGTTTTTGGCTAAGGCTTCTACCCAGAATTGAAGATTAAAAGGTACAGATAAATAAATTAAATTAAACAAAACTAAAAGCTTCATAAAACAAGGAATGCAGAAAAGGAGACCGTTTTTTTTTTTACAATGGATGAGTTTTTTAAGTCTTTAAAGTTCCCAAATATTAGTTTTTACTGTATTTTTGATCAAATAAATGCAGCCTTGGTAGAATAAGAGACTTCTTTCAAAGACATTAGTGTAGTGTATGTAGTGTATTGTAATATCACAAACACTATTATTATAATAAACACTATTATTATAATTATAGTATACAATGACTTAAATTACATCATTACTATTTAAAGACATATATGGTTTATTAACAAAATAATACATATCTGAAAGTGAAACTTAACAGAAAAATGAACATTCTGTCATGATTTACTCAACCCTAACCTTAGCTAACCAGAGTTAACCCTAACCCTAACTCCAAACCAGGATGACCTTGTTTCCCAGCATCCCTTTTCGTGTTCAGTGGAAGAAAGTAAGTCAAACAGATTTGACATGAAGGTGAGTAAATGGTGACAGAATTACATTTTTCATTCCTCTACAAAGGCTGATTTACAAAGATATGGTTTACGTATGTATTTTTAGTATTTTTCTGGTTTATGAACAGGCAATCAAGTGTTTCTGTTCTCAGTTAGGTTTGAAGTATTTCAGTATGTTGTTACACTGGCTGCCTTTAGCAGCGCTCTTCTTGTCTCTGGTACTGGAGGTTTTATGTGAGTGTTTGGATGGGATTTTTAGGACCGGTTTCTGCTGTCTCCACTCTGTCAGTAACTCCCTTTGCACATCAGCAGGAAGTTGTGAGAATACATAAGGGTCCACATTCGCAGGGACATCTGATTGATGTTCTTGAGAGGCAGGTGGGATATCATGACTTTCTGTGACTTTGACGAGTCCAGAATTTAATTCCACGGTGAACTGAGCAGATGACAAATTCTTGCTGAGTTCATGGTTATGAGATGCAGAATTTCTGTTATAATTCAGTGCTGACTCACAGGGTTCTGGTGCTGGTTGGTTAAAAGCCCATGTGGAATGATCTGCTGGGTCAACATCAGAAGATGTGTCAGCGGGTCCGTAAATGAGCTGTGCAGTGTCTTCACTTTGAAAACTGGAAATCAGCTCCATCTGAATGTGTTCAGGAAGGAGTTTGAATACTTCTGGATCGACACCTGGAGGCAGCCTGGAACACAATGTTTTCTCGGGAACGTTGCTCATACAAGACTCTGTTGTGTTCATTTTTGTAACTTGTGAGTGCTCTAAAACAGGCTGCCTGGGAGATTTGGAGTTGATTAAGGGTGGCTGTGTTTGTAATTCTTGGGTTGGAGATATCCATGTGTGTTTTATGGGTTTCATGCTGTTCCATGTTTTATCTTCTTTATGTAAAACATCTGCCTGAGTGAACTGGGAATTTGCAGCAGGCTCACAGATATCAAGTTCCACCTGGTGAGGCAAAAGATAGACTGTTAACTTCTGCTGTTTCAAGTTACTGCTGCCTTAAATTAGCATATGAAAAGCTAAATACATAGTAGTCAGTTAGCAAGAACTAATCTGTAACGGAGTTATTGATTAATAAATACATAAATATATAAAACTACTGAAAATACTTTTATTCAGCCAGTATGTATTAAATTGAACAAAAGTGGCAGTAAAGAAATGTATAATGTCAAAAAAAACATTTCAATTTAAAATAAACACTGATAATAACAAGAAATGCTTCTTATGCACCAAATCAGCATATTAGCATAATTCCTGAAATATCATGTGACACTGAATACTGGAGTAATGGCTGCTGAAAATTCAGCTTTGACATTACAGAAATAAATTGCATTTTAAAATAGAAAACCATTATTTTAAACTGTAAAATTGTAAATTGTAATTTTTTTTACTGTATTTTTTATGACACAAATGCAGCTTGGGTGAGCAAAAGAAACTTCTTTAAAAAACATAAAAAAACGTTCCAACCTTAACCCAACTTTTGAACGGTAGTGTTTATATTCATAAATATGAATACAAAATAAAAGACATAAAAAATGAGTCCCTTATCAGTTTTTATCAAAAGTATTAAAATCTCTGCGACTCATAATAAAGGAAAAGCCCCATTAAAGCTCAGAGATGACTTTGGAAAAACAGAAAGCATAAGCTCAGCTGTAAAATAGAGCCAGTGAGACTGGCTGATTTTTTTTTTTGCATTTTAAATGCAGATTATTATGTATTATTATAATGAATAACTCTAAAATAAGGAAAATCATACATACTGACCTGCTGTTGAGATGTCATTTGTGTTGTTGTAGGAAATTTCTGTGTAAAGAAAGAGGCGATGGAGCTCTTGCTAGAGCTTTTAGCCTGCAGGTTACTAAAACACACATTCAGCAGGGTCAGATGGAACGGCTCACGTGTGTCCAACATTTTATGAAATAGCTTCATTGACAGTCCCAGTAACTGGGGCACAGCCTCACTGCTTCCTAATATAAAAAAGGGAAATGTGAATACCAAAATTGTAACAGTAAAAATCTGAAGATGTCACATTTATATCACTGCTGTTTATTGCAATTTAAGTGAATTGTGAGATGACTGTGAATATTACGGAATTATACATTTAAAGGATGCAAAAGAACAGAACTGTACCGCATGTGATCTTGAGCCCAGTGTGGTTGGGTATAGGGCACTGTCGGCTCTCTCGACTGAACCAGCGATTGGTGACTGTGTATCGGCGAATCGTTAGTCTGAATGTGTGTGGCCGCCTGCCATCTTTGTGCATCCTAGACAAAATTCAAACACAGAAACAAACTATAAACATGCCAATCAGGTTGTTTTGGTATTGTAAAAAAAATGTATTCACCTCTCAGTAAGGCTGGTGAGTAGTTCCTCAGTTTTCTTTTGAACTTCCTCTAGAGTGGAAATTTTCTTGAATGAGTCCTCATCGCTGAGAGACTGAAATATATAATTTACCACACAGATTATTTTAGATTTCATGCAGCATCAGAAGCATGCTAGCACTGTTTGTGAATCAAAGCTTGTAAACATTGTTATGCCTCACAAATATTTGGATAAATACACTATCGTTCATATCAAAAGTATGGTCAGTATGATTTTTTGTTCTAAGAAATTAATACTTTTCTTCAGCAAGGACGCATTAAATTGATTAAAAAAAACATTAAAGGCATTTATAATGTTACAAAAATTGTTTTTCTTTTGACCTTTCTATTCCTCAATCCTGAAAAAATGTATCATGGTTTCCACAAAAATATTAAGCTGCACAACTGTTTTTAACATTGATAATAATGGGAAATGATTCTTCAGTAATGGCTGCTGAAAATCCAGCTTTAATAACAGAATAAATTACAGAAAACAGTTATTTTTAAATTGCAATAATATTTCACAATACTAATGTTTTAACTGTATTTTGATCAAATAAATGCAGACTTGGTAATATGTGACCCTGGACCACAAAACAATGTCAATTTTTTTAAATTGTCAATTTTGTTAAAGTATACATGAAAGCTGCATAAATAAGCTTTCAATTGATGTATGATTTGTTAGGATGGGACAATATTTGGCCGAGATACAGCTATTTGAAAATCTGGAATCTGAGGGTGCAAAAAAATCTAAATATTGAGAAAATCGCCTTTAAAGTTGTCCAAATGAAGTTCTTAGCAATGCATATTACTTATCAAAAATTAAGTTTTTATATATTTACAGTAGGAAATTTACAAAATATCTTCATGGAACATGATCTTTACTTAATATCCTAATGATTTTGGCATAAAAGAAAAATCAATAATTTTGACCCATACAATGTATTTTTGGCTATTGCTACAAATATACCCCAGCGACTTAAGACTGGTTTTGAGCACCAGGGTCACATATATATTTCAAAAACATAAAAAATCTCATTGTTCCCAAACTTTTGAAAGGTAGTTTATTTTAGTCCTCTTCAGCTTTACTTTTCAGAAGGGAGCTAGCTAAAAATTGAGAAAGCTAAACTGAAGTAACAGTGTTTCTTCATGTTATTGTTACTTTTACTTCTGAGCTTCTTTATCCCTCTAGCTTGCTCTTGACACTGGCATTATAACAATACTGGTATTTCACGTTTTGTTAGCTCTTGTATGATAACCTGAGGATTAAAGTTTCTGCTAACTGACTAAATGTGCATATAAAATATATGAAAAAGCCCTTGGGGGCAAAAACAAAAGTGTTGCGTTTATAATTTTGTTCAGTATATAATAACACCATTAGCAGTTAAATCTGTCTGATGAAGACTGCTTAATATTTGCCTCAACAATCTATAAATATTAAGAATACCTGAGGAGGACCCGCCGGCGTGACTGGAGAGTCATCAATGCCACAGGCGAGGTTTTGAATCCTTTTAGCGGTCACTTCACCAAACTCCCTCACCAGGTCAGGCAGAGAATATAACTGTAGATCTCTCACACTGACCAGACCCAAAGCCTTTAGCTTCTCACGTGTCTTGTAACCAATCCCTATATACACAGACAATGTTTACAGAATATAAACAGCATGGTGCGCAATGGGTGAGATTATGTGTCATCTTACCAGGCACTTTGATTAGTCCTGTGAGGCTGCTCATGAGTTCAGCGGTGCTGTAAGGCAGGAGGGTGGTTTGCTGGTTTGGTTTAAAGGTTCCAGACACTAGTTTGGCTAAGAGTTTGTTGTTAGCGATGCCAGCACAGCCGGTTAGTCCCAGCGTGCTGAAGATGGCCTGCCTCATCTCAGCTGCTATCACAGAGCCGACAGCCAGTCGGGCGTTCTCCTCATCAACTACCATGCCTGAAGATAAGCAAGATTTATTATAAGCAGAAACTCTAGCAATTCTCCCATTTTCCATGAAAAACTAAACAACAAGAAAAGAGTACACTGAATTCGTCCAGTTCTGAAACAGCACTGTTTCATTTGTTTGAGGTGGCGCTCCAACTCACTTTCATGTTTGTATACGTGTCCGTTGAAGGAGAGATCTGAAATACAGGTCTCCTTCAGTCTTCTCTCCACCATTTCTGTAACGTCCATGAAGTTTTCATCAAAGCCCAGCCTTTCCACTAGTGGGCAGTATGACATCAGCAATTCTTGGGCAGATAAAGTCAATGTCAAAGTCTGGTTTATAGTCAGTTTAAACAGGGACCTTTGGATTGTACTCCTTAATAGTTCTAAAACAAACTCATTAAATTTAACACTCAAAAGACTGGGATCAGTAAGATCATTGCATTTATAATTTGACCGTAAAAACAAAAATAGGAAACAATTACAATTTAACATAACTGTTCTATTCTATTTTAATATATATTTGAAGTTTAATTTATTCCTGCGATAGCAAAGCTGAATTTTCGGCCGCCATTACTCCAGTCTTCAGTGTCACATGATGATCCTTCAGAAATCCTTCTAATTTGCTGATTTGGTGCCCAAGAAACATTTTAAATTATTTTTAATGTTGAAAATAATTTGTGGAAACTGTTATACATTTTTTTGAAATAGAATTTTTAATAATATTGTAGAAGTCTTTACTGTCACTTTTGATCAATTTAATGCATCCTTGCTGAATAAAAGTATTAATTTCTTTAAAAAAAAATCTTACTGACCCGAGACTTTTGAATGGTAATGTATAAAATGTAAAAAGTGTAAAAATATATCATTAAAATCTAATTATCAAAGTATATTCACTGTTATTATAATTATATATATATTATAAACATAGAAATACAATTTAAAGACACCTACAATAAAACAATATAACAAAAAATTAAAATGTATGATTATACCAGTGACTTTGTAGGACATCTCTCTGTAATGTGTGAGATCTTCTCCTTTCACTAGCACCAGCTGTGGGCATTTCTCCACTGCATCAGTCACTGACATCAGTTTATTCAGGCCATGCTCTCTTGCCACATAATTACACGTCACAATTAAGTACTTCTGCTGTATCCCTAAGAGACCACAGATATAGACAGAGCTGCATATGACATTACATTTATCAGAAGGATAGCAATGAGTTTTTTTTTTTTTTTAATGAGTTTTGTTAGTAGTACTTATTTCTTTATTACCTGACTGATTAGAACATTTATGACTTTTTGTAGAACTTGTACTAATGTTTTTTATTGTGTGTATTGTCTCTACAACTGCACCAGGACATACTGTATTTGTTGTACACTTTATACTCGGTGAAAGTTTATATTCTGTGGTGTTTTACCAAGAGGTTTGTTCCTGAGTGCAGGATTTCGGATCATCTCCACTTGTGCATAGAAGCAGTCCAGGTCAAAGTGCAGGATCACTCTCTGAGATATGGATGTAACTCTGTCAGTGGAACTTCCTTCTGAAAAGTCAAGTTACAAAAGCACAGTTACTGTAGATACAGTATCCCTGACAGAAGCTGCTCACTAAACCTTGTTGCAGTCTATTCATATTGCAGCTGTCACTGAGCTGTGCATTTAGACTATGCAAACATGAGTACCTTGAGTAACTATAATATTCATGCATTACTTTAAAAACATATTTATGCTCAAGTTTACATAATCGTCCAGTTATAAACCCACCTGTCTCTAGCATGTCTGACTCTAAACTGCGATCCCAGTCATTGTCTCCCTCCTCGTCCGTGTCCATATTTACTTCAACGCAAGAGACAGATATGTGGATATATAAGTACAAACTAAATAAAATATCACTTTTAATCATCAACAGTAAAACATGTCGCCACCAAAATCAAACATAACCCACTGCTCAATACTGCCACTTACAGGTCTGGAGCAAAATACTCAACGATATTACAAAAATATTCAAGAAATACCTTTTTTTTTAAAGAAATAAATGGAATGCTATGATATAGAAAAAAATACATCGTATTATACAAAATCTAAATAATATTTTAGTTTTATTAATGTAGGTATTACCTGTTATTAGATTTTGTTTTGGATGAGTTGCTTAAATGGAATGATATAAAGTAATGCAGAATATAGAAATATATATAAATGATAAAATAAACATGTAATTAATTAAATGTTTTGAAACGTAGTTAGATAAATAAGCTAAATAAAACACATCCAATATTTAAAATATTTAATAACTAATTTATTGAGGAATAAAACTGACAACATAAACTAAACTGTTACCTTGTATGCTGGGGGCTTTTATTTTCAGAAAAGATGTGTTTTTTTGTCACCGTCTTCACACATGTAGTCGTGACTGCCGTTGGAAGTTCAGTTTTTATCTCAACCATTTATTTCTGGAGGCCAAATACATTCTCTCACACATGGTTTTAGAAAGAAAACCACATATTTGTCATGACAAGACACCAGTAACGGCTCGCTTGACGTTGTGAGAAAGGAGGAAACAGTGCCACTTCCTCAGCAGAGTGACTCAGTGCGTCATAGCGCTGAAGAGCAGCCGTTTCTCTCTCCGTTGACTCCGGTCTTTTGAGTCATGTCGTTTCGGAGAGCGATCAGTCTCGCGTGCGGGATCGCTGGCGGATCCGCGGTGCTCGTGTGCGCGGCGGTCGCTGCAGATAAGCACGGGTACTTCGGAGAACGATGCCGGTTGAGAGAGACCCTGGCTGCCGTGCACGCAGCGCAGCCTCCGGCGTGGCCCACTGCGAACGGATGGGATTGCAATTGGGACAAGTAAGCAATAGAAACCTATTTCTGATTGACTACTGTTGTATTTACATAGTATTTTAAGGTTTCTCGAGGAATATTATGGTACTACCATGGTACATGTTCATAAAACCATTGGTATAGCTATGGCATCATGCCCAAAAACCATTTATGGTAGTGTTAGTCTGAGGTCTGATGCCTTGATCAGTGGTGATAATTTTGATCCTACAACCTTTGGCTTCGATATAAGGTCTTGAACCACTAAGCCGCACCACATTTGGCAGTGATTGAAATGGTGTCAGTGACCTTTCAGGTAGGTTTAGTCTTAGACCTGGTTAATTGTCAGTAATATAGTTTATTTTTACATAATGTCCTAAGCACTTTTGGAAGTGTCTGCCAACTGACAGTTCCAGCTTCAGATATAGACTTGACTCTTGTATTATGTTCAAAATCTGAGACCGTTTTTTCATGGTGGGATTCAGTATTAACCAGATTCAATAAAATTCATCAAAAGTTATGAAACTATGAAAAACAAAAAAGAAATCAAGTAAAACAGCACACCTGTAACATTAATACCTCTCACACATAAAAAAAAAAAAACACGAGAACATGTGATTTTTAAAACTGTAACGTGAATATTATAAACAGTATTTTAGCTTTGTTTTTGACCGATAAAAATGTACGCCTTCAATGCAGCATATGTTTCTTTGGATAAAAACTGCCATGAATGTAAATTTAAATACCCTTAAGGTTAAATCACACTTCACCAACAAATTAGTTTTTAGAGGGTAGTTGAGAAACTGATAAAATACATTAAAAATGATATTACTTTGAGTCTGTGCAGCTGCCTTTAACACTGAAATATGCAGGTCAAATTGACCCAAACATCATAATCATAAAAGAAAAATGTATAAGTAGAAAATATTGTATGCATATTTTGCAATACTTTCTTCATGACCCTAAATGAGGGAAAAGTTACACAATTTCTAGAAAAACATCATAGGTCGGTCAACCAGCATTTCCAACCAATCAAAAATTTAAATAAGTCAAGTTGACTTGCAACAAAATATTAGGATTGAGAGAATATTGAGTGGTAAGAAATGAATCGCACAGTGTCTTGAAGAGTGTTGTCTTGAGCGTCCGGTTTCTCTCGGTGTAACTCTACAATTAACATTGCTCTAATGTTTGTATTTACTGTAGAATCCACTCTTGTCATCGGCTATTGAATTGAGTTCATTGGACCTACTGTGTGAATAGCTAGTTTGAACATTTTTTGATGCTTTCAGACGTGACCCCTCGTCTATGGTGAATGGGACGAGAAAGGAGAGTGCTGGTGACAGTGGAAGTCCAGAAGCGGAGAACAACAAACCCAAAGCCACACGCCACATTTTCCTGATCAGACACTCTCAGTACAACCTCAAGGGGGATGGAGATAAAGAGAGGATCCTGACGCCTTTAGGTACTGATACCTCAGCATATATCAAATAACAGAAGTGTTGAGCCTAATCCATTAGATGCTACATTAAGCCACCAAATAGATCACATGCTGATTTCTGTCTTCACTGCAGGACGTGAACAGGCTGAGTGTACAGGACAGAGATTAGCAGTACTTGGACTGAAGTACGACGTTCTCATCCACTCCTCCATGACTAGAGCTGCAGAAACAGCCAACATCATCAGCAAATACCTGCCAGGTACAGACTCGTTCTGAAGAGCTGATCTAGGATGAAACCTCTCAGCTAAACCTGTCATTTTCTTCTTCACCTAATTTAATTACATTATGACACACACAAGGCATAATGGCTGAGATGTATTAATACCTATGCATGAGCGTGACCCAACCATGACTGTGGTCTCTTTTGAAAATACACACTTGTGCGTTTGTCAAAGTGTGTGCATTATTAAATTAAAAGAAAAAGTAATAACTAATAAAGAAAAACAGATGCTTAAAGGGATAGTCCACCCCAAAAATAAAGCTTACATCTCGCATTTAAATATCTTCCACATCTTATGTCCATCAAACATATTTTACTTGACTGTATTACTTATATCCCTTTGGGGAACTGTTGATACTTAAAAAAAAAAAAAGTAAATCCAAATTTAGTCTTAAGGTTTTAAAAAAAAATCTTATTTAAAATCTTATGTAGTTTTATTTTTGAATAGCTAAACCTGGCTCTCACCATGAATATAGCCATAGAAGCTGGCATGGCATTAAAAAGCAAAGAAAAAGAAATGTCTTCCAAAGTTCACTTTCTTCCATGGAACAAAAAAGAAGTTCAGCAAAATCACCTGGGTGTATTTCCCTCCGTACAGTCAAAGTTAATGGGGATGGATAATGTCAGGCTCTAAAAAATGTCCAAAAAAAAAAGCATCATAAAAGCAAATCAATATGACTTGTCCACTCTATTCTGAGTCTTATACCTTTGTGTGTGAGTTTAGGGGGTGGCAGTATCACCAAAAATCTATATTGCGATATGTGTAATATTTCAAGATAACGACGGAATATATAAGTATCACAATAGTTGTTTTGTTAGAAATAAGGTTGTCAAAATGGCAACGTTTTAGATGACATGAAAATTTCACAATTCTTGATTATTTTAATACCACGGCAAAAACAGATATTTTAAATATTATATGAATACTCCCTAAAGGCTTGTTCACACTGGGACGAATATCGCGCGCGATTATCGCTGACGTTTAACACCTCGTGACTAAACAAAGGGCGCCAATGTGAGTGTGCACACCGACGCGCAAAAAGCGAGGCGTAAAAGTGTCATTTTTTAAAAAACGCCTCGGGCTCGTTTTTTTTGGTTTGACGCGCCGCGTTAAAAACTGGCCGACCAATGAGATTGGCGCTTTTGTTCACGTGCCTGGAGCTGCTGAAGTTACAGTAAAACACGACTTGGTGGCGCTCAAGCACAAAACGGTCTTGCCGAGCACACATTGATACCTAACGACAAAGAGGAAGTAAGTAGACCAAGAAGATGCATCGAGGCAAGATGAATGTAGAGCTGCTGGTCTCATTGGTGTCTGAACACAAAGGGCTTTATGACAAACGCGACAGCGACTACAAAAATCTCGATAAGAGGGAGTTGTTATGGAGAGGAATTGCAGATCAAATAGGATTCGATGTGTACCGGGGTATTTCTGTTTTTCATTAAGCGCCATCTAATGTCAGGGAGTGAATTTGCACGTTCACTCGGCTCATCGCCTGTGAAAATCGCTTGGGTATGAACACAAAAGACGCGTCGAAAAACGTCGGCGATAAGCGCGTGCGATAATCGTCCCGGTGTGTACGAGGCTTAAGGCTGCCATTTGTACCTAACTTTGTGTGTATTTGACCATTTAGGCCAAAAAAAAGGCAAAAAACAACGCAATTTAGTACTCATGTGCTGTGTGACAGGCGGCTTTCTGCGTGTGCGGTCGATCACACTTGAGCCGTTTAAAATCGTAAATTGAAACTGGAAAGGTCTAAAAATGCACGAAAAGGATAAACTTTAATGACGATGGTGACGATAATCCAAAATTTCTACTAGTTGTTAAATTTCTTTCGGTTTATCGTGTTTACAACTATATTGCCCACCCCTAGAACTGACCGAAAACATTCAATTCAGTCTGTTAGTTTTAGCTTGGACAATTCCTGTATTGTGTACTAAAATAATTATTATGAATTGATGTTCCATGTTGTAAAATGTTGCCTTTGTAGAGATTCAGAATGGTTATTTTCTTCACGTATGACCCATGTGTGTGTTGTAGGTGTGGAGCTTGTAAGCTGTGATTTACTGCGAGAGGGTGCACCCATAGAGCCCGTCCCACCGGTCACGCACTGGAAACCTGAGGCAGCGGTCAGTGCAAACAAAGTCTTACTTAGCCAATCTGAAGGCACTGTCTGTTAGTCCCCACGTCTGGTGCCACTTTTGATTGTCTTTGTGTGTTGAGTTTCTGTTGATGACGCAAGTCATAACAGAACGAACTGCTAAGGTTACTGCTGGTGTACAAAACCCACACTGAAACCATCTCAAATCGCTTCAACAAGCATCAAATGTTCTTGTTTTCCTGCTGGTCATCCTAAAGCTTGATATCTGAAATGTTTGCTGGAGAATGTTGAGTTTGGTTTGGTCGCGAGTGGGCTGTGGAGTCCTTCCTCTCCTCACGTGGATGGTTGTGAAACTCTTGTGCTGGTTTCAGCAGTACCACGAGGACGGCGCACGGATCGAGGCAGCGTTCCGCCGCTACATCCACCGAGCTGACCCCAAGCAGAAGGAGGACAGCTACGAGATTATCGTCTGTCATGCTAATGTCATCCGCTATTTTGTGTGCAGGTTTGTGTTCACTTGCTACTCAGTGCAGTCTTTTTTAATCTTCATTTTTGTGCTCTTTGAAGCTTTTAAAGGGGTCATATGACGTTGCTAAAAAGAACATTATTTGGTGTAATGCAATGTGTTTATGCGGTTTAAGGTTCAAAAAACACATTATTTTCCACATACTGTACATTATTGTTATGCGCAGTTGTGTCCTCTTTTGGAAGGCCAAACAAAGTAGTTTCGCTTTCACAACGAAACACACAGCGCCTTCACGGCATGGCGGCAGCGGCAGCAACAATACTACAGCGAGAATCAAAGTTACGATTTCTTTCTTTGTGTGAACATTTGGGCGGCGTTATGCAAAGCTTCCCACACAGTGAGGTAGACATGTGGGGGGGTGTTAGAACGAGCCGTTTTAGGAGGGCGTGGACAAGTCTTAACTTTTATAAAGACTATCTCTTTGGGTTTGAGACTTTAGTCTTTGCAACTTTAGGGATCTTTTCTATTCACGAACAGCTTGTAACACTCCAAACAGAAAGGAAAACTTGAAATCGCATCATATGACCCCTTTAAAAAACATTTTCATGGACAGCAGTCTGCCCATGAAAAAACAAATGTAATCGTAAGTATGCTCTGATCACTTTGTATTGTTATGTGTGTGTGGTTGCAAAAGTTTTATAGAAGCCCATTTCAGCCACATAAGGGGAAAAAATAATGCTTTGGTAATTAGGAGTCATAATAGTAAATTGAAATTATGAGATAATTGTGAGATTGAAAAAAATATGACAAAAAGTCATAGTCAAGTCATTTTGTGACAAAAATTTGACTTCTATCTCATAATTAAGCATTTTCTCAAGCATATTTTTCTCAAGCATATTATGTGGTAGAAATGGGCTTCCATATTGAATATATGGAATTCATGAAAAACTGTTTGCAACCTTTTATCAATGGTCAAACATGCTAAACATCACTATTGCTGTTGCTCATACATACCTCTAATGCAAGAGATGAGCTTTAGAGAATAGAAAAAATATATTCCAAATATTTGTATTAAATTAATTTTCATTTATTAAAATTATTAGTATTATTATTTTTATTAAATAATTTAGTTTCTTATATTGTGTGGTTATGACTAATTGCTAATAAATATAATATCTAATTGCTAATAAATATATTTCTTGATTGCATTATATTGTTATTTATTGTTTAGTTTTTTATTCATTCTTTTATTTAATAAATACTTAATTTAGTTTATTAGTTACATTGTGTGGTTATGACTCTTAATTTTCTTGTACTAGTTTGCAATTTGTGTAAATTTGAAATATAGTTTGTTCACATGACTCGTCAGACACATGCTGAGGTAATTGTTATGCTCTTTCAAAGGAAGTGTCTGTCAAAAGTTTGAATGTAATTGAAATGTTTGTTCCAGGGCTCTGCAGTTTCCTCCAGAGGGCTGGCTGAGGATGGGCCTGAACAACGGCAGCATCACCTGGCTGACGGTTCGGCCCAGCGGCCGAGTGGCTCTCAGAGCGCTGGGAGACTCGGGCTTCATGCCTCCAGATAAACTCACCCGGACATGACGTTCTCAAGCTAGACCATCATGCCTCATTACAGCCTAGAACCGAAGGATCATTGAGATGGACAGATATTAAGAGTTGCAAAGGGTCGAAAAATTTCCTTAAATGTTCTCCTGAAAATTTTCTGAAATGCCTTTTTAGATGCACAAAAAAAAAAATGGAATGTGATTTAATATTCACCAACTCCTCTTGCTTGTTTAATAATAATCTTACATAGCTGCAATTTAAGAGAAGATTTCTGTGAAAAATTTCATTTGCAACTCTACAATCTGTTGCTGTGGTGATCAGTTACTCCACAAGTGTCTTGAGTGTAATAATTTTGTATTTTTAAATCAAGCAAGTTAAGAATTATTGATATTTCTTCAATTAGACACTCTTGTGCCAATGCTTTGTCTGATCTATAACAGCCATGGAAAGGTGGAATTAACCAGCAAGTGTACTTTTTTCTTTTTCCAGCAGCATTATGCAAACTCTGGAGGCCTTGTTGAGGCAGTTGGTGTGTATTTGCACTGTTCACATGGAATTGTTTATTATTGTTTTAAAGCAAAGTGTGAGTTTGCTAAAAAGGTGAGAATCTTGCCATTGGAAGGTCTAGGATGACTCTTGTGTTAATGTTTGTGTGTTGTTTATGGCAGTAAAAAATTAAATCATTGAGTTTAGTAATATCATTCAGATAATGGATTTAAAAAAAATGTCCAGGTCATATTTTACCTGAAAAGAAAAAAATAAATACAATAATACTACTACTAAAAAAAGGCATATGATTAGGACATCATGCCTATTTTAGGACCATAAATAATTTTAGCATTGTGACTTCTGTGCCAAAAAAGGCACTTTTTAAACAAATATTAATGTAAATAAAAAAAAAAAAATCCTAATTGGACACTTTTTTTTTCTTTTATGCAAAATCTAACTTTTTTTTATTTTGGTGAAATATGGCCCAGACATTTCTTGGCTGTTTCTATGTTTAGATACACTATTGTGTGGAAGTGTGGGGTGACTAAGATTATTTTAAAGAAATAATAAAAAGACCTTATTGTTTACAAATAAAATAATAGGACAAATCAGAATGTGTTCTGTACCTCAGCGAAATGTAAATTTGCTAGTTTTCCATAAAGACATTTTTCTTGTAGTCAAAGAAAGTCAGTAAAGTTACAAGACTGTGCACTTTATTTATCGTTCGTCAATAGAACATCAAATACTTTCCTTTAACGTATACTGTAATAAAATAGGACTAGAAATGCATGCAACGTAAAGGCCAGGACAACAAAATAAGTCAATTCTCAACAATAAACTACATCTCATTCTCAATTCACCAGTGTTGGCACTACAAAGCATCATTTAACAAAAAGTAAGGCTGGCATTGATACAACACTAGCAATAACTAAAACTGTAAACCTTTTTTTCTTCTCTTACAATCGTATTTAAGAGGTATTCAGACACTGCGTATGCCAATGCTACTGTACTCTATTTTACACTAGGAAACAGAAAAAAAGGTCTATTCAGCTTGTATGTGGTCAGTGCATCTGTCATACACTGGGGAGGAGCCACAGGCCCTTCCAAACAGATCATAATCAAAGGCACTAAAGCTTTACAGAGCAAAGATCAACAGGCCAGCACTACACTGAGAATGATGGGCACCAAAGAAATAGATCACATGATCTGAAAGTACCACAGAGGATGTTCTGGACTCGATTCCTTAAGATATTCATCACATAAAACTAAGCTACCTGGAGCTTTTCTGCTTCTAGTCAAGTAGCTTAGATTCCAAAACGAATGGGGTGAATCTGGCAAATGGATCCATTTCAGAAGCCAGTGAGAATCGCATTGACATGATCTAGCGGTGAGACTGAAATATTGGCCATTTATGATGGGATGAAGGGCAATGATCTTTTCCGAACACATTTAAAGTGCACTTACAACACTCCGGATCCACAATCATCAAGTCTTACAACTATCATGACATTAACGTAACAAGACAGTACTGACTTGCCATCATCAAATTTGCATTAGCTTGAATGTGGCATGGCTCAAACTATGCAGATTTATGTCTTTCCGACAAACCGAGTCTCATCTGTTGTTCACGGTGAACTGTGTCAAACTCCAAAAGAAATTCAAAGTGCAAACAAATGCGTACTTAGAAATGATAAATCACATTTATTGAACTTAAAAATGAAAAAGGGGAATATTTTCACATTATAGAACTCTTGCTTTTTTTCCCCCAACACCTAAGGCTGCTATTAACAAAGCATGAATAACCCTGCTTTTGAGATTCAGAAGTTGGTCTTTTCTTTTAGAAATTTAAGGCAGTTCTCCAATTAAAGAATAAAAATAACTTCTGGCAGTCAGTTGACTTTTTTTCTTTTTTTTTTACATTAAAAACCATTAAAATGAGCATTTTGTGCTACTGACAGTTAACTAGCAAAAATAATTCAATAATTTACTACTACGTTATTTAATTTAGATCTAGGTTTCTGTGTTTATATGCTGACATCTTTTTCCCCCCAATTTAAATGACTGCGTTAAGTGGGAAACTGTTAATTTCCATTAAAGACACGGTTTTGTAAATCCACAGATAAATCTCCCAAGCACACACACACACATAGATAAGAAAGAACAAAACAAAAAGGTTAGAAAAAGTCTATACGACCATTACAGATCAACACACTTGGTGTCATACACAGAAGTGCCGAATATATATATATTATGATTCGGGAACCCCCGGGAGATGTGCATATTATTATTTGAGCTGTGTTCTACGAACCTAGGAGCATACAAACCAAAGGACGGTGAGATCCTATCTGCAGTTTGCACGGCACTAGGAGCCCGATTTGAGCATTTCATGGCTTCCGTTATGACACTGTCCTCCTTGGCGACGTTCCATCCCATATTGAATTGTTACTCTTGTTACTTCAGTTACTAGTCGGTAGAAATTGGGCTGGATGGGATGGACAGAGTTTGTTAAATGGGGGCGTCACCAAAATGTTTAAGTCGGATACGCTGGATGTAGCTCGCAGGACTGTAGTTTGAATGAGCGGGGCTGTAGCGTCCGGGGCTGCAGACGTCCGGTGAGCACATGTGACGAGCTGGGCTGAAGCGGCTCGCGGGGGACATCAAACCGCTCACTGGAGAGCCAGGGGTGACTGAGTGAGCCCTGAAATGGCTCTTGATCACTGCAGGAGTCTGCCAGCTGAAAACATAAATACAGACCTCTTAGTGTACATAAATATTTGTCACAAGATGTTCTCAAGAGGCATCTTTAAAAAAGGCCTATTGTTGTCATTACGATTTTTAAAAAAAGATTTTTTTTAGAAGTCTCCTACTCTCCAGGACTGCATCTATTTGATAAAAAAATTTCAGTATAACATTATATTGTGTAATGTTATTACAATTTAAAATAACTATTTTCGGTTTTAATATATTTAGTATATTACAGAAACCATGATAAAACATTTTTATCATGACTCTGGAACAAAAGAAGTTTCAAAGAACAGCATTTATTTAAAATGGAAATCGTTTGTAACATTTTAGAAATCTTTACCGTTACTTTTGAGCAATTTTATGCATGCTTTCTGAATAAATATTAATTTCCTAATAAAAGTTTTTTTTTTTTAATCTTACTGACCCCAAACTTTTGAATTGTAGTGTAATGTACTAAAAAGTAGTGTAACGTAGCTCTCATCACTGAGCTACACACATGCCTACCTTTGCATTTCTGAGTGGGAGTATGCCTGAATTGTGCTCTTCCATTTGT
>NW_015631049.1:2426380-2434906 GCF_001515625.1 Sinocyclocheilus rhinocerous | reverse complement strand
ATTTTTTTTAGAAGTCTCCTACTCTCCAGGACTGCATCTATTTGATAAAAAAATTTCAGTATAACATTATATTGTGTAATGTTATTACAATTTAAAATAACTATTTTCGGTTTTAATATATTTAGTATATTACAGAAACCATGATAAAACATTTTTATCATGACTCTGGAACAAAAGAAGTTTCAAAGAACAGCATTTATTTAAAATGGAAATCGTTTGTAACATTATAGAAATCTTTACCGTTACTTTTGAGCAATTTTATGCATGCTTTCTGAATAAATATTAATTTCCTAATAAAAGTTTTTTTAAAAAATCTTACTGACCCCAAACTTTTGAATTGTAGTGTAATGTACTAAAAAGTAGTGTAACGTAGCTCTCATCACTGAGCTACACACATGCCTACCTTTGCATTTCTAAGTGGGAGTATGCCTGAATTGTGCTCTTCCATTTGTCAATGCTGGGATACTTCAGAGGGTCCATGTCTGTGCCACCTAAAGCCGACAAAACCTCTCTGTCCAACTTGGTGGGCGAATCCCTGAAAAAAGAAGGAAAGAGTGAAGGTTTAAAGCCAAAAAAATTTAAAAATTTGTCTGGGACTATCCACAAATTGTACAGAACAGGACCTTAAATAAAAGTTTTTGATTTCTTTTACAGCAAATGGTTAGTCAAAAAGTGTTTTTGTATTCATTTTCAACAGCCATTACTCCAGTCTTCAGTGTCACATGATCCTTCAGAAATCATTCTAATATGCTCATTTGTGCTCAAGTAACATTTCTTATATTAAAAACATGCATACAAATGTATACAAAAAAGAAAATGTACTTAAATGAAGAAAAAAAACAACGGAATGAATAAGATGAATAAATTAAAAACAAGTGCCAGAACTGGGTTGCATATTTAGCTTAAATTAATCACTCAGTAGAGGTCTGCTAGGTTTAGAACCATCTATTTTACTACAAAAACTTATAGACCAATACACATTAGTAAGGTAGCACCATATTTAACTTTTTACAGGAATGAAAACAAGACTGTGAGGGATAAACTTACAGTGTGTTCAAAGGACAGTAATGTTGTTTAACAACATACACATTATTCAGCTGACTTTTGTCCACTTTTGATGGACAAAAACGTCCTAAAACAGTTTTAAAAGTTGTGAGTTATGAAAACTGCATGTGATCTTGGTCCTTTACACTGAGTGTGCCATTGTAGACCGTAAGTCTATCCCTCACAGCCTCGTTTTATCTGCATACAATTCAATGTGGCATCTAACCTGACTAAGGTCTATGCTTAAAATAAAGTCACGAGACACCAAAATGTACCATATGTGTACCATAAAAGCCGAATATTTACAAAATTCCATGACTAGCCTAGATATCACAATTATAAATTCTCTGCTATACTACTGGAAATAAGTAAAGCCTTTATATTGAAGCATCACAGTGATCATAGGCTCCTCTCACCCTTCAATGAAGAGTCTTTTCTTCACTCTAGGAGGAGTCCGCAGTATGAAGTCCTGAGAACTGTCAAGTGATCTGTAGGAGCTGGAAGACCCTGAGGAGCTGAGGTCTCTTCCCCCATGATCCCAGGACTTTGATCTGGCACAGATCGTGCGCTCGCCTCCTGGAGTCTCTACAGTCCGTTGGTTCATAGGTTCTAACCTCTCATTGGCCAGAAAGTACTCGTCTGAACTTGCACTGGATCTCGCATCTACTTCATTTTTTCTCTGCAATCCATCATTCTCTGCTGCTCGTAACACTGACGTCCTGTCTTTATCAAACACAGAGTCGTCTTCCGAGGACAACGAGAGGCGGCCCAGTCCGGAGGTGAGCTCTGTGGCCTGAGCGTCTCTGTGACGTTTCCCTCCACTTCTTCTTCTCTCCCTGTTTGTCCTGTCTGGCTCATCCAGCAGAGACATCCTCTCAAACTGAGCCATTAGGTTTGAGATAGGCGACAAAATGCAGGAATTTGATGAACTGCAGATGCGAGGGGACATTTTGTCCCCGTTTGGAGTCCTGTCCCCGGGGCCCTGCTCACACAGGCCATTTTTACTGCTGGAGAGCAGTAGATCCTGCTCCGCCGCCACCTCTATGAGGTCAGCGCTGTGGGAAACTGGTAGGATGTGAAACTCAAGCCCCCCTACCGCCCCCTGCAGGCCATCTTTGGAGCACACAGAAGAAATACTTGTGAGGGCAGCGTTCTGCCTGTTCTTGATCTCCTCCAGGCTGATATCATCACCCTCATCCAAAAATGCCCCCACGGAGATGGAGTTACAGAACTTCTTCAGTTTGCCTGAAATTTAAAATATCATGGAGTGAAGGATTTCCCTAGGTCTTGGAAATCAAAAAGTTTGATGTACAGTGTAGACATACTTTAACATTCACAAAACAAAGTTCCCTCCCCAGTATCCATTATCCAATATATAACTGCACGCATTTGCTTATCTATTAAATCATTTTACATACACAACTCATAAGCCAGTCACAACTTACATATAAAAATCTACAATGTACAGCAGAAAACAACTGTAAGAGTCACAAAATAGGTGAGAAATGGTCATGTAAAACTACATTACGACTGTATTTGGTGTAAGCAAGCAAAAGTCAAAACAGTAAAATTGTGAAATATTATAATTTAAAATAACTGTTTCTCTTTTATTGTTTTAAAATGTCATTCATCTCGGTGATGCAAAGCTTAATTTTCAGCAGTCATTACTCCAGTCTTCAGTGTCTCATGATCCTTCAGAAATCATTCTGATATGATGATATGGTGCTCAAGAAACATTTCTTATTATGATCAATGTTGAAAACAGTTGTGCTGTGATACATTTTTATTCAGGAATCTTTAATGAATAGAATATCAAATTATTAATGTCTTTGTAATTTTTGAACAATTTATTACATTCTCCATGGGAAATTGTCTTCTAAAAATTTCCTGGAATCAATCAACAGTTGAAAGGGTTTCTGAAAAATTGGGATATTAGAATAAAACTGTTAAGAGTCAGTGGTCTTACCCGGAGATGGGGTTTTAAACCTGTTTCTGGTTTCATTTTCTCCAGCCTCCCTGAAGTCTTTTTTACTGAGGTATTCTTCAAGCATTTTCAGGCCTTCGGTTGACTGCAGGTCCAGAAAACTATCCAGGAAATCCCAGTACTCTGCCCAAGGGTGACCGAGCTCATGGGCCAGATCTCTGCTCACAGACAGGACACCATTATCTTATTCTAATCAATGCTTAATAGCACACTATTAATGCCCAAAAACATGAAATATTTGTCTATAATACAAGTAATGACCAGCTTCCATAAATTATAGTTTGGCACTGACCTGCCAACTCTTTCAGCTCCACGGTCTGGGTCAGACTTCAGGATGTTGTGGAAATGGTCTGCCCGTTCTCTGGGAGGAGTCTTCCATGCTCGTCTGAACTCATCCGCCTATAATAACAATGGTATAGACAAATTTGATTAGGTCATAATACATAACTAAACATATTAGCAAAAAACTCCTACATATTCTACACAAAACTCACTTTAGATGGACTTAAAGGTCCAGCAAAGGCCCGGACTGCCATAACTGGATCCTTTGGGCTTCTGGGTAACCGTGGTGACTGGTTTTCCATTGGCTCAGGGGACCAAGGTGCACCAATCACAGGCTGGGAGGAGTTATCGGTGGCTCTCAATAAGGGGATGTACAATCGATCTGTAGCCAATCAGTAATGAGTGTTAGAATATGGAATGCAATTAATCTACATTTTTAAAGTATCATTTAAATGAATACAAAACTATATATTGTGACTTACCTTCCAAATATTCATTTATCTTCCGTTTGACCTCCTGAACTTTACCCGTTTCTTTCATTCTATCACAAATGACCTAAATTAAGGGAATACATTAGATGACTGATAAATAAGCTTTGATAAATTATGAAATCCTCAGCATGAAAGCTAATGTATCAGAGCTGTTGTACCTCAGAGGGTTTCTGGTTGTACTTGTTCTTGCAGTTCTTGTCGATGTCTGGATGAGAACAGAGTATGTTCACCACCTCTGGACAGCCAAACTTACATGCAAAGTGGAGAGGCGTCTCAAATCCCTATGAAACACAGGGCAGAGCATTTAGTTGGCACTATTACTGTACAAACCCTAGTGAGCCGTCTACCTAGACAGTATTTTAGGTATAAAATGAATGTACCAGACACAAACGATGTTCTAAACATTGGCTACAATAAACAGTTTTGGATTTCTTTATTTTCAGATTAATCTTGCATTATTAAGACATTAACAATACAGAATTGTTGGATTTTATGAACAGAAATATTACAAGATAACTACTTAATTACAATTTAGGGCTTGATGCTTGCTCCTAAGGTTAAAAATTTGGGAGCACATATAATAAAAAAAATTAATAAATAAATTCAGGGGCGCAATGAAAATGATAAATAAAGGGATTCATACGATGTTTACAAGCAAAATGATTTAATTTATTAGAATACAAAAAGTACACTAGGTTTTTCAATATTTCTGCTTCAAACTGTTTTTAATAATTATGTGAATATTTATAAGCCTATTTAAAGGGTTAGTTCACCCAAAAATGAAAATTCTGTCATTGATTACTCACCCTCCTGTTGTTCCAAACCCGTAAGACCTTCGTTCATCTTCGGAACACAATTTAAGATATTTTTGATGAAATCTGAGGGCTCTCTGACCCTCCCATAGACTGCAAGGTAACTACCACGTTCAAGGTCCAGAAAAGTACCAAGATGATCGACAAAGTAGTCCGTGTGACATCAGTGTAACTAAAGTAACTGTAAAGTTACAAAGCTACGAGAATACTTTTTTGCGCAAAGAAAACAAAAATAACAACTTTATTTACTGCTCTGGGTCAGCGCCCCCACACGCTCGCGTCATGGTACTGTCGTGAACGCGCGTCCAAAGTGACGCAGTAGAGACGAAAATGTGGAATAAAGTCGTTATTTTTTGGGTGAACTAACCCTTTAAACTGTATAATCTATCTATTAGGGATGTCACAATTCTCAATATTATATTGAACCGTTTGGTACGACATCCATGGTTCAATACGCGCTTGTGAATTGCGGTTTTTCGGTTTTGCGTTTAAATAATTTCTGTGTGTTTTATTTCTCTCAGAATTGCCTCTGTTTGTGTGTGCCCGTGAATCTACGTGCTGAGATGAGTAAACGCCTCCCCGCTCATAACGTGCATTTGAAAAAGAAACACACGCCAAACACCTTCCTTTGAAATGACTTACAATGAGAAGTATTTCTAAACCTAAAAAAACCTAAAAGAGAACATTCTAACTTGTTTTTACTCCACAACATCAGTCGAGTGTTTGAAATGACTTCCTTTTGTGATCTAATGTGGCTTCTTATCACAGAATGAGGCAGAAAATATATTCTATACTGTAATAAAGACTATGTTGATTAGCAACGAATTACAAATATACTTAATTATTATGAAAATACCCAAGATGGCTTGAAGAACACAGATAAACTATATATTGTCGTAGTCGAGTATTTATTGTCTTAATGTTTCATCATTCAAAACGTTTCTATCTTTTAATTCAGCTACAGGGGTAGCTGGATGGCCATATTAGGAATTTCCTGGAGCCTCATTGGTTCTATTACTTCTGCGATACATATGTGGATTTTCTGCGCGAGGGTGCCCTTTGGCTACCAGTATGAATGAAACAGACATTACATGTATTTACAGTGCTCCATTATGGCTAATCCATCCTATTTTGGGTAAAAATAATACCCCTCTCAAAAGACATTTTAAATAGTCATATAATAATATACGTCTTTCTCCATTGTACAGATGTTTACAGGACATTTTTGTTGTTTCTGATGCACCAAGCCATGAGAACCGAACCGAAAACCGAAAACCATGGTGTAAAAAAAAACAAAAAAAAAAACGAGGTATGTATTGAACCTATCTATCTATACATCTATCTATCTACCTATATCTATAATAGCGAGCCCGTAGAATATGCAACAGCCCCACATTTTTACTTTGAAATGTACAGCACTCATATTTATTTAACGAAATCATTGCCTTTTGAAGTTTAATAATCACATTACGCTGTATGGTTGATTCCTGTTTTTCTATCTCCATATGTATTTATAATTTTAAGAGGTCTTAAGATGTTTGTTATACCATTTAAAATGTTTTAAACTTTTTATGACCTTAAATTTCATAAAACTGAAATTTCTCGACTATTTAAGGACACATGCTCCTTAATACATTTTACGCACATCTATTTCTTTGATGCAAATGTAAGTGAAACACTTGCAATGTCATGCCCTGCATTTGATTACTGAAGGCGATACCATTTTCTGCATGACGTTGCAGCGGTCAGGTGTCACAAATCGGACCTCTCAGAAAGTGTTGCATTTACGAGTTCTTAAGAGGAAGCAAATGTAATCTAGTTTAAGTTGGAATCTCATTATTATGGCAATTCTGACATGGCGTAAATGCACCTATAGTACATAGTATTAAGTTACTGACTGAGTGACCATTAATGGTGTTGCTTCCCATTTCAGTCACTTCAGTTTTTAAAGGTAACCCGCAAAAATTTCCCCAGGAATGTGAAATATGCCACCTCAACACTCATGCTACCAATATTTGAAGAGTTAAATAACAAATACAGATTAAGAAGCGCCACTTACAGCTTTATCTGGCGTATTGAGGTACAGGTCTACGATATACCAGATGCGTTTCTGCAGCATGCTCTCCTGGTCATCTGGGTACATAAGCCGCATGAAATCTGGGTTCTCAAGAGTGTCCAGCAGGATCTGAACAACGCCTGCCTGGTTCTCCTTAGCAGCCACATGCATCACATTATACCTGCAGCCCTCCTGCAGTCAAATTTACAACAGAGAAACATTTAAAAGAACAGCATTCAGAGATGAATAAGTTTAGATAAACTGTTGTGAAAAAAATAGAACAAATTGAAGAACATGCTTAAAAGTATATAGCTGAATTCATACACATGGGGAAATGGTGCATGTGGAAATATTTGGGATTTGTAAATAAATAACTTAATATTAAGATACCAGGCTAGTTTGGAAAAAGACTTTGAACTTTGCAAAGAAGCCAAAAGCTCACCATATCAAGTGGGAGAAACAGGCAAAACAACTTCATACACACAGATCATGGTACAAAAGCTTTCACCTGGACTACCGTAGGGTTGTCCCCTGACCCGATGAGGTAACGAGGGTTACTCCAGACCAGCTCAGTAAAAGCCATCTCATCTCCCTTCTCCACAGCCTTCCTTAGTTTGGCCGTCAAATCTTGAGTTCGAGGGCTCTTAAAACTGTTTGCCTTCTCCCTGTTGATTGTGTCTGCCTCCATCATAGACGGGTGGTCTGGTTTTGGGAATTTATCAGAAAAGAGAGTTTACATTTACAATAGGCAAGTTTTTAATACAATTTGAAACTGATTACACTTTTTAATTTATAATTTAATTTATAAATTAAATTATAAATGTATAAACTAAAATTATTTTTCAAATGGGTTTTACAGCTGAGATAATGGAGATATTCCTCACCTTTGCTAAACATCAGGCCAGGTTTGACAGGAGAAACACAGGGAGTGCTTTTACTAGGCGAAGGATAGTAGTCACATATGCCTTTGGCAAATTTTTCAGCATCCTCACGATTGGAGAAAGCTTTAAACCGAGCCCCCTTCATCATTTTAACAGCCTGCAAAGCCTCCTTCTTTTCTGTGTACACATGGGCTCTCTCTAAAGAGGAAGAGAAAAATAACAATCTCACACCAACATAACAGCTTTAAGGCATCTGTACAGTGTAAGCATGCAAAAGGCTATTGTACTAACAACTCTATAGTAACAGCGCAAAAATAACCAATTAAAGAGAGAACAAATTTTGTTTATGATTTTCTAATTTTTTTATACAGTAATTCAGAAAGGATGCATTAAATTGATCAAAAGTGACAAAGAGGTTTACAATGTTACAAAACTTTCTATTTTAAATAAATGCTGTTCTTTTGAACTTTGCATTCATCAAATAATCCTGAATAAAAGCTATCAAAGTTTCCACAAAAACTGTTTTCAACACTGATAATAATAAGAAGTGTTTCTTGAGCAGCAAATCAGCATATTAGAATGATTTCTGAAGGATCATGTGATACTGAAGACTTGTGTAATCACTGCTGTATGTTCGGATTTCCCATCACAGAGATAAATCACATTTCAAAATGTATCACAACAGAAAAGTTATTTAAAATTCTAATAATATTTGACAGTATTACTATTTTTACTGTATTTTTGATCAAATAAATGCAGCCTTAGTGACCATAAGAGACTTTTTAGAGCATAAGAGACATTTAAAAAAAAATAAAAAAAAATCTTTGAACAGTAGTGTAGGCTATCTTACCGGTTAAAGCAACCCCGACTAACACTGGTTCCATTTGAAAATATTTTATGGGATTTTTACCTTTAACAGGATTGGACACTTGAGGACTGGAAACAATTTAGAGAAGAGGGATTCAGGGCTCAACAG
>NW_015631049.1:2380124-2425532 GCF_001515625.1 Sinocyclocheilus rhinocerous | reverse complement strand
ATATTCCTCACCTTTGCTAAACACCAGGCCAGGTTTGACAGGAGAAACACAGGGAGTGCTTTTACTAGGCGAAGGATAGTAGTCACATATGCCTTTGGCAAATTTTTCAGCATCCTCACGATTGGAGAAAGCTTTAAACCGAGCCCCCTTCATCATTTTAACAGCCTGCAAAGCCTCCTTCTTTTCTGTGTACACATGGGCTCTCTCTAAAGAGGAAGAGAAAAATAACAATCTCACACCAACATAACAGCTTTAAGGCATCTGTACAGTGTAAGCATGCAAAAGGCTATTGTACTAACAACTCTATAGTAACAGCGCAAAAATAACCAATTAAAGAGAGAACAAATTTTGTTTATGATTTTCTAATTTTTTTATACAGTAATTCAGAAAGGATGCATTAAATTGATCAAAAGTGACAAAGAGGTTTACAATGTTACAAAACTTTCTATTTTAAATAAATGCTGTTCTTTTGAACTTTGCATTCATCAAATAATCCTGAATAAAAGCTATCAAAGTTTCCACAAAAACTGTTTTCAACACTGATAATAATAAGAAGTGTTTCTTGAGCAGCAAATCAGCATATTAGAATGATTTCTGAAGGATCATGTGATACTGAAGACTTGTGTAATGACTGCTGTATGTTCGGATTTCCCATCACAGAGATAAATCACATTTCAAAATGTATCACAACAGAAAAGTTATTTAAAATTCTAATAATATTTGACAGTATTACTATTTTTACTGTATTTTTGATCAAATAAATGCAGCCTTGGTGAGAAGAGACTTCTTTCAAAAACATTCAAAAATCTTAAACTGTTAAATGCTAGTGTACATCACTTTACACAATTCTTTTACCATGCTATTTTGTGGTCATACCATGTGGTGTCATGAAGAAGGTGTTTAAAGTAAAGATAAAAGCTCTTACCATTCCTAGCCAGTACATCCTCCCACAACGGACACACTCCGTAGAAAAAGGTGGGCGACACCTGTGCAGTTTTAGAGGGAGTCTGTGTCTCCGACTTTGAATTCTCCACATTACACGGGCACACCGTTCCACTCAGAGCCTCCTCCTCAGGTGGGTTAAGGCCCATGCCGTACCCAAAATCCCCATCCTCGCCTGTAACCGAATCTGAGGTTGCTGATGTGGCACTGGGTGGCACTTCACTACCAGAGCTGTTCAACGAGGCACTATTACCACTGCTGTTGTCGGGCTCAGTAAGTCCAGCATTCTCCACCAGAGCCCTGGCGAGCTTACGCTCAAATACGGCTCTTGTCGTGGCAGTGATGGGGCCACATTTCAAGTTGGCTTTAATGATCTCCTCCCTCAACTGATCAGCAGTGAGACCTTTCAACCTGCTCAGGACAGTGTCCATGCTTCTGCTGCTATGGCTACCTGATGAGAAAAAACACACATTTGGAGTTACCAAAAAAAATATATATGAAAGTACAAAAGCAGAAAAGAGAGTATAGCCTGGCAAATTATTATTTTTAGCTTATTCTTATTAGCTGGGACTGCCAACAAAGGTAGTATAAAACAGGTAGGCCACTTTACATGTTCTGCCACACTACTAGTGCTTTTGAGAAACAAAATACTTCTTTTTTTATTGTCAAGGCATCACAAAAAATACACATGAAGAACAAATGCAAATATACAGACTTAATATAGTACATATAACTAGGAATGAAAAGCACCAATTATAAAATTAATATTAAACATTATAAAATTAAATAGTATACATTTAAAAATTGCAAATAAATCTAAAAACGATTTTACGCATCTATAAGTCTATAAAATTGCATGACATTGGCAAAATTGCATTGTTTAACCAAATAAATTAAAAAGGGCAGCACAGGTTTACGGTCTTAAGAGCTTTGGAGTTCTTTGACGAAGAAATAGCCTAGCTTGGATATATTGCTTGATATCCTTTTCAAAAACAATGAAAATGAGCTTTTGACGAGCTACAATGCATGTGAAATTTGCCAAAGAACAATAGAAGATTTTTAGAAACCAAACACGTTCTTTAACAGCACTGAGAAACACAAAAGCAAATTTTGGTTAAGCAAAAACCATTACAAAATAATTTTGTATAAGGACCATCCCAAAAATATGAGATGCATTTTCACTAGAGGAATTACAAAAACTGCCATTTGTATCTATATCTAATGTACCTTTTTAAATATGCCTCGGTAGTAATTTCAAAGGACATCCCTTACTTTATTGGTTATCATGTATTTAAGCAGGAACTGGCCACAGTTTTTGAGCTTGCAGCAGTTTTTCCAGTCAACACGAAAAACAAAGTTCGCTCAGTATGACAAAACATATGGAACTGTTAAAATAATGTACTTCCGTTCCGTTTATGAAACGCGGCAGTTAAACTGACAGCGTCAAGCTCCTTTGCATTGTTAAGTTTTGCATTGATCAAAAACGTGCGACATGAAGTGGGGCTGCACAAATCGTGCCACCGGTCGCGTTTGAACTACACTCCTCTAAATCTCATCCCCTGTGAGGCAAGCATGCATCTGCAACATAGAAAAAGTTTATTGAAGCCGAGGTGTCACGCCCAAACTACCATCCATTGTAGTTTTTTGTCTGTATATTACATGATACTGATTAATGGAGATGACAGATCAAAACATGGGGGATGAAAATGTCACCCGTCATTTTTGCACCACTTACCATCTATCAGCTGAACAGTGATGCCGTGCGTGATGTAAACGCGCAGATGTGCATGAGGGACTTATTAAACGTTTATATGAGTGTGAATCGAGCGGACGCTCTGGAAGGGTCGCATTGTTTACAGCTCGGTCTGCGCATGCGCGTCGTACGGTCTGCGCCTGCTCACTACGCCGGGCAGGGTTCATGCGTTTCAAACGCCGGGTGCACGGAGTATCGATCTTGTGAGTCGGATCTTTTCAATGAATCGACTGAACAGGTTCGCGAAAAAGATCTGAATGATTCGTTCACAAATTCAACTCACTTCGGGGTGGAAAATGCTACTTTATCCAAGTATTACATGCAAAATTAGTTCAAAGAGATGCATTTAAACTTCTCCACATATTATGTCCTTGCGGGTCGCTATTTGCAGAAATGTAAGAAAGACAAATACAAGCTGTATTTTTTGTAATGATTACACTAAAGCATTTTACATTTATTTTACCACTGTCTATTTTGCCACACAGAGATGTATTAACGAGAACATTCTGTGTAATATGCGACGCCGTGATATTACGTCATTACGTAAAGGAATGGCAGAATTGTTTGAATCGAACTGCTCGAAAGAACCGATTCGCGAAAGACTCGGACTATGCTTAAACCCACATATTATTACATGGTTAAGTCCAGCTCCACAGACACAACCGACAAACGGAGTTTGTGAAATGAAGACATCAGGGGAAAGACAGAAATATTACACCTAATTAAAATACATTATTCAAAATATACGTGCACACATTTTCAATAATTAAGGCTGTAATGACAAATTATCCATGAGAATTTCAGGAAGTGAAAATGTTTTTAAATAAGTGAACATAGTATTGGGCAAAAAATGGGCAAAATCTTCCCATCAAAAAGTAATATTTTACATCTGTCCATACCTGAAAGTCAGTAAGCTTGCTTTCTTTTATCAATTGTGCAATACAAGTCAACACCTTTCATATATATTATAAATATATATGTACAACACACTCAACAGCGCTTTCAAGAGCACATTCAACCTATTTTAAACTATTTCCCAAGACCTCAACAGAAACATTTCCTTCAAGCTATACATTTTTTGTAGTATTTAAAGGTTTCCTTATTGGATTCACTTTAAGGCGCAGCCCTAAAGAAAACTAGTCAAATTCTGACAGCCAAAGACCTTTCTCACATCTGCAAACCGTAGACACAAACCAGATGCTAGCTGATATTGGATGATCTGATCTATAATATATTACCCTGTACAAAAGGGCCACTACTTTCTCCCAGTCTCACACTTACATTCCTGGGGCTTCAGGTCCTGAGTTTCAATCAGAAAGAGGCTGTAGTGCTAAATATAATTTTGTAAGTGCATCCTCAAGGTCGCATTATTGTACCCACAAAGAATGTGTTACAAAACAGTGGATCTAAACTCTGAGACTTATGAGTAAAGTGGTACACAGTGTGTATGTAGACAGGAAGTTGTCAGCATCGCTTTAGACTTGATTTGAGGTTTTTTTGGGAAGGGAGGAGAGTTCAGGGCTGATCTCTGCTCTAAAATGCTTGATTGATATGGGGCCTCGTATTGTTTAGTTGATAATATTTGCATTATATTGCAGGGAACAGCTCAAGATCAGGCATCTGTCCAGTGATGGAATGAGAGCAGCTCATTCACAGGCACAGAGGAATGGAAGAACAGTTCAGCTGCTGAATTCTCCATGCAGGAAGTGAGAACTACCACCAGACGGATATGTAGAATATACATCTGACCAATTAGGTCAACAGATCACTAGTTACTATAATACTGGAGTCTGGCGCCCTGGATGTTCGTTGTAGATCACATTTGTTTTGTTTTTTTCTCACTCCTGCAGGACTAAGCAGCCTAGCAGTAGCCCTCACAAACCTCTTTCTGCACCTCTTATGAGATGAGAAAGAAAACAAAATCAAAGCTGAACGTTAGGTGGGCGACTGCTGTGAGATTGCAAGTGAGATAAACAGATCATATCATATCAGACAGAGAGAGCAGCACTATTCATTAAACTGAAAATAAATAGTGATCACAACACAAACAAACACCAAAATGACCCCCCGGAAATAAAGCTGTGGTATAAAGAAACACTTTGTTTCACCCGAACAATCTTGGTTAGGAAGAGATAAAGCCAAATATTGGCAGTTGATAAGAAATAAACAAAGAAACATAAAAGTGCCCATAAAGATAAAACTGAGCTCTCTCCTCAGATAACGTCTTTAAAGGATTTGTTGTGGATTACGAGGGCTGCATCTCTCCCTGGATCTTATCATTCTCTTCTTTATTAGGTAAATCGTTGCTGCTGTTGTCATGAAGCCCCAGTTTTTGGAGCTCCTCCTCTGCACTGGCCAACGACGTCACTGTGACCGTGTGTTCCTCCATTTGCTTCTGAAGGCTGTCCATCTCCTGCCTACGAGAAATGACCATCAGATGAGTGAGAAAGGAGACGCCCACAAGGCGAACGCCATCTGTTATGTGGCTGTGGTAGCTTTATTTATATGAAAAGGGAGGTCGGGAGAGCAGGTTTGCGTAATTGGACTTTGGGTTCAAATTATTACTTTTTTCTCATTCACTTTACTGTATATGTCTGGTACAAATATGTGGTATTTTTTCAGGAAAACAATGAATTGGTTCATATATTTTTCATTATCTACTCAGAAAGAAAGGATTGAAATGTAAGGCAGGGTATGTTGTAATGACCTTATGATAGCTTAAAATCCTCAAATTTGATAAAGAATTTATCGTAAGTGTCACATGCTTCAGAAATCATTCTAATATGCAGATTTGGTGCTCAAGAATTAATTCCTGTTAGAATCATATAATCACGTTATAATGTGTTAAAAACGGTTGTGCTGCTTAATTTTGTTGAAACCGTGATGCACTTTTTTCAGGATGTTATGATGAAAAGAATGTTCAAAAGAACAGCATTTATTTGAAACCGAAATCATTTGTAACATTATCTCTTCAATTTCATGCATTCTTGCTTGAAGTATTAATTTCTGTAAAAAACATACATATTACTGAATGATAGTGTATTTAATTAACTAATTTTGCAGCTTGAAAATGAATACTGGAAGCCACTATATCAGCCAAAACAACATAGGCTAATAGAAGATATTCATAATAGGGAATCGCGTGACTTCAATCACTAACTGTGTTTTGTTCTAATAGTGGGACAGTGTTACAGTGTGCCCACTCTCGTCTAGTTTTCACATAGAAAGGTATGGTAAGGTGTGCAGAAGTCTTACTTTAACTGTTTCAGACAGTTGTGGAGGTTATTGAGAGGTTCTTTATTGACGGATGTTGAGGGTTTCAACAGTTCGTCCAAAAGTGAAGCAGGAACAGGGCAGTCTGGGATTTTTACTGGTGTCACTGGGGTGGATTCCCCCTTTAAATCCATCCGCTGGTGTGGGGACAGAAATATGGATAGAAAATAGTTAATAACACACAAACGTACATGTTGTCTATATTTAAAATTAAAATGAGCATTAGTCTTACCTTTCTGAGCCTGCCGTTTTTGAGGTCCTGTTTGAGCTGGTTGTTCTGCTGAAGAACAGTCGTCATGCTATTCCTCAGCTCTCCCACTTTAGCCTGCAGCATGAATTTATCCTTCCGTGTGTCATTGAGCTCTTCCTGCACCATCTCCAGCTCCACCTTTATCCTCTACACACCATATCAAACAAAAAAAAGCCCAGAGTTCAGAAGAAAAGAACCATAATACATGTTCTGACTGAACAAAGTAGCTTATCCGACCTGTAGAGTGTCCTGCAGGATGTCCATCTCACTCTGATGACATTGTTCCACCATCTCCAGCTGCTGTTTCTGCGTCTCGATCTCCCGCTGCCTCTGCTCCACCTCCCACTTCAGATCCTCCACCTGCAGGGAGACAGGAATGCAGCATATATAATATATAGTGATTCCGAATGGGAATGAGGGATGGTCACAGTTATCAAAATTCTTCAATAAAGCATTCAAAGCCTTAAATGAAACTAACTTGTGGTAGGTCTGTCATGTAGTTCAAATTTGATTTCACTGTAAGAAAAAAAAAAATCACCTGCAAAAATTGCACTCTTTGTCTTGAACAACTGGTCTCTGGGGCAGTATCCTTAAAGGGATACTTTTGTACCTTATCTTCCCCTAAAAGTTGCATATTAGTACTTCAGAACAGTAATATGTACCCTTGAGGCACTACTATGAACCTTTTAGGGGTAAATAAGGTACATTTTTGCACATTTTTAAGAAAATGTCAAGGCAATTTGATTTGCATAGCGCTTTTCACAATATACATTGTTTCAAAGCAGCTTTATAGAAAATCATGATTTTAATGTTGAAAAAATATCTTATAATATTTGCATTTAGCAGATATATTTTACATTTTGTGATGATATAAACTTTCAAGCAGCTGAGATTTGCTATGTAGTATATAATATATCTTTACATGGGTATACTCTATGAGTGAATAAAGCTGGATATAGTTATATAATATCCAACTTGATATACAGAGCTGTGGAATAATAGTTTACATATTGCGACAATATGAACAATTTGTATTTGAAATTTGCTATATTGTATATATTGCTTTACATTAATGAACTATATATGTATTCTAATAAAGTTCGATATACTAATATATCCAACTTTATATATAGAGCTGTGCAATAATATAATTTACATTGTGACGATATAAACAATAATGGAGCTGAGATTTGCTGTATAGTATATATTGCTTTATGTGAGTGTACTGTATGTATGTGAATAAAGTTGGATGTAATATATATCCAACTTTAAATATATCACCGGGCAATAATATAGTTTAAATTATGCAATGATGAATGAGATTTTTGGGGGATCCAACTGTTGCACTTAATTCGCTGACATTAACTCGCACTCAGGCTCTGAATTCTTGCAATCTGCTGACCTAGACAGCATTTTAAGGCATAACAAGCATATATTGTGAGAGTGGAAGGTTACAAACAGCGAGGTAGTTGACTCTGTTTTGCAACAAGACGCACTGTACCTCTTGGTTAGTGAGGGGCTGTTTGTTGAGCTCATCATCAAGTTGTTTTTGAAGGATCTGGAGTTGAGTGTGAGCATCAGCTAATTGCTCCTGGAAATGAGAAACCTCTTCAGAGTGCTTCTCATCTTGAGCCCTGTCAAAGAGAGAGGGAGAATAAAACAACTCACAAAACACACCAACACAATCTGAGAAGTCACAAACATCTGCTCATTATCATAAATGAGAGAAGCACTGATCTCCAATGTTGCATTTTTAGTTACCCTCGTTAGCTCACAACCATCAGTTCATCCCTCTAGAATAGCTGGACCTCGTAAAGATCTCTTGAAGTGTGACTACTTCTGTATTATGAGCTTCAGAGGCAGCTGTGATCCTATAACTCAAGAAAACAAAGACTTACGCAAGTGTTTTAGCCTCTTTCTGCAGGGTTTTGATAAGTTCCTCCTTGGCCTGCAGATCTTTCTTGATCTCGCTGAGTTCCAGCATGGCTGCTCTGTAATGCCTGCGGTTATGGGCTGCCTCCAGCTTGGCCTCCGCCACCTGAACAAAGCGTACAAACACACAGGTCACATACATGCACGTAACGAAACAGACCAAAGCCTTCAGAGACTTCTCAAGGGAAACTGGAAATGTCATGCAGCTGTTACACCACGTAGTAACCTGCTCAGTCAGATCCTTGACTTTTATTTTCTCTTTCTCCAGAGCAGCCTGTAGCGTCTGCACCAACTGTCTCATCTGCTGGTCCTCTTCTTCTTTACGCTTTAACACTGCCTGAACCTGAAGTGAAAGGTTACTGAGATGTTACAAACAAGGCAAAAAAAGAAAATAACTTTTGTAAAAAATTCTATTGATTAAAGACCTTTTTTTTTTAAAACGCAAAAGGTAATTATAACATGTAGCATCACACCTGTAAGTTGAGTTGGACAAGATCTGCTTCTCTCTTCGCCAGTGCAGCCTCTAAAATATTGGCATGTTCCCGCAATGCACTGTGGGATTTCCCAAGCCCGGAGAGCTTCCCTTTCTCATGCTCTAGCTCAAGCGCAAGCTTCTTATTAGCATCCTCCAGGCGACGAATTCTCTTTTTAAAATTTCTTGACTCTTGAAGCTGTGCGCAAAAAAAACAAAAAAACAAAGTTTAACATTTTTGAATTTTGAAACCACTCATTCCACAAATTGAATTCATAAATACACAAGAAAATTGCACACGAAAATTCTGATTATTGGAATTTCATTTAAACAAAAATTATCAGTGAAATTAAAATAAAATGAAAAGAAATGAACAAATCAGTAATCCGAGTTTATTAAATTATTGTAATCAGAGTTTATTAAATTTATAGAATAATGGGGGGAAATGTACATGTACACTATCATTCAAAAGTTTGAGGTCATTAAATTTAGTAAAGACTTTTAAACTGCTACAAAAAATTATATTTAAAATAAATACTGTTCTTTTGAACTTTCTATTCATCAAAGATTTCTCAAAAAAAAAGGAATTTTCCACAAAATTAAGCAGCACAACTGTTTTCATCATTGATAATAATAAGAAATGTTTTATGAGCTACAAATCAGAATATTAGAATGATTAATTATTTGACATTTGACACTGACGACTGGAGTAATGATGCCGAAAATTCAGCTCTGCCAGTAAATGAATAAATTACATTTTAAAATATATTAATATATAGAAATATAGAAAACAGTTGTTTTAAATCGTAATAATATTTCACAATTTTAAAATTTTTACTGTGTTTTTGATCAAATAAATGCAGACTTGTTGAGCATTAAAAGTTCATTAAAAGACTTCTTTCAAAAATCTTACAGACTCCAAACTGATTTTCTGACCTCAGAAAATGATGTGCATGTAAACATGTTAATTAAAGAATCATACAGGTAGCTATTTTGATAAAATTGTCTCTTACCTCGTCTTCAAGTTCTAACACTTTCTCCTGATATTCCTCTAGTTCAGTGCTAGTTAGGGTGATGACCTCCTGTAGCTCTTTCTCCAGCATGGCTTTACTCTGGCTCACTGCCTTCAGCTGTCCCTGCAGGGCTTCCACCTTGGCCTGAAGAAATAACAACAAATACACGTCAATTCATTATTGGAAAAGAAGATAAACTGTAGTTACGCACAGCACCACTGCGAACTGTATAAACTGGAGTTATAATCATTAATCAGTTAAGAATTATAATCATTTTGTCTCAAATGTTTTCAGGATTTATGCACCTCTTTTAAATTTTAGTATTTATATTGTAGACCATCAGTACCCGTTTACCTGAAGTTCTTGGCTATTTCCACCCTCTGAAACCTGAGCTCTGAGTTTGTCAAGTTCAGCTTCAGCTGTCTCTTTGGCGGCGAGGGCTTCCTGTAGCCTGCGGCTCAGAATACCAACTGCATTCTCATAAGCCTTATGCTTGGCCTTCATCTCTTTCTGTGCACTGGTCAAATCTGTGCCTATACGCTTCATCCTCACCTTCTGCTCTGAGATAGCCCTGGAAGAGGAAAGAGCAGGCACATAACAGCAAGTTAGTCTACTTCACCATTAGATGTTCCTCTAAAACCTCAGAGTCATTTTTAATTTGTTTAATATGCAAGTTGAAAGAGGAAAAATGCACCCCAATTTCTCCTAATTTAATTTTGAGGTGCAACATCACAAGCAAACACGCAATATTGTCTATATGTCACATCATATTCGTGATGTCAAAGACTGAGCAGCGATCACTATGGAAACCCTTATGGCAGGAGAGGCGGTGTGATTGTGACTCACTTTCTGGCTTCATCTTGCATTTGTTCGATCCTCTTTTTCAGATTTTCATTTTCTTCTGTCACTGCCGCCAGCTGGTTCTGGTCAAACTGAAGGGACTGCAGCAACAACGTGGAGAGCGTCAAAATAAGCTATACACTATTGTTCAAAAAGTTTTGAACAATTCAAAAATACAGTAAAAACAGTAATATTGTGAAATATTATTATAATTTAAAATAACTGTTCTCTATTGTAATATATTTTAAAATGTAATTAAATTAATTAATGTAATTTTCAGCATCATTACTCCTGTCTTCACATGAGCTTTCAGAAATCATTCCAATATGCTGATTTGGTGCTCAATAAACTTTCCAGCTCAAGAAAATGTTTCAGGATTCTTTGATGAATTGAAATTTCAAAAGATTTCAAAAGCATTTATTTGAAATTGAAATGTTTTTGTAACATCATAACTGTCTTTACTGTCACCTTTGAACAATTTAATGCATACTTGCTGTATAAGAAGGCAAAATAATCTATCCTTGAAGATCTTTGTAATGCAGTCAGTGTGTACCTGCAGTTGAGAGTCAAGTTGGTCTCTCGCTGTCTGTACGGATTGTAAATGGGCTTCCAGACCGTTCATTTGCTGATGGACTCTCTCCACTTCCTTCTGCAGGCGAGCCTGTTCCTGTTCTGAGCTCTTCTTTTCTCCCTCCATTTTCAACAGCTCCTGCTTCAGGTCCTTCACCTCTGCCACCAGACGCTTTTTAGAAGCCTTCAACTCAGAGATCAACTGGTCTTTGGAGCTGGCATCTCTCCTGTAAGCTTCAACCATCACCTGCAAGAAAGAGTAGAGCAGATCAAGGACACATCTACCGATTTCCATTTGGTTATTTTGTTGATTTAATAGGGGGGTAGAAACTTGTTATAACTAGTCTTTTCAGCAACAAATAAGTTTTGAATTTTTTTTATGCCTTACTGAAATTGAAATGTTTTACAAATTGATAAAAGTGATGTTTAGGACCAAATGGAATTTCCTATGTTAAGGAAAAAATGTCATGGAAGAGATGGGCTACATCAATTGATAATGACAAAACAGAAAGGCATAAATCCAATGGACTACACTCTATACACTTTTAAGGAACTGAGCTCTTTGGGCCACATACCTTTTGCTGCATGAACTGCTCCTTCAGTTTCTGTGCTTGTTTTTTGAGGGTGCCATTCTCTTGCTGGAGAGCTTCAATCTTGCGGAAAGAAAGGGAAAAATTGCGATCGGAACTAATTCTAAAGATCTTGACACAAAAAAAGCACATCACTCATATTCAAACCTCTCACCTGGGTTGCTTTAACCTGCAGTTCCTGCTTAAGCTGGTCAAGAGTGTCTGATGCCACCAGCACTTCCTCTCCCAGCCTTTCCGCTCCTTCATCCAGTTCGCTCTTATCAGCTCGCGCTGCCTGCAGAGCAACTTCCAGGACTATTTTCTCATTTTGGAGATACTGCAGGGTTTCCTCTTTAGCTGTGGCGTCAGTTTGTAGCTCCTCCAGCTGGGCCTGGAGCTCCTGGTAACGTGCCTCCAGCTGATTAAGGGCCTGTTCTTTGGTTTGGAGGGTCTCCTGAGTGGTGGTGAGCTGCTTCATCAGCTCTAGGTGCTCGCGCTGAAGCAATTCCAGCTGGGCGTCTTTTTGGGAGAGAATGAGTTTGACCTGGAAGGAGAAGAATCAGTCATTTGAATCATTATTAGGGGATGCTTATATTCAAAGCAATATATTACAAAAACGTCCCAGTGGAGCAACCTGGGATTTAGAGTCTTGTTCAAGAGCACAATGGTGATGGTTTGAACCTTCAACTCTTTAATTACCAGATCAGATACTGAATACTAGAATACACCACAAAAGACAAATGGGGTAGACGCACATGCTAGTGAGCATTTAGATACCTGCTCTAGCTCTCTCTCCAGTGTTGTGGCTGTGTTGGCGAGTTTGAGAAGATGCTCTCGTTCTTCTTCGAACTCTTCCAGTTTGTGCTGAAGATCTTCCTCCACCATTGACTTTGCCCCCTGGATTTGATGTATGGCCGCTTCTTGAGTCAACATGTCTGCCTGGATAACAATCAGTATATTACTATTATGTGTACTTTTTTTTAGATTTAATCTTCATTCAACGTATTCCTTATTTACTAAAGTAAATACCATTTCTTAAAGCACACTAAACTGAAAACTGAATTTTAGTCAGTTTAATGTAATGACATATAAAATAAAATAATATATACAACAAACAAACAAACACAAATGGTTAAGTCAGTTTTTCTATCTTTTGCTGTAGTGTGTCTAATATAAAATATCAGTTTACATTTCTTTTGCCATTAATTGTAATAATCCAGTGAGATTTTTGTATGCACACTTAAAGATTATGTGTATCTTTAGTCAGATGCATTTACATTGTGACTGTGCCTCAGATGCAATCAACTGAAACGGTTTACAAAAATTTGTTACCAGGTATAAAGGTCTGGTCTCACAGACAGTACCTTGGGTTAAGATTGTTTGAAGGATGACATGCTAATATCACTGCTGAAGAACTGCTACACTGCTACCTTCAATAAATTCTTCTCCCTATAAGAACTCTGGTCAAGCTTACTTATTTTATGTATTAAAGAAATCTAGTACATTGGCGAGCCACCCAAACTACTGCTCAGCCAAATACAGCAAAATCTAACAATTTGGCGAGCCAGCCAGGAGAGACAGACAAGAAGAGAACTCACCAACTGCAACAAGAAGTGGACAAAAGAGTTTTGGAGATTCTACAGTTTTTGTGTTGAAGATCAACAGACCGCTTTTGGGAAACACAAGTTATTTGAATCAACTGGATACTGTCTCAAAGATCCTAATTTGGTGAGTGAAACTATCAGCTCTCTAAAAGAACTTAAAGAACACTTTTTCATAAGTAAGCAGATCAATCAATGTATGGAGTGTAGCCATAATCAGTGTAGCACTGTTTTAAGAATTTAAGGCTTAGACCTTTCTCTTGAGTCTGTAGGAACCTTTTGAATGATTTAGTTCGTTCTCCTGAGACTGCAGGAGCTATAGAAATAGCGTTTATAGCTTGGTCCTGTTCTCGAGTCTGTAAGAATCATTTTAGAATGAGGTTTAGTCCGTTCTCATGAGACTGTAGGAGCCATAGACATGTAATTCTAGGCTTAGTCCTGTTCTCTGGAGTCTGTAGTAATTGTTAAAGAAACAATTTAGTCCAGTAATCAAGAGATTGTAAAAGCAAGGGCTTGGTCCTTTCTCTTTGTGTCTGTAGGAATTGTTTAAATAACAATTTAGTCTGTTCATCAAGAGATTGCAAAAGCAGAAGCTTGGTCCTTTCTCTTTATGTCTGTAGGAATTGTTTAAGAAACAATGTAGTCCGTTTATAAAGAGATTGTAGAAGCAGAGGCTTGGTCCTTTCTCTTTTTGTTTGTAGTAATTGTGTAAAAAACAATTTAGTCCATTTGTCCAGAGACTGTAGGAGCCATAGATAGCATTGGGACTGATGTTGCTGCAAGAATTGGGAATTCTTGACTGGGTGCTAATTCAGTAGCCACTATTTTAGATTTAAACAATGTTCTAACTTGGTTAAAAGAATATGGGCATAAGGCCATAAAATTATAAGTTTGTTTGCCTTCTGTTGAAAGATACAGAAAGATCTAATGTAAATTGTCTAAGGGACAAATTTGAAGCCAAGTAATTCAGCCTTCTGAACTAGGACTCAGAAAGAATTGGAAAAGTCTTATCACTCAGGATTTGTCAGAAAATTAGCCTGAATGTGAATTTTTTGTTTTAAATGTAGTACTGAAAACTAAGCTGAGTTATCAAACTAATGATTTATCTGTGTAACTGAAATAGTCAGTCTAACAGACTGCTTTGAATTTAAATCAGAATAAGCACCTTTTTTTTACGGCTCTAACACCTTTTGTTCTGTTTTCACACCTCTGAGGGCACTTTTCCTGTACTTGCCATGGCTGAGTCTGCACAAAACAATGGTTATGGCTCTGCACTGAGACCAACAACAGAAAGACATGGGACAGAACCTCCAAATGTGACCATTGATCAGATCTGGACAATCTGAATGTATATTTTTGGGAATTCTTGACTGGGTGCTAATTCAGTAGCCACTATTTTAGATTTAAACAATGTTCTAACTTGGTTAAAAGAATATGGGCATAAGGACTGATGTTGCTGCAAGAATTGGGAATTCTTGACTGGGTGCTAATTCAGTAGCCACTATTTTAGATTTAAATAATGTTCTAACTTGGTTAAAAGAATATGGGCATAAGGCCATAAAATTATAAATTTGTTTGCCTTCTGTTGAAAGATACAGAAAGATCTAATGTAAATTGTCTAAGGGAAAAATTTGAAGCCAAGTAATTCAGCCTTCTGAACTAGGACTCAGAAAGAATTGGAAAAGTCTTATCACTCAGAATTTGTCAGAAAATTAGCCTGAATGTGAATTTTTTGTTTTAAATGTAGTACTGAAAACTAAGCTGAGTTATCAAACTAATGATTTATCTGTGTAACTGAAATAGTCAGTCTAACAGACTGCTTTGAATTTAAATCAGAATAAGCACCTTTTTTTTACGGCTCTAACACCTTTTGTTCTGTTTTCACACCTCTGAGGGCACTTTTCCTGTACTTGCCATGGCTGAGTCTGCACAAAACAATGGTTATGGCTCTGCACTGAGACCAACAACAGAAAGACATGGGACAGAACCTCCAAATGTGACCATTGATCAGATCTGGACAATCTGAATGTATATTTTGACAAAAGGCTGGGACTGAGGAAGTGCCATGATGACATGTGCCAGAGGTACAGCATTAAGCACTCAGAGAGTGGACAATGGGCCTTGCCGGACATTAAAAGGGCTTATGGAAAGATGCAGCGCTTCAGGACAAACACCAACAGAGATGGCTTATCTGTAATTTTGCTCAAACAAATTCGACAGCATCTACAGAAATGTGAAACTGACAAATTACAACGTGAGAACAAAGCAGAGAAAGCAATGGTCTAAGCACTGGCTGAACAATTACAGAATGTAAAAAAGGACAAAGAAAGACTGTTACATGAGAATGACAAGTTGTTAACTTTGCTCTCCAAACGACTGGAATCAAAATCTTCAAGCAGCTCTGATGACAGTGATGCAGATATCAACACACATGCTGAAATTACAAAGGACAACCTGAAGGTTAGACTTGCTCCTGTAATTGTTAAGAACAGAAGGACTGAAGTTGAAACTGACAATGAAGAGGAGCATGAGGAAGATGGTGAACGACGAACTCGCACAGTAAAAAAGGTGGTAAAGAAATATGTTCTATACAGAACATACCAGCCAGCTACTCCAGAGCAAGTTGACAAATGGTCAAAAGAATTGCCAGATGTCTACAAACAACCATGGAAAGTTTGGCAATTTCTTCAACGCTTGCAGAAAATCTACAATTTACATCCACTGGACAGTGTGATGATTGTTAATGTGAACTTAAGAGACAATGACCAAAAAGGACTTACAGAAAGTGTTGAAAGAAGGATTGGTGAGTCTCAAGACAACATTGAGGCTGGATGGGAAGCTGTACAAACCTTCTTGTTTGAACTGAAACCTGCAGAGGTTAATTGGGCTAAAATTACCCCTTGCATGCAGAAGACAGGAGAAAGTGTTGCAGAGTTTGAAGAATGCTTCAGACAAACTTGGATGGAACATGCTGGTTTGAACAACAACATTGAAGAACTCTGTAAAGACACTAGCATGCCTATTACAACCACATTTGTGAATGGACTGAAACCTGAGGTTTCTAAATCTCTTAAAATCAGGTATGATGACTGGGACAGCACTGGAACAACGTTTATGCAGATTGTTGAATGGTCAGCAAAGATTGAAAGAACACAGGAAGTCAATCTCAGAGCTTTGCAAACCAAAACCTTGTCATACAACAACAGGACAATGGGGTATGAAAAAGTTAATATCAGAGACAACTCGGGGAAGATGCAGACATTGCAACGAGGAAGGACACTGGGTTCGTGATAGTAAGCGGAGTTTGAGACATCAAAGTGATGATGAGGACAACCTGTTGAAGAGGTTTCAGCAGTTGACAAAAAAAAACAAAAAAAAACAGACTCTGCTAAATGCTGTGGAGCCACAGGGAAACTGAAGAACCTCTCTCTGCAGCACCAGCTAGCGACATCTCATCCAAAAGCTGATGGACTCCATGTGTATGCAAACAAGACAAGTGAAGACACCATACAGACGGGAAAAGCATACACAGAAACCTCAACAACTGAAGCCAAAGATGATGTCCTAGTAGGCAGTGCTGCTAAACAAGCTATAAAGGAGAGAGGTGAACATACAGCGGCATTAAGACAACTTCAGCAAGACTCACAAACAGTTTTGCATAGTAAACAGATTCAAATTGAAGTGTCCAGAAAACAATCGTCATTGTTAATGGAAGATGGAAAAAAACTGCATGATGACAACCAATGCATTAAGGAAAACCACAAGGAAAATGGACTATGCCCTTTTGAACATGTCACAGGCCGGCCCATGTCCAATGAAAATCTAACATCTGACAGCCTTGTCCAAACTGATGAAAGACTCAGCCTGGCAGTACACAATGTCAAGAATGACATTGTATAGTGCCCTATACCATTGTCATGGTATAGTGCCCAACAAATGGGTAAAGATTCAAAAAACTCATGTGTCACAACAAGAATACAGGTGGAAAAGACCAATTGAGGATCTTTTAGTAACTGATGCAGCAGTTAAGGCGCACGGAAACAATGAGTGGATTGATGTGAATTTGCCTAGAGATGAGGGATAGATGGCAGTAGTGTTTTTCAGAGTCTAGATATGGCGGGACTAGGGTTTTTAGGCTCTAGCTTGTCACCTGAGGACAAAGACATGAACATTTCACCACTGATAAACACTGTAGTGTCCTGCCAACATTAAATAGGGACAGTTTTATTGGTAGGCATATTTTGTTTAAAATCTTAGGGTTAGGGTTCGGGTTATCGTTAGGGGAAACGTATCTTTGGAAAGGTACGTTTCCCTTTTCTCTTGTGTGTGATTGCAGGTGTTCCAGAGGATGAGCAAAGACAGCCAACGCTTAGACCAAACTGCGCTGGCCACCAAGATGAACATGCCTGAACATCCACAGAACACAACGACATCCGCCACTTCCACAAGATCGCAACATTAAAATAAAAAAGGACTTAGGCATTCAAGATAATGCAAACCTCACCATGAACTCTTATTCTGTCATCTTAAGTAATGGAGCCTGTATGCAGCATTCTGCATTCATGATTACTGAAAAGTATGTTTTGTGATAAAAAATGATCAAAGGGGGGACCACCCAAACTACTGCTCAGCCAAATACAGCAAAATCTAACAACACGGAGTCTGACAACAGCCAGTGCTCCACACAGAGATCTGATCTCATCATCATCCAGTCTGTCTGGAATGACATGAAGAAACAGAGCAAACTAGACAGATTAAATCCAGAAGAACTGTGGCAACGTCTCCAAAACACTTGAAGAAACCTACCTGTAAAGCTACCTGAAAAACTATGCTCAAGTGCACCTAGGACAAAAGCTGGTTTAAACACCATGGTTGGTCACACCAAATGTTGGATTAATTGAGTTAATAGAAGTTAATTGATAAATAAAATCTATTTATGACATTCTTTTTGAAAGCATCCTCACTTTACAGAATTTTTACACAAGTGCCTAAAACTGTTCACAGTACTGTAGCTTTGCAGAAAGCTTTTTTTTTTTCTTGAAGCGTCTTGGAGAGGTTGCCACAGTTCTTCTGGATTGAGTCTGTCTCAGTTTGTTCTGTTTCTTCATGCAATTAGAGACAAACTGGATGATGGTGAGATCAGATCTCTATGTGGAGCACTGGCTGCTGTCAGATTCCTTGTGCAAACAAAAATCTCACTGGATTAATGCAATTAATGGCAAAGGAAATGTTTAGAAATGTAAACTGATATTTCCTACCGACACATTACAGCAAAAGATAGAAATAACTTAAAACCTTTTTTTTTTGTGGGTGAAAATACTAATGGCCTTTGCACAGTACTGTGTATATATATATATATATACACCAAAGTGAAAACACTCAAGTGAATTTGAATCAGTGTAATATAATGACTATGTCAGATTGACAGAAAGAGACTAAGTGAGGAAAAAATAGTGTTCGTGTGCCAGACCTCTATACTCTGTAGCTGCACAGCAATCCGTTCCTTCTCTTTTATAGACTGATGTTTCGTCTCTGTGAGTTTGTGAGACAGAGTAACATTCTCCATCTTTAGATTTTCCAACACTCCGATCTGAGTCATCTGACCAGCCTGAAAGTAAATATACAACAAAAGAAAATACACACTACAGATGGCCATTTTGCATTTGAATCTTTCTGATAAACATTTTTGAAAACATACACATTTAAAGGTTTGGGGTCAATACGATTGTTTTTGAAAGAAATGGCTGCTTTAATTCCGATGGATGCATTAAATTAATGACAATAAATTCTATAAATAATAGTTACAATAAATACATTTATAAAGATTACTATTTCAAAATTTCTGAAGGATCATGTGACACTAAAGACTGGAATAATGGCTGCTGAAAATTCAGCTTTGCCATCACAGGAATAAATTACATTTTAAAATATATTAAATTTAGAAAAAAGATATTGATATTAATATTAATCATATAAATATATTTTTGATCAAAAAAATGCAGCCTTGGTGAGCATAAGAAACTTCTTTCAAAATCATTAAACAATCTTACCAACCCCAAACTGGGAATGGTAGTATATATTTATTATGGGTAAACAAAATTACACTCAATAACACTTCACCTACAACATCTTTTCAAGATGTTCAAGGTTGAAGACAATAAAATGTCTTCAACCTTCTGTAAACAACATTACCTTCTTGAGCTCACAACATGACTATAGTGGGCCATTATACCTGCATGTTTGCCATCTCTCCCTGCAGTCGCACTCGTGCCTCCTGTGCCAGAGTCAGTTGCTGCTGGTACCAGAGGCGGAGCTGCTGCAGGGAGTCCACTTCTGCCTGCGACGTCTTCAGTCTGCTCTGCAGAGCGTTCCTCTCGCTCTGGACCCTCTGAAGCTGTGCCTGTAGGCCCCCCATCTGCTGCCGTAATTCAGAGACTAAGTGGACAAATGACAAACAGGAGAAAGTTAAGTAAATGTTTTAATAATATTATTATAAACAAACATATCATTATTATAATTATGTATAGTTCAATATATTTACTCAAGATTACTTGTTTACTCACAGTCAAGTGGGCACAGAAATTAGTTTTTTAAAACCAATATAAAATAAATAGATCCCAGTGCATTCAATTCACTAAAATCAACTGGAACTAGTGGGCAAAAGTGATATTACCATATTAACCATCCTGAGTAATTATACACTAAGACTGACATTTTGAGTATCCCAACTGATCAGGCTCAAACCTGATGTGTACATCTACCACTGTCTTCACCTGTGTTGTCCTTGGTATTTAGGCTCTGCTGCATCTCCTCCACTTTGACCATGAGCCTCTGGTACTGCTCTTCAGCCAGCTGCAGGTCATTGCCCAGCGAGGCCAGGCTGGCGTTTTTCCCTTCCAGATTGCTCTGGAGTTCCACCATGGCCTTCTCCAGTGCAGAGCAGTTGGAGCGTAATGTGGTGACCTCAGAGGTCAGGGTGCTCTGCTTCTCGTGACTGGCCTGGGTCTGCTCCACCTGGGCCTGCAACTGAGCAGCTACTGTAGCCAGCTGGGCCTGGAGCTCTGTCTTTTCTTTCAGAGCCTGGAAATGGAGGAAGGTTTTTAGAAAATCAAAGTGGTTGCAACCACATTTTAAAGACGTATATGTATAACAATTAATGAATGAATAAATGAATGAATGTATATATATATACATATATAGATGTATATATATATATATGTATATATATATATATATAGAGAGAGAGAGAGAGAGAGAGAGAGAGAAAAAAGTCCATTTAAATTGTGATAATATTTCACAATATTATTATAGTTTTTACTGTATTTTTGACCAAATAAATGTAGCCTTGATGAACATAAGACACTTCTTTCAAAAATATTTAAAAAATCTTACCAACTCTAAAAGTTTAAATGATAGTGTATATTTACTCTGTGTGTGTCTGCTACAGCAATCTTTCATTTCATTTTCATGTTTTTTATTTATTTTTTAAATACTATAATTGGATTACAGGAAGGAACTAGATCTAAGTATTTCTTAAAATGTTTAATTTCTTTTAAACTTTTTTAAATATTTTTTTCCTATTAATTTTCTAATTAATCATTAAAATAATAAACATTAATTATTTTGCAGCAATGCTGTGCATGATTTATTTAGTATGTATTAATACATTTTGTAAATATATAAAAATAAATAACTATAAATATTAAACCACTCTGCTCTCTAAAATATGAGCATCAGCCATAAAACAAAAAAAATCCAGTCGACCACTAATAAAAAGACATACATATACTGTTGGCAGCACGTAGCAATAATGGACAAATACTTGGGACTCTACTATTAACTCACCAGATTGGCCTCGGAGGAAAGAGACTCCAGTTGTCCTTCTAACCTCATTTTCTCTTTCAGCACTTGCAGCATGTCATCATGAGTCCCCATCACAGAACTCCCATACGACACACTGCAAACGCATAATTCAACGGTCATCATGAGGGTTTAATGCGCTGGTTTCAAGATAGATAATGACGTCTAAAAAAAATATTTCAGGAATGGACTAACTGGAGGAAACTGTATACTTATACCTGCTGGAGAAGCTGTCCCTGCGACTGCGAGGCTCCACACTGCCCTCTCTTTCCTGTTCCAGCTCTTCCATGTGCCTCTCTTCAGTTGCTGCCTGCAGAACTTCCTGTAGTGATGGAAAGTGGCCCATGGCTTCTGGAGCAATCTCTCTCCCTTCGACAGTATATGGAGCCTTTGGCCGGTTCACTATTGCAGCTAACATATTATATGTCCCTGGAGTAGACACACTACTATAGGATGAGCTATCGCTGTCATTACCATCAGCTTTGAAACCTGATTCGCTACCATCCACCTCTGAGATGTTGTCTCTGATTAGCTGAGATGATTCCAAATGGGTGTTGGTCTCAGAACTGATGCTGATTTCCGAAACTGTGGAGACTGAGCTGATGGTGGAATGCAGAGAGCTAAACGACGAGTCGGCAGACGCTGAAACTACCCCACCAGACGTGCCTGCACTTTTAGCATCAGATTCGGAAGTTCTGTAGTCGGCGAGAGAGTGGATCTTGCTGGAGCGAGATGATTTGGATTTTTTCTCCTTGCTGAAAGGGATTCCAAGGCTGCCCAGTTTGGGACCACGAGGAACACTGGTGCGCAGGAAAGAGTATTCCTTAGTCATAGCGACAGTACTGGCCCGTGGGAGACCCTCAGGATGGAGCATGAGCTCTGGGTCCAAAGTGCTAAAAGGGCGGCTCTTATGAGTGGAACGCCGGGTCTGAATGGGACAAAGAAATTAGGATTAAATGCAATAAGACATGCAAAACAGGAAACAGTAGGCAACACAGGACAAACACAGAAGAGTTAATCTATGGCTAACATGAAGTCCATCAAGACCACCAATGGCAACCCAAAATAATTTGCTCACCCTCATGTTGTTCCAATCCAGTTTGACTTTCTTTTTTCAGTGGTGGAAGAAAACAAAAATAAAATAAAATAAAATAAACCAATGGTGAATAACAAACCAAAAAAATAACTATAAGTATAAACCAATGGTTTGGAATTCTTGAAGTCAGGCTTCATCATGTGCCATATTTAAATATAATTGAGAGCTGTGGCAGATTTAAAATTTGGTCTGTTCTTCACTAAAGCTATAATATGACTTCAGAAGACATGAAATATAGCACACAAGTTATGAGGACTACTTTTCTTGTGCTTTTTTGTCATTTTTGGAGATTAGCAATGTCCATTTCAATTTCACTGTAAGGAAAAGATTTCCTTTTGAAAGTTGAATGAGGGTGAGTAAATGATGCCAATTTTCAGTTTTTGGCCAACTATTCATTAAATTCAATATCAGTCATTTCACAGAAACGGACAGTTCTCGTTTGCTGACTCACTCTCCAAAGGGAAGGCGGTGATTCGGGGGGTTATCCAGTATCATGTGCTTACACAATTCAGTCTCCTGCATAGGAATACTTAGTCTGAGCGATTGCAATGCGTCACCCTTGTGAACAGAGCCCTCTGCAAGAGCTGCCTCAGACTTCTCTAGGCTGTCAGGGAAAGAGGCCAAACCTGGATCCAGCTCTGCGCTCAGAGGGGAGTCGGCAAGGCGGCTGCCCGGGGAAGGAGTTGCCAGAGGTGGGGTGCTGCCTCCGCGAGTTTCCTGACCCTCCACCACCGCCTCTCCGTTTGGCAACAGATCTGCTCTGACATGACCTAAAACAAAGAGAAGGGATTCAGCAAAGAGCTTTATGCTTAAAGGTGCACTAAGGTTTTGTTTATGTTTTACAAGCCAGTACAACATATCAATCAGCATGGATGAAATATCATGCAAAAGTAAAGGTTTTCAGTTTATTTCAACTTAGTCATGTTCAACCTCACCTGTTATGTGTACTTAACCTTTTATGGACCCCATATGGACCATATAAAATCACTGACTGTTGACATTGAAAAATTATTTTTATTTTATTGAAAATTATTCAAATTAAGTCAAATGTAGTCAAATCTAATTAATTTATTTAAAAAAAATTAAATGTGTTACCAAAGAGAGCACTCTTTTTTAATACTTTCTTTTTGGTAAGCATCACTAACAAACAATGAGCAATACATTTGAGACAGTATTTATTCATCTTTCTTGAAATTAGTTAATAAAAATACAACTATTCACTGTTAGTTCATGTTAGCTCAAGCCCAATACTAATACAATTAAATTATGTTAACAAATTGAACCTTATTGCAAATTATTACAAACAATTCTGTAGAAAACATTGTCACATTTATAGGCATATTTGTCATACGTAATTAATTTTTCCACAAAGAGAAGCGTCCATTAACAAAATAAATAGTCCACTATTAAGTTGGGCCATCTTTTCAGCTCATGCAAGTGTACTTAATTTTTTGCATATTTGTCAAAAGCATTATTCTTTTCTTTATAGCTAAAATGTTACTTTGTGCACTTTTAAAGTACTAACCCAAATTAGCCTGCTGATATCTAGATTAAGAGGTTATGACTGGTGCTTTTTGGTCATCATGTATAACCTTTAAACGTAATTGGTGATCTGAAAGTTATCTTTTGCGCAAGTCTTGCAGAACAAGTCAAACGGCCTAATCAAGCTACAGTGAGAGTTTAGAAAACTGATACTGAATTTAAAAGCATGGGGAAGTTTGTGGATATATCTAGAAAAAAAAAACACTTCTTTATAAGGTAACAAATGGCACTGGAAGAAGTGGGAAGAAAAAACTTCTCAAAGCCAAGTGACGCAGTAAACAGCAAATGTTCACACTGAAATCTTGCCAGGTTTTGAATGAACACAACAAACAACTTTCAAGCAAAAGCTTAACAGTGAATCCAAGTATAAATCAGAAAGTACAAATGGACAGCCTCAATGTTGATTAAATCAACCATCTAATTGCAACATCATCCATCAAATTTCATCTCAAAAGAACACTTACCATTAGGGATTTTCTCCATTACCAGTGATCTCTCCAGCTTCAGAGATTCTACAGTACTGCTGTCTGGATCGTTGCCGTGTTGTGTGTCCGGCTGCTGAGGGTTGGCCTCAAATGAGGCTGTTTCCTTATTTCCATTTTCCATATCTCTTGCAATACAGATGCTGCTCTAGCATCCATGAACATGAGCTGGGTCTCACCAATGCAATTCACCTTTACTTCATGCTCTGTAAACTTTGGCTAAGACTGCAGGCTGGCCTGGATGGTGCAGACAGCTTCAGTCCTCGGTGATCCTGAACAACGGAAACATTAGTTTAAGTCATCCATACTGCGAGAAGAGTTCAAGATTTATTGCTCAGTTAAAGCAAAATATGAAAAAAATATGAATTACTATTTCATCATTTAGTCACAATGCTGACTTACTTATGTCATTGTTATTGGATGTGGCACTAGCTGTTTAATTCTTACTTTGTCTATTGTTTCTATGAAGTTCCCCTCAGGAAACCACAAATCTCTATCCTGCAAAGATAAAAATAAGAACCTTTGTTTTTGACAGTTGACATACCATCTAAGCCACACCACCCCATTGGGGGGGGGGAGCAATTCACCAACTTTAAAACTTTAAACTCAGTAGTTCAAATGGAAGTGGTTTAAATAATAGTCCATTGATTCTTGAGACATGGGGCAAGACATGTTCCGCAACTTTACCTGCCATTAGCACTTTAAAAATCGCAATTTTGAAATGATTCAGGGATGATCACTAGAATGTTCTGATTCGGAATATTCTGATTTTCTCTTAATTTACTGAAATTATGACATTACATTATCATTCACTCCATCTTAAACCACCTGTCCTCTAACCATAACTTAATACTTCAGGTAGATAAAAATACATTTTAAATAAGAAAAAAAAAAAGTTATCTAAATGTCTCTTATGAAGAAAAATAATAAAATAACAATTTCTCATTTATTAGGTTTCAATTTAGTCCAAAAAAAAAAAATCTAAATTAATTTAAAAATTAAAAAACAAGCTCCTATAACAATGTTTCAACCCAAACAAGGTATTTGTCTTTTATTGGGTTTCCAATGCACTGGCAAATGGTTCCTGCATTTAATGCATGTGTGATATGCAAAATATGTTTTAGTCAACACAGTTATCCATCAACACTTTATGATGTCAGCACTTAGGTTTTCGGTCTTACTATTAATGAAATAAAATAAATTCTGAACTAGAAATCCACTTTCAATTAATTCTGTAGACTCAATTCATACACTGAAGTGAATGCTTTATTTGGTCATTTTGAAATAAGTGACAGGTGGTGATGACTCATACTGAGCTATAGGGCTGGGGAAAAACAGTTTTGTGAGAAAATGGAAGAAGTAGGATATTGAACAATTCTTTCTTATAAAAACGTTTATCAGTACTGTAGTTTATTTTGTTCTAGTATTTAGAAATCAGTCAGTTGTTATAGCTTAGTGTCATGATAGACTAGTAACTGACAAGACATGATATTGCTTTTTTGCTTCTTTTTTTGTTCTTCTTGCACAATGTAACACATCAGTGTGGTGGAGTAATAAGGTTTCTGTGTCACTCAAGGCTGGATGATTAGACTGACCATCAACACGAGTCTAACTATAGACTAGTACGGTTTAAGACACTTTTCAGACATCTGGCATGCAACCGAAGCTGACATGACTGTAAAATCAACCCAAATATACTAATTTTAAAAATCACATATGGACGGATCAGGCTGTCAACAGCGTTTTAATTAACTGTCACTTTCAGGAAAGGGACAATATCTCTGACTTTAAAGTAATGAGCTGAAAAAGAAAGCACACTAATCATGATAAATATCAACAGAACGGGAACGGCGAAAAATCTCAGGAGATACAGTGTCAATGTGAGTTTATTATTATAAATCTCTGATCTCATTAGCATCAGCCTTTAGCCACATCGCAAGATATCCAAAAACCTTAAGCAACTGATGCGTGACACTTACACACGACCGTGCTTCTGCAAAGCAAGTAACACGTGAAATGGTGAATAGTTAGTGTGGAGATTAGAAGAAAGTATAATAAGTATTTAAGCACCAACCTCAGACGTGCTCCTGCCTACACTACGTGGCTGTTTAGGTTCCGTCCTTCAAACAGATCCGACTCGCTACGGTTTTCTCAACATTAAAGGTTCCGCAGAGGTGCTGCGTAATAATTAAAGCGCAAACATCTATAGATTTTAGAATCCACTATGATTTGTATATCCATCTTATTTCACAGTAATCAGCTGATAACACATATTTATTAGTATCGTTAAATACCAAAATTATTCTTATCAATTGTGGATCTACTTATGTAAAGTGCATATACATTTTGCCGCAATAAGCCGTTTTTCTTTTATATCAAATGATTTGAACGTATAGGATTCTACTATCAAATGCAACAGAGCTGTCTCATAATCTCCATATGATATGCTATAAACCAATCAGAAAAATCATATTTGTCCCATTAGGCTTGTAAATGGAAGCCAAACAGACACTGATGTATGAAAGCATCAGCCTTTAATTTGGTTTGATCACAATCCGTTTACATGATCTATAATTAGTCACCACTATAAAATGTGAGATTTCAAGTCAATCATCAAATGCCAAATGTAATTGAAGGGACCCTGCTGCTTTTATCAAAAATGGTCAAAGACCAGGAATGGTGAAAATTTGCTTTTCATCAAACACAATATCAAAACTGCAATTCCTAAAACATACATTAAAAATAAAAACAAATAAATAAAAAAGCAAAACAATGTCGAAGAGCCCAAATTATTGTGCATGCAACCATTGTAAGATCACATATGATACACCTCAGATATGCCCTCTAAATCTTGATCAGTGCCGTTTCTCAGAATTTAAGTTGTAACAACCCTTATGGAATGAAAACAGTATTTAGTGATACAGTACTTATTTCACTTATCTTCCTATTTAAAAAAAAAAAAGCATTTATTGTGCATCATCACAGGATAGGCCCCTCAACATTTTTAATTCTTGTTACTTTTCCACACTCAATTGAGAGTCAACCATTTTTATTTTCTTGATTACCATTTCAAACAGAAGAGGGTCACACTCATTACAGGTTGAAAACTTCCTTCAGTTATTCATGAAAGAGCTGACATTTTATTTTTTTGCCAGACGCAGCCCTCCACAGAAAATGAGCCATTTTAGTCATTCAATAGTAAATTCAAGCCACAGAGAAGTCAAATGTTCCTCGTGTGACTTTATTGTTAGGAAAAGTCGAAGATCTCAGATACTCATTCTCCCTATCAACTCATACAGCCCACTCTCTTATCTAGACACTCGCAATATTACTCTTTAAAGTACAAAAGAAAAACAACAAAAGAGGTTACCCAATGTGGGAATCAATCAATAGCACAAGCCTTGTATCATAGCATGTCGTGTAAATACACAAATACATGATGACTGACGACTGGTCCACAATGTATGAGAAAATGAAGGGCGATATGACAGTTTATGAATGGGACAAAAGCTCACAACATCTTAATGACAGAAATGGACGCATTAAGAGTGGCACCAAGGTCTTGTGAAGTCGAGGCCAAAAAGAAAACAAAACTGTCCAATTTTTCATTTTCAGAGTCTGTTGTAGAAAAGGGGAAAATAGCAAGTGGAGGATCCGTATGAAGTGACGTTCCTGGGCTCATTTCTTCTCCTCACCAGCCTTCTCCTCTTTCTTCTCTTCCTTCACCTCTTCTTTCTTCTCCTCTGAACTCTTGGTCTTGTCATCATTCACAGACAGCTCCTCCAGCTTCTCTGCCACTTTGTTAGCGCTGTTCATGCTACCTGTGAAACGAGATCTAAAAGGATCAGTTGAAGGCACTTGAAGGAGTACTCCAATACAAGCTTAACTCAGATTTAAGAAATAATAATAAAAAAAATGTCTGAGAAGATACGGTCACCTCCCAAATGAATGGCAAGGCAGTTTGTAATGTTCTTCCTGTTACTGTCGCAGACATAAAAAGTCTAAGGCTGGATGTGTCAGTCTTAAACAGAGTGAGTCTGCATGGTGACATGCTAGAAAATTCCATCAATCTTACCTTCTAGAGATTTTCTGACCTCTTCTTTGCATTCATCAAACTTCATCTTGAACTTCTGTGCATCTACAAGACAAAGGAAACCAGTAGGTTGGTTACGCGAATTATAAAATACAAAACCAAAAATATTTAAAAAATGCATTGTATTAATTATACTATATACTGCACAACTATTATAATTGTTGGCATGGAATGAAAATACATGTATTTTCTGAATGCATATTAATGATCTTATTGTGAACGATTCATCCATGATGTATACTTGTAATTTATGAACTTCCAGAGGTGACACATGGTGACATTGCCGGACTTCGCCAATCAATTAAATCACGCCCCTTTCTTACAAGTCTGCATTCAGATATGCCTCCAACCAAACCCCAACCAATAGACAGAACCAAGTCCCCTTCCCTAATTTTTGGGAACTTCTGTTTCACTCAGAAGAAAAGATTTGGCGCTACTTCTGTTTCATCAAGGCTTTAAAAACTTTAACTTTTTTTATATTTTGTTAACCTTCAATTAATTTTAATGGCACATAAGCAGTTTTTCTTTCATTTTTCCTCCTCCAAAAGAAAAATTTTGCTTTCAGTTTCAGTGTTAGTGTTAAATATTATAATAAAAGCCTTACGAATCTTGAATGCATACAAAATCTTCAATTGGTCTTTGTTGTTTTTTGACAATGCGCTTTGTCATTAGGGATGTGCCAATCTGATATCCATATCGGGTATCGGCTCCGATAGTGCCCTTTTTCTCGGATCGGGTATCGGTCATAGGTATCAGAATCGGTATCGGAGGCGAAAAAGGCAGATCGGAGCATCCCTATTTGTCATTGCTTCAACACCTAGCAATAAACTGAATGAATGACTTATATACAAAATATACAACGAGATCCCTGAGATTTGGTCTAGAGCCTATGTTCATTTATACTCACTCTCTGCATTGAGGAATCGAATAACCAGCAGATCTGGTTTGGGCTTTTCATCTGCAAAGTCAGCATGTGTATTCCACACCCAGGCCCTGTCACTGCCTGCATTGGGCTTCAGCTCCATCAACGGCATAACTAGAGCAAGAGATTTCGATAAATCAGTTAAAGCCATTACATGATTGGAAAATAATTAACAGAAACTGAACAGATAAACTGCTGCACTCACTGTTATGGTTGGCACAGATTTTAAGGGTGCGGTCTCTTCTCATGAGAAGGCGGATGGAACCCTTCTCTGAGTGTCGCAGGAGTTTGACATCACCCGTCCCACGCTCCTTCCACTCAGGGGGATCGTTCTCACTGGCAAAACGATACAGCTTTGCCCTCCTACACGAAAATCATGTTGAATTTGAATTTGTCAGCAGTCAAATACATTTTTCAGATTATATTAAAAACAGAATCCATGATGATCAATTAAAATATTTGTTCTTTAGCAGGACTGAACAGTAAGGACTGCCTGATGGCCCAGGGCCAGCGTGAAAGAAGCTCAGGAGAGTTGAAGGAATTGTCACCGTGCCATCACGAAAGTTTATCATTTGCACTTTTTGAAGTAACTTTTAAAATTACTCAAGAACTATGTGAAAGAACTCAAATAGGTACTGAACTGAGGACTCTTTTACTTCTTATCATGCTTGAATGGACAAACTGCACACAAAGTTGTCAATATGCCCATATTTTTGAGTGTCCTCATACATGCAGTCGATTATGTCTTAAGTAAATGTAAACAGTAAGGAGATAATCAGATGTATCAGTATCAGATCTGTACGTTCTCTTAAAGTGACAGCTGTCAAATATACCGGCTGTGGTCTGGGTCTTCAATGTTAAAGGGCACCCTATTATGCCTCTTTTTACTAGATGTAATATAAGTCTCAGAAGTCCCCAGAATGTGTCTGTGAAGTTTCAGCTCAAAATACTCCACAGATCATTTATTATATCATTTTGAAAATGCCTATTTTGAGTGGAAGCAGAAACATGCTGTTTTCGTGCCTGTATTAAATGCAAATGAGCTGCTGCTCCCTGCCCCCTTTTCCAGAATAGGGCTGTGCTGTTGCACAGCTTTCAGTAAGTAAAAAAAGTTAAGAGTGGGACATAGTTGATATTAAAAGGAGTCATTAAAAGCCAGAAAACCTAACCTGGTAATAACGTATTCATGGAGAGGAGTGCGGGCATGCAAAGTATATTTCAGGTTGCGGGTGCACGCCCAATACACACAAAAATTTTAAAATGGCTGCCTTGGTGAGTATTCACGTAAACACAACCGTTTTTTTCTAAACGGACTGTTAACAGTTGCGAGAAAATAGATTGTGTCTCAATACATTGCATAGGTGAATTAAGTCTTAGTGACAGCAGCTTGCTGTCTGCATCAATAATATTAATCAAACAACAAAAGAAAAAGGGAAAAAAAATAAAAATTTCACCGATTTTGACAATAATATTTGTAGCTTTAATAATAATTTTAAAAAAATCAGTGAATATTTCATTCATACTAGGGCTGCACAATTAATCGAATTTCTAATCGCAATTACAATTATGAATGCCACAATTACGTAATCGTTGGCCGCGCCGTTCTCAAGCCCACCCGCCTCTGCTCACTCTAACCCTCCGGCCGTTCCTCACGCTAGCCCCCGGCCTCTGCTCACTGAGATGTAGATCACTCTGCTCACGCTCACTCTAGGCTGCCGTGTGTCACGCTGTGTTTCGTTGTGAAAGCGAAACTACTTTGTTTGGTCTTCCAAAAGAGGACATGACTAGAAATCAATGGTTAAGTTGTATTTACAACACTGTTCCAGAACACTTCAACCCAAATATTCAGATGTGTGCAGCACATTTAATGGAGGACCGTTTCCTGATACTGGGAGAGTAGACTACAATGCCGGCTGTTCTAACTCACAGACTGTAAGTACGTTTTCATAGTTAAAGGATTTACCACTGATGATTCAAACGTGAGATTTGAGCAGTGTAGAGTAGCGCTATATTTAAAGCGAGTTTTTTGGGCAGTGTAGAGTAGGGCTTGTTGTTTGTCATTTCTCCGATCACAAATGCAGACATGGTTTTATGTTTACGCGGCGCGATGCAACGCAACGCGTAAAAAGACAGTATAAGTCATTATAATCCATAATTATGTCCACACAGGATGCAACGAATGCCTCGTTTATAATTGGTTTTCATGTTTTTGAATCATAGCTCCGGCCGGACAGGGCATCATCACAATATGGTAAGGGTCGTAACATTTCCGTCACACGCTTGAGGTATTCGGCCAATCACAACGCACTGGATAGCTGGCCAATCAGAGCATACCTCGCTTTTTTAGAACGATATGGTGAGGGGTGTAACATTTCTGTCACACGCTTGAGGTATTCGGCCAATCACAACGCATTGGATAGCTGGCCAATCAGAGCACACCTCGCTTTTTCAGACTGATGAGCTTTGTAAAAATCGACGCGTTTCAGAAAGGCGGGGCATAGAGGAGAAACAATAATGTACAGTATGTGGAAAATAATGTGTTTTTTTTTACCTTAAACCGCATAAACACATTTCATTACACCAAATACACCAAATAATGTTCTTTTTAGCAGCATCATATGACCCCTTTAAGATTTTTTCTTTCTACATTTTATCTTAAGGGTTTTTCCCATTATTTACATTTTAGTTTTAGTATAACATTATAATACCATTCATATTTTTACTTTTTTATCATTTAAAGAAGAAACCAATCCAATGTATAGTTGACATTTGAGGCTTAATACTATGGAAAAGCACTAAAAGTTTTTCAGTTAGAGTGTTTTCAGCTTGTTTATTTTCATATAAAAATGCGGCATGCAAACAATGGTATAAACATCATTCAACGGAAATTGTGATAATCGAAATTAATAATCGTAATTACAATTTCAAGGGTATAATCGACAATTATGATTTTTGTCAATCGTGCAGCCCTAATTCATACAGAGTTGTATTATACATTTGATTACTTTATTCAATGTCTGTAATATCTCTTACTAGAATGCTGTTAGACTTAAAGCTTTTTAATCCGTTTCATTTGTTTTGACTGTTTACTTGTCTTCAATAACTTTCTACTTATCAGTAAGGCTACTAGTTTTTACTGCTCAGTAACTTTCAAAATAGTCATAAAAACTAACATGAAAAAGAATTGTGATTGTGGAACCTGATCCTGCTCGAATAGATAGTGATATAATATTTATGCCGTATCACCCACCCATAATTAGCATTAAGCCCTGTTTGGTAGTAGTTAAGTGACTTACATCTTGAAAAGTTCTTCCTCATCCTCCTCTAGGGTCTTGACATCCTGCTCAGGTAGCGAGACAATGGGTTCAAACTGAGGGTCATGGTTGGGGTCCTCTACATTTTCTGTGGATGCATCATGATCATCTTGTGCCTCCTGGAGGGGGAAATCATAACAGCAGCTTTTGTAAATCAAACTTAAAAAAATAAAAATAAAAAAACACACACACACAACATAAACAAGGCCAAACTAATGTCTAATGCAGTTGGAAAATGATCCAGGATTAGATTTTTTTTGGTGAATTACATCACAAATTTGCTACAGCGTTTGTTCTGCTGAGCTTCACAATGTCCTGATCCCCTCTGTAGGGATCCTGCTTCCACATTACTCATCAGATCAGTGGAGTGAAAGGCTGTGGGATTTGGAGGGATCATTCTCTGGAGTTTGGCCTATTGTCTTTGAATGTGCTGCTGCTACCTAACTTGCAACCCCCCGGTGCTGAGCCGTTAACTTGAACTCACTTGCTGTGATGCTGGGGAATTCATGCACTTGCTATCCACTAATCAATCACCGGTCTAACATCCACGAAGGCCTTGTAGCTTGAATTATTCAAATGCTTTACCAACTCTGGCAGCAGATCTTCTGCACATGTGAAGCTTGAACGGTTCAACCACTTTTAGTTAAGTTTCGTTCAGTAAGCATTTTAAAATTACTAAGCGGTTTATTTTGCTAAACGACTGACTTCACTCAAGAACAGATACCGGATGTTTAACTTGTGTCTAAAGGCGTGAGTTATATCGTTTTCTTAAAACTGGACAGTCAGTTAGCATCCAGGCTAGCAGAAGCTAATAAGCGGCCTAAAGGCGTCTAAGTGTTTAAATCTCCGCCTCACCCCACAGTTTTGAAAACATTGAGCAAAAACAGTTAATAGACGCAAATGAACCCGGAAGGGTTTTAATAAACCGGCTATGAACTTCACATGTGCTGCAGGTTAGCGATGCTAACGCTCACAGGCTAACAGTGTCTTCGCATGAGAAATTAAATTTTTTTTAATTATGAGCCGTAATTACTTGGAACATGCCGTGGATATGTTTATTACGTAAAAAAATCACGAATATTTGATTGTCTTACGTTTAAGGAAGTGACGAACACAAATACACATACAATTATGAATTTAAAGACGTTACAGCTGCTACTGACAGTAGCGTGATTTCAAATAAACAACGTTGACAGGGTATAAAAACGCGATATTAAGAATATAATGTGGAAAGGTGCATTTTTAACGTCTAATATTCAAGCGCGCGACGTAGGACGAGGAAAAAACACCTGCTTTTCACTCTGTTAAACAAGACCCTCATACAACATCTATCGCCAACAAAACATCCAAAATAACCGTCTCTCGCGATCCGAAAGGGACAGACGATGAAGACGGCTGCCTTCTTACCTTTGGGTCCGCCATGGTTCTTGCAGATGTTTGAAGATTAGGGAGAGTTTGTGTTCGGTTTGATCAGCGCTAGCTCGTGAGATTTCGCTCCGCTACTTTCGCGCGCGCCTAACCGGAGGAGAGAGAGACGGTGACGTCAGCACACCCCCGGGTTTACATTCAGCGTCTGCGCATTTGACACTACAGTCTGATTTGACACTGTAAAGTTTTATGGTCCTGGGATTTTTCTACGTCTCATTGACCCTCTGTAGATCACCTGCAAATGTAAATGCATTTGTAGAGCCCTGCAATGCAGAGGTATTGACCTCTATTAAAGTTTGCCCTGTAAACTATAAGACTGAATCTTCAGCATGTTCAGCTCTGACACTCTGACAATTTTACATTAGGCTATGTGAAAACTTATGAGATAGATTATCTATGATTTACTGAACTAGCTCTATTGAATGAATTCTGAAGAATTAAGACCCAATGCTGCACAAAATTGCCTTAAAAATATATAATTATTTTTTTTAAATATTAAAATAAAATTTAATTGCCTTAAAAATCTAGGAAAGATATATATGAATATATATAAGTGCAACTGTCTGTCTGTTATGGAGTGTTTAAACAAAAAATATATTAGAAATCATGTTAGGAATCTGCAAATTTTGATTAATTAAAAAAATTATAAATGACACAAATTTAGTGCCTCAACATAGAATGGCAGAGATGAAATCTAAGGCTGTTCTCTTTATTAACCTAAACTATTTTCTAATATCTCAACAGCAAATCAGTACTGTAACAGTATCACAATAATACGACCCCTGCTAACTATACCACCAAGTTGGACATTATTTACAAGGCAGTCTGAGATTTTATTGCTGTTCCGATCAGCAGCAGCCAAACAGATTTTCTTCAAGCCAAAGCCCGAAAAGCTAGTTTGTGTCCACAAATCTCTGAGGGGGCCGTCTGGGCTGCAGTTGAGTCCTCTTGGCATGAAACACTGGAGGTGTTTTTATTTAATCTACACAAGCTTGTATTTTAATTCGTTGTAAGTGAATGTATTTTATTGACCATACACAAAATATACAGGAACAAACCTCGGCATTGCTTCTCAAGTATCCCTTGGCAAATTACGGTCAAACACTGGTTTCACCCTTAAGTCACAGAGTTTAATCAATTTTTAAAATATACATAAACAACATTTTCTGATTTTAAATACCCCAAATTCCCTCCCGTTTACTTCTTTTTCCTCCCTCCTTCATCTCTCACTTGGCAATCTTTTCCCTAAATCCTAGCAGAGAGGGCACCTACTACCTCCACAAAAATGAAATCACTAGTTGTGCAGCATATTGCTTTTTTTTTTTTTTAAAGACATTTGCGAGCATAAATACTAGTTTGTTTTCTGCTCTGATGTTGGACTGTTCAGAAGTTGAAACAGCAATGTCCTCCAAACTGCCCTTCCAAAAAGAGAAAATGTCCAAAATAATGAGCTATTCTCCTCTTTATGACCCATGCTTTACGAACACAATGCAGATACTAAATGGATGTACTTTCAGTCCTCTGTTCTGTTGGTGTCTTTCTTTCTAGAACTTTCTTAGCCCTTCCGAAGGGCAAGTTACAGGTGGTGTCCATTGTTGAAACTCCAATCTGGGCCTCAGAAGTCTCTTTTTCCATTTGCTTCGCCTCCATACATTTCTGTTGGTCTCATTGTACCTCTTTGTACGTCCAATAAGTCCTCATTAATCGAGGAAGTCTGTATCTACTGATGGTCACCAACATTTTAGGATAGATCGGGTTGGTAGGCATGGTTACAACTGGTCCACAGTAGGCAGGTGCAGGCAGAGTGAAGGGCAAAGCTTAACTGTTTAACGGCACTAAAGGAAAACTCAATTTAGTCACAAGGCATGCATGTTACACACTCAGTTCTAGAGTTTGCCCTCGAGAGAGTGATATCTGTGTGCATGTACATACATCTTGTCTGCGTATGCATGTATGAGTGCAAGTGTGTATGCGTTCAAGTGTATAGGGGTCTCTTGTCTTGCAATCTTAATTAATTGAGTCCTTCTGCCCCACTGCAGCAGGGCATGACGATCTCACACTCTGGGGGAGTATTTGGGGTTTCTTGGCACCTCGGTGAAAGATTTCAGCTCGTAAGGAATCCCAGCGTCTACCTCGATGGACTTGCGGGAGAATAGCAGCCGGATATCATTGTGCAAGTAGATTTTCCCAGATTTGGAACTCTGGAATCTGACATATGTAAACAAAGAGGAGAGGAAAAACAGGTTTGTTGGGATTCATTGCTTCTATTTTGAATATACCACTTAGAAGAGACGTACTTTTATGATTATTTTAAAATAGAATATATTAAACATAGTTATTTAGTCTTTTAAGTTAGTTGCAAACTAGCCTAAAATCACACACTTGGGGCTATAGAATTAAAAGTATAAAATAAAATAAAACTGTGATCAATTTGCAACTATATGAGAGCAATAGTGGTAGTACAACAGTTTGCACCCATTATACATACATTCATGTGATGTTGAAGTGTTGCTGTCCCATCTTTTTCTTCTAAATTAACAAAACTGGCTTATGTCTAAGAGAACTACACTGTGTTTAAAAATTTGGGGTCAGTTTATTATTATTATTATTGAAAAACTAATACTTTTATGAATACTTTTTAAAATACTTTTATTCAGCAAGAATGCAATAAATTGATCAAAAGTGGCACTAAAGACTTTTACAGTGTTAAAAAAAAACATTCAAATTAATGTTGTTCATGTGAACTTTCTATATGTGACCCTGGACCACAAAACCAGTCTTAAGTCGCTGAGGTATATTTGTAGCAATAGCCAAAAATACATTGTATAGGTCAAAATTATTGATTTTTCTTTTATGCCAAAAATCATTAGGACATTAACTAAAGACCATGTTCCATGAAGATATTTTGTAAATTTCCTACTGTAAATATATCAAAACTATATTAAAACTTAATTTTTGATTAGTAATATGTTTTGCTAAGAACTTCATTTGGACAACTCAATATTTAGATTTTTTTGCACCCTCAGATTCCAGATTTTCAAATAGTTGTATTCTCTGCAAAATATCGTCCTATCATAACAAACCATACATCAATGGAAAGCTTATTTATTCAGCTTTCAGATGATGTATAAATCTCAAAATCTTATGACTGGTTTTGTGGTCCAGGGTCACATATATCAAATAATCCTGAAAAATCAGTTTCCCCAAAAATGTTAAGAAATGTTTCCTGAGCACCAAATAAGCATATTAGAATGATTTCTAAAAGATTATGTGATACTGAAGACTGTTGTAATGGCTGCTGAAAATTCAGCTTAGCCATCATAGGAATAAATTGCATTTGAAAAAAATATATTAAAACAGAAAACTTATTTTAAAACAGTAAAAATATTTCAAAATCTTACGATTTTTACTGTATTTTTGATCAAATAATTACAGCTTTGTTAAGTGTAAGAGGCTTCTTTAAAAGAAAAAAAAAGCATTTTGAACAGTAGTGTACATCCGGTCAAAGTTTACCTGAGGTGTATCAAGTAGCAGAGAATCTTCTTCCTGTCAGACAAGGAGCCCTCCTGCCCCTCCCTTGACCCCTCCGCCTCATCAACAGGCACCAGGAAGATACGATGGCGCAAGAAGGTCATGTGATTAACGGGCATGTCCCCAAAATTATACGTCACCAAAAACATTTTAACCACAGTCTTATTAGGGTTAAATAAGGTCTGCAAAAAATAAAACAAACAAAAAAGACAGTTCAAACAAAGGATTAAAAAAGTTATAACATTTAAAAAAAATGTAAAAGTTAAAAAATATTGAAAAAATATATAAATAAATGGAAAGAAATAGAAAGAGAGCCCACCACTTGAATGGTCCCTGCTTTGGGTACGCTGTATCCTTTTTTCCCAAGTGGTTCTAGCAAGATCACCCCCTAAACATTGCAAAGAATATGACAGTTAATATGCATTTTACAAAAGAGAATTTACATGTCAATGATGGGTAAAAAAAAATCTCAATAGATTTAGAAAAATAAAAAAAAGTACTGAGAATTCTGTACTGTAATAGGCCAGATGAATTCAACACACAGAGGCAGTAAGTATATACCAGGAAGGGAGAAGGGGCGCTGTGCTCAGAGGTGTCATAATACGTCACTTGCACAGGTAAGGTGGCATGTTGCGGGCAATATGAGCCGCTAGCCCCGATCTCTGCTGTGAAGCCCTCTATCTGCCCAGATGGAGTAAAACGACCCTTCAGAATTGACTCCTGCAGACAGATGCACACAACAACCGATCAAAAATGCACCAAAACATTAGTCACTGTTGATTAAGGCTGGAATAAATTACACAACTTTTAAAATATGAATACATTTTAAAACACTAGTCATCATACAACTGCAGACTTCATATATTGTTACAAAGGAAAAACTGGGCATCATAACAACACAAATGTGCGAAGTTGTTTAAGACATGCTTTTTTGTGCATTAAATGATGACGCAAGTATCAGTAAACTGACTACCAAAACTTAGCATTTTGCATGTTTTCTTTAAATACTCACTCCCATAAATATTGTGCCTGAAAGGGAAATTCCTACAAATACATAAGCAATAAGGTCAGCCACAAAAATAACTGTGTCCACGCTTTTTCATCTGTAATGTTTCACTGCGTTTCTTTAGTAAATCCTGACAGCAGGGTTTGTGCAGGCGCAAGCGGTTAGTAAATCTGGCCATAGATTAAATTAAATAAAAATCAAAGTCTGTGCTCATAATACACTATGAGATTTCCTGTGAACTGTGTCAACTCCAACTGCCTAAAATCTGCAGACTTCCACTGACTTTCAGGAACTAGCACTGACACTGTCTCTTAGTCACTTTTAATCTCTTTTTTAATTTGTATACCATGGTTTTATTGGCTTCAATGACAAACAGTATCGAAATATATATAAAACAGGTGTTGTGTGTTAATCTATATTAATTCAGAATTTTATTTCTTCATGGCTTGGACTTGTGTACCTCAAAGTTGCCAAGAAGAGGTCTGCTAATGGAGGATAAAGAGGAAATTGAACTACAGGAGCGACTGGTGTCTGTCCGGCGTCCACTGCGTAACTGTCGACTATTAAAACAAAAAAGTAACATACACGCATTCTTATATATTAACACAATGTAATTTGAAACAAAATGAAAAAAGAAAAGAAAAAAAAGGATGACTTACGATTTGAGTCGACTCCCCACTTTGAGCCTTCTCCCTGATCCTGTAGCAGTCTGAAAAATGAAGTTTGAAAAAGATGTTACAACTAATACTGTGTTTTATTCCAATAAGACTTATGTCAGTAAATAACCTCGAAATATTTACTGAGTTAAGGTCCATTTTATGATCATGTAAAACCAGAATGTTGATAAACGTTTAAACTAGATTTGAATCTCCTTAACGGGAATGACAATCAGAAAAGTGTTTGAATGATTGGAAAAATGATTTTAAAAAGAAAAAGAAGGCCCATTATGACATCAGACTTAGAATGCTGAACAATTTAAAGTCGATTTCAAATTTTCAAACTTCAATTAAGATTTTAAGTACTTACAGAAGAAGATGTGGCTGCAATATCACACATATCACAGTAGTCCATAGTATCATTCTGATAAGTTATTAAATATCAGCTAGACTTAACTATAGAATGCATATCAAACTTGTACATTTTCAGCTAGTCTGAACCTTTATTTCAGTCTATCTATTTGTTTCTCTATGCTAAACCTCCATTCGCGCTTTCCTTTTTGTGATAGTCTCTTCGCTGGCCTGTTTCTATGATCATTTCTCTGTCCTTCACTTTCTCTTTTATTCTTCCCTTCTTGGCCTTTCTTCAGTCCTGAGCTCAGCTTTCGAGCACCGCTGTGATGCGTGTACAATGACAGTATATGAGCTTCTGTAGTCCATGTAACCCCTTCTCACCACAAATTCACTCATTCTGGAACTGAATTTGGCCAGAACCTGTATGTGTGTATTTAGGTGAGGCAGGTCTCACCTCTTGAACAATGGCTCTGTCAATGGGCTTTGTTCTGGAGTCCCAATGCTTATTGTGCTGCAATGGAAAATTAAGCATGCATATTGGGAGTGAGAAAGTGAGAGATTTTAGAATATGTCTTTTGTTTCCATCTGACTATCCACCTTTCATCATGACTCTGTCAGTAATGGAAGATTATCTCCGCCCCCTTCACACTTAAACCAAGAAAAGTTTTGTCCTTAAACTAATAAGCACCTTCCCATTTCCACTTGTAATCGTTCATAATGTGGAAAAATCTGGCATGTTTTTACCCCTGAATTAAGGCCCCATCACATGACTCACATTCAATGCATCTTTCACATGCCGCTTTGATCATTACATGAAAAGCATTGCAAATATTGTCACAAAAGGCTGATTTTACTATTTATTAAATTAAAGTGAATTTCTAATGTGTATTATAATAATAAAAATGTGCATAATATGATTTCACTCTCTGAAAACATTTTGTTTTCCATCATGTTGAAGAGTTGAGTTGAAGACTTTGAGATTTGCATTACTAGATCCCCTCCCCCAGGGGGAGTCTTCAAGGTTAGATCACAAATGCATTATGTGGCAGGATCCCAAATGGGAGACCTGAGGCTGTTTTGTTTGAAGTCAATGGAGGAGAGGCCACAGTATAGTGAATGAACTGGTTGTGAATGGAAAAAGATACAGATATGTAATAATCTTCAACATGTCTGCCTCATGATATATATCCTTACTGTATGCCAAACTTTTGAACAAAATTGCAAATAGGATTCATTTATGGCACCACAAATTAGTTTTTATGCTTGTTGCCAGTGGTACTCATTCCTAATTTGTTTATTGTATGGGTATTTGTATAACTGGTTCACGGGGCTGGCTGTTAAAATGTTAAGTTTGTACAGTATCTCTAGCTGCATTGTTAAGTCATGTGAAAGGGCCTTCAGTTTCATTTCTACTTTATTTGCATTTCACCTTGGTGTGTTCCCTTGCTGAGGGTAGTAGATGGTTCCAGAAGGGTGCACCCTTGGCATCAGTGCTGCGACAGGATGCTAATCCGAGCCCCGGTGCCAGCATTGCCAATCGACTTCGTTTTGATGTAGATGGACCCTCATCTTCTGAGCAGGACTCTCCTGTATCACTGGAGGAGAGAAGTCTTTTCTTCACTGGGCAGGAATTGGATGATCCTGATGTCAGGCCATTTGCTTCCACTGGTGTTTTCTCAAGAGAGCTCAGTCCGTTAGAGGAGGAGGAAGAGGATGAGGAGGTCTTCATCTCTGATGGTGGAGGAGAAGATTCAAAAGTTTCCCGCCATTCGACAGCTTCAGCTGGTGTTGAAAATGGGACAGGTGCCCAACTCTCTGTGGTGCACAACATGACCTTGACGTCGACAGAGTTATGGCATTCGTCCCGTGGTCCTTCGCTGGAGCCAGCCAGGACATTTCCTGCTGTGGAGGCCTCGGTTCTGGGAGTAAGGGTAGGAGGACTCCCTTCACAGTGGCCCCAGGTGCAGTGAGGGCCCTGTGGGTCCACCATAGGGGGAGATTTTGGGGACAGCGGGGCGAAGGCATCTGGGATGGGTCTGTCGTGGTTGTGCTGGGCTGGGCGGCGACCAGGAATCAGTAGATGCGAAGGGGAAAGGGGAGGCGACCTAGGGATTTCTGAGTCTCTGTGCTCAAGGAGCAAGTTGGAAAAAAGTGGTTCCACCCCAGACCCACATAGCACCTTCCCATCGGACTCATCATCGTCATCCTCATCCTGTTGGAAAAGACGCTTGTGAGTGACAGGTACCGACGTCCCCTCCAGGCTACGTTTCATACCTACTCGAATAGGCCGAAGAGTCTCTTGATTTTCACCAAAACCACCTCTTTGGGAGAGGATGGATAGCTGGTAGACCTTTTGCAGCCTGATCTCTTCTTCTCCAAAAGGTCTGGAAACGACTCGCCGTATTTCAGATTCAGGGCTCTCGCTCTGAGCGCTAGGCAGAGGTAGATCCCCGTCCTGGGCTGGAAGCTCAACGGCTGGCTCTTTACGAGCCAGTTCCACGTGGATGTGACGCATAGTGACTTTATTTGTGCTGGGTGATTGTTTCAGGGGCAGTTGTGCAGTGTTAAATAATAAAGACAAGCTCCAGAGAGTTTTAGAATGTCTAAACAAGTGCAACAAGGCTGTGAAAGTGAAAGTAAGCTTCCCGTCTCATAGATGGAATTTACTTGGGATTTCCACAGTGCGTACAGCTTCTGAAGTAAAACAAACAAGAAAAAATACAAGTATAAGAAAACTGATATGAAATGCATAATAAAGATTACACAGCAGAATAGTAACAACGAACACTATTTAAATATGTGTATCTTTTACAATACATTGTCATTTAGACAAAATTCGCTTTATTTTGATATGGACATCAATAAAGCTCATGCATAATTAATATATAAACATCATATGATAAAAATACAATAAACATCATATAAACATATGACAAGTTATATCGGTATGCAAGACAGATCTTGATTTAGTAACCTCTCCGATCGATTCAGTGCAGTGAAGGATTTGTTAGATTCAAATCACGAACTCATCTTTTTGAACAACCACAAAAAATGGTTAATCAATTCAGGAATCAGACTACACTGTTTGCGCTATATGTTTTTGATTCACTAACACATACCATAAGATTCATTCCTCAGGAAATGAGACCATAAAAGTCACATTGTATGTTTTTGATTTAGTAAAAAAAACTGGCTCTTAAGAGTCATTCATTTGGGAATCAGACTACATTGGCTGCACTGGATATTATTGATCCACCAAAAAGAAGAACTGGCTTATATGCGTGATTTGTGAATCGGATGGTACTGAACACAATCTATGTTTGTTTTTGGTAGTAGCCTGAAAGGACAACTCAACAAAAAGACATTATTGCCAATATTTCCTGGTACACAGACTTTTTATCTCAATCACATTTAATACAAACAGCAATCTCGCATTCACAACTCGAGTAAAATATGATTTATTTTGCACAGAAGATTCTGCATTAAGGGAGCATCACTGCTGTAAATTGGAGCAGGAAAGTGTCATCAAATATATTTACCGAAGAAGTGTGTGAATGACCATTTTCCTAACCTACATGCCTGTTGGTGCCTGCAGCTTGGCTTCAGGTCCTTCCACATCCACCCCTGCAGCTTCTGAGCTGTGTTGACCCTTGAATCTTGACCCTGACCTTAGCCCCTGAGTTCTGCCATCTCCAATACTGCCCCTCTGATGCAACAACAGCATTCCCAGATACACAGGCAGCTAACAGGGGCCTGACAACAACACAAATAAAAATGTCAGAGAAACAATCAACCAGATTTTTAAGCGTTTTTGAAAGTAGCCTCACCAAGACTGCATTTATTTGATGAAAAATACAGTAAAAACTGTAATATTGTGAAATATTACAAATTACAATAACTGTTTTCAAATTTATTATCTTTTCAAATGTAATTTATTCCTGTGATGGCAAGTTACACCACTAATCCAGACATGAGTGTCGTGATTCTTCAGGAATTATGTTAATATGCTGATTGGGGCCCAAGAAACATTTCCTAATATTTCTAAATATATTACACTAACATAATGTTGAAAACAATTAGCCTACATAAAACAAAAATCTAAACTAATTTTTGGACATAAACTTGATTATTTCTGTGTTGCACTCAACAGACAATGTTAAATTTAACATTAGGTCTACCAAACTTTGACGGCAGATCTAGCATGCGCAACAGTCACTTGGTTACCAGTATCATAGTACATACTTTTAGTTTACTTACCAAGGGCAGAGCGTCAGTGAGGTGGGAGGGGCCTTGCAGAACGTGCCAATGAATAAGTATTATCCCTCCTACAGCTCCACCCAGATAAGGCCAGCGGCCAATCACACCCCCCCTTGGCTCCTGAAAGGAGTGGACTGCTCAGCGGCTGCATCCTGAGCCAGGCATTCCAGAGACACAACCTATCAAAGAACAATGGTTAATCAACAACAAATCGACTTGATCAAATCAGTAACCATGCCACACGGACCCAGTTCAACCTGCACATGATCCGAATCAATCGTTGTAAACATTTAAAAATCAAGTTATCAAATTGATCAGTCATTTAATAGCTTTTTATTCAAGACATCTTTGTACTGGTCATTAAATCAACCAAGCAAATTACACTAAGAGGGAACAGACACAAAGAGCAATCGTATGACTCACTACACTCATTTTATGCCATCTGATTAGGACACATGCTTGAACAGACTGTGTATTGCATAGCTCTGACTGGCTCTCTGTCTCTAGAGCTCAGGCCTGCTTGGGATCAAGGCTGGCAGACAAAACACAGGGACAAACAACAGAACCTTTGTACGGTCTTGCATCAGAGAACGAGTCCTGCTCATTAAATGACAAAAACAGGAACATACAAGCACTAACACACTAACTTGTGTAGACCTAAGCAATGGCTTTCGGAAAAACATGAAACAAGTGAACATTATCTACTGCAGCTTTGCTAAACACATGCAAATAGTAGTCTGAATGCAGACTAGCTGAATAAATCTATTTGTCCTTCCTTTTCAACACAAAAAAATAAAAGAATATTGAAATTATAGGGGTCTAGTGCTGAAATTTCTGTCATTTATTCACACTCATATTGTAACAAACCTGTATGGCTTCATTTTGTCTGTGGAACAGAAGCTATTTTGAAGAATGTTTCAGATTTCTCATTTTTGGGTGAACTATCCCTTTAAGGCCAAATGTAGGCCATTATTTACAATGTTGTCTCGTGATCATTTATCTGGATGGTCAAGCTGTTTTCAGCTATCTTAAGGAAGCATACATTAGATCTATGGGGAGAATAGATTGACAAATACTATGCATTATGAAAAACATAATATGTGACCCTGGAGCACAAAACCAGTCTTAAGTCGCTTGGGTATATTTTTAGCAATAGCCAAAAATACATTGTATGGGTCAAAATTATCGATTTTTCTTTTATGCATAAATCATTAGGATATTAAGTAAAGATCATGTTCCATGAAGATATTTTATAAATTTCTTACCGTAAATATATCAAAACTTAATTTTTGATCAGTAATATGCATTGCTAAGAACTTCATTTGGACAACTTTAAAGGCGATTTTCTCAGTATTTTTATTTTTTTGCACCCTCAGATTTTCCAAATGATTTTCCAAATATTGTCCTATCCTAACAAACCATACATCAATGGAAAGCTTATTTATTCAGCTTTCAGATGATGTATACATCTCAATTTCAGTAATTTTCTTATGACTGGTTTTGTGGTCCAGGGTCACATATGTTTGTCAGTTTAAGGCAGTGAAAATCATGAATGCCACAAAAGAGATCTGGGAATGAAATGGTGCCTGATTACACAATTTTCATATCACATACACTATCATTCAAAATTTTGGAGTCGGTATTATTTTATA
>NW_015631049.1:2364015-2379524 GCF_001515625.1 Sinocyclocheilus rhinocerous | reverse complement strand
GTGTGTAGTATTATTACAATTTAAAAAAAAACAGTTGTGCTGCTTAATATTTTTGTGGAAACCCATGATACAATTTTTCCAGGATTCTTTGATTAATTGAAAGTTCAAAAGAACAGCATTTAATTCAAAACTATAAATCTTTTTCAAAACAATAAATGTTGTTACTGTCACTTTTGATCCATTTAATTAACTCCTACTAATAAAAGTATTAATTTCTTTAAAGAAATCTTACTGACCTCAAAGTTTTGAACAGTAGTGTATGTGTCACATCTTGCGATGCAGTGAGCACAGTCTAATGAAGGTCAAGTATGCCAGTCTGACGACTATAAATGCACAAAATATGAAAAGACAGAATGTTGAGGATCAGGCCTTTCTAAGAGCTGCATTTGCATTACACTGCTTGAATGAAGTATTCAGTGGCCTCTCAAGGGAGGAGCTTATACTCTAAGAAAAGTCTGTAAAATAGGGCACAATGCTCTGTGTTAATATAAAGGACTTTTCTGTATTGATTTTTCACAGGTGTTTTTTTTCTTCCATATTTTCAATTATGCATTGCATTGTATTGTGTTTTAAGATTAAAGGAAATGTGTGTAAACTTAACAGTTTTGTCCTTGCAGAAAATTACTAGAACCCACAGATTTCTACAGATTTTTTTCTTCCAGTTTCTTCCGTCTTTGAGTTCACTGGCAAAATATGGTCCTATGCGGCCAATTGAATCAAACCACAAAGAGATGGAAAGAGATACACAGACAGAAATGGACACTGAATGAGAGTGTGTTGTGCCACATTACTGTTTTTGTGACGTCACACAATATAAACTCCACCATCAAGACTTAAAAGTACACAGAAGACTTGAGGTTGCCAGTATTTTTAGGCATTGCTATGACAAAAGCTAACGGAGAAGACCTCACACTGACATACGATCTGAAATAACGGACTCCGGACGTACGGAGGAGACCTAAAAACACAACAACATTCCAGCGCCTGATACAAAACCAGACAATCCATTTCTACACACTATACCGTTCAAAAATTTGGGGTCAGCTATTTTTATGTTTTAAATAAATTAATACTTTTATTCAGCAAGGATGCATTAAAGATAAAAATTGACAGTAAAATAGATTTCAAATAAATGCTGTTCTTTTAAACTTTCTATTCATCAAAGAATCCGGAAAAAAATTTATCATGGTTTACACAAAAATAAGAAACAGCACAACGGTTTTCAACATTGATAATAATAAGAAAGCACCAAATCAGCATATTAGAATGATTTCTGAAGGATCATGTGACACTGAACACTGCAGTAATGGCTGCAAAAAATTCAGCTTTGCCATCATAGGAATAAAATATGTTAAAATAGAAAACAGTCATTTTAAATTGTAATAATATTTTACTGTATTACTGTGTTTTTACTGTATTTTTGAAGTGAAGTGTATATAGAAGTGTGGAAAAGAAGTCTGGAAGTTAAGAAGTTTGCCAAGCATGTGGGGGTCTGTTACACATGATGTAAGACCCTCAGAGCTTTGCTGTGAATCTTTCAGACTCAGCATGAATAGAACCCTGAACCCCAGGTCAAATACAGCTGACAAGATGCGCACACACACACACACACACAGTTGGTGTTACACGCCAACATGTTGCCCAGGGAGTAGAATGAGAGATGTAATGCATGTTTATTCTAAGCACATGAAGTCAGTGATATGACTACACACTTTCATAAACGTAATGCACTTTTCAGCTGTGCAATCAAATGGTTTGTTTTTTTCTGAAACATACTAATTTTACCAGTCATTAATATTTATTGCTGTGCAGAGACTGGATGATTTCATTATCAGCTTAGTCCTATTCCTGAAAATCTATTCATATGGTTGCTTCACACGATCTACAAATCTACATATTTTATTACCATTGAATTGGAATGAATTGTTGTCTAGGTGAAATTAACAAATCAAGGACACACGGAGAGTTCAGTTTAAAAAGCAAGAATGTTCATCCCCACCCCCAGAGAATTCAATACGGAGCGGAAGAAAATAGATGGGGAAACCAAACATCCAAGACTAGCATGGGCAGCTGTAAGCTGTATAGTGTTTTTCTGGTGTTATTTAGGAGAAAGAAGTCAGTCAAGAATTAGTCCAGCCAGTTTCATTTGTATAGTGAATAATACAGCTAATTTCCAAGCAGCTTTACATAAAATAGTGTCTTAATAACCCAATGAGCAACTAAGCCATGGAAAACTCCTTAAGATGAATTAGTAGACAATTAAGGGGATATGAGTAACACATTTATTTTTTATAATCACACTGCAATGTAAGACATCTGTGCTCGTCTTTAGTTATTAGAATTCTTGCATCTGTGCATCCGTTTACGATGATTATGAAGTGGTAGCTGGTACTGAACGAAGTAAAAATATTTAATTCTACACATTCTCAATTCAGGATCACAATAACATAGATAAAAGATTGAAGGACTCAAAGAAACCAAGGAGAAACCTTATGGCCAAACAATCAAAAATTACTCTAGAGCTTCAGTTAAACATTGTTTCCATGGTTGACCACTGAGCCCAAACAACCCAAGCTTTATTAACAAGTCATTCTCCCTATGAACCTGATTTAGCTTTTATACATATAACTTTTTTGTTTGTTTGCTTTTTTCTACTTTCTCAAAAACTCATATGTAGCTTCTACCTGACAAGAGAGTATAAGCCACTTGGTTCTTTGGCTTTAATGGAAACATGAAAGTATTCTCATATACCCAACAGGTGTTGTTACTCAAACAATAAAGGCAATGAATTCATTTTCACCATGCATGTGAGAGAGAGTGAGTCAGCGAGAAAGAACATCTCATGGGCGTGAGTGTAGACCTCTACCCCTAAGCCTACAGTGATTATGTGTGCAGCCCTTGAGGTTTTTGCAAAACACCTGGCTTTTACTTCTGAGGAAGTCACAAAACGGCATTACAAACTACAGCAGGAACAAAGACCAAACACTCATAAGCTCACCTCTGACTAAGCTTATCTCTCCGCAACTAAAAGCCTGCAAGTTTGTAAAACCAAGGGCTGAAATATTATCTCTATATGCAGCAAGGGTCAGGATGTCATTGATTCATTTGTGCATTGACAGATAGGACATATGACAGAGAGAGAAAAAACAGCTGTTGTCTTTGAAGCTACTTCCTTTTCCACTTCAAACCACCCATGTTCATAAATGAAGATATGAGGTTAAAATCCACATGAATTTCTAAGCATAATTTTTGTAGGTGCTTAAATTAGTCACAGTTTCTTTAATGATATTCACAATTTGCACCAAAGATCCTTGTGGTCTATCAATTGATATAAGGACACAAAAACTGAATATAAGAGTTAAAAATAATACAAGTGTATAGTTTTAGAAATATAACATGTCACACTATCCATAAACAAACTTGATTAAAATATCAATTTTAGGTTAAAATATGCATGAATGTATAAAAGGGAAGCATACAATTTAGATGCTTTAACTTTTTTTAAATAACAAGTTAATAAATAGCTTTAGCTAGTTTCATTTAAAATGTTCATTTATCACACCATATGACTATATAAAACTACATATTTTCAAAAAGTAACCTCAATTATTACAAGGGCATACAAACTAAATATAAAAGCTATAAATAACACTACAAATATTCAAAAAGTGACCTCAACTATACAAAGGCATAAAAGCTAAATATTAAAACTAAAAAATATATTCAATAATACACAAATCAGAAAAATATTGTTTTAAATAGTTTTAGATTAAGTACATGTCACACAATAAGACACTGATGTCACTGAAAAAAAATGTCTTAAACTTAAATCAAAAATTTAGGTTAACACTTTCGCTCTATATTAAAGAAAGCATATAATTGGGGTGTTTTAACAGTTTTTTCACCATTTTAAACCGATTGTGGCTAGTTTGTAGTTCATTTAAATAGCCTGGTGTGTGACAAATGAACTTTTAAAAGTTTAAGTATGCCATGTCACACTGCTGTCACTGCTAGACATTTCATGTCAACCATCCATAAACACACTACAAAATTCATGTTAGCCTCCTGACTCACCTCTCTAAGAACTCCTGCCCTTTCCTCCTCGTCTGTTTCTCCGTCCTCTCTGTCGGAGCTCTTAAGTCGTGCTTGTTGTTGCTTCAAGACTGTGATGAGTTGAAGGGTTACTTGCATTGAATTAGGGAGTGCAGGCCTTTCTTTCTGTTCCTCCCCTGAGAGGAGTGAGAAAGAGAGAGAAACATACAAAACGTAAGTCCAATCAAGGTTTCTTGTTCAAGCAGTCTGTAAAAACACATCTCGCTGTTTATGCTCTCTGTGCACTGCTATTCTGGTATGCCCAACTGTGAATCTCTCTTTCCACCCTCCCGAACTCACCCCCCCTCCCCCTTTCAATAACTCACACACAAAACCTCTCTCAGGCTCCTTTTGGCACATGCATATAAACTCTGTAACCCCCTCTACTTCTGGCTTCTAACTCCCCCCCACCACCATCACCATCTCACACACATCTTTCCCCCCTCAAATAACTTGAACACAATGAAAGCAGCTTTGGTATACCGCCTTTAGTCCCCGTCCCTTCTTGTCCTCTCTCTTTCTTGCTAAATTTCTCACCACTTGTCTCTCTCTCTTCTCTGCTTTGCCTTTCAGTCTACTTCCTCTCAGCTGGTTATTGAAGGCCTGCTCGCTTGCTCAGTCAGCACACAACTCATGTAAGAGTGGGGCCGGCTGTGCTGTCATCTGATTGGCCAGGGGGAGGGGGATCAGATGCCATAGCGACTGTCCTGATAGGTGTGAAGTTAAAGGGAAACCTCAAATGTCCCGCCCACCTGTTCTGCAAAGGGAATGTATTCTCATAGAGCTTCAGTGAGTTATTGTGTGCATTAGTGCCAGCTTGTGTATGTGTGTGTGTTTGATTAATAGAGGCATTCCAGAGCAACTCAAACGTGTTACTTCGGAGGCAAATGTACCACTGAACAGATTCACATTACTTTTGGTGATAACCTTTAAAGGTTTGGAGTCAGGGAGATTTTTTTGTTTTATAGAAATGAATAGTTTTATACAGCAAGGATGCATTGCATAAATGCATAAATTGATCAAAAGTGACAAAGACATTTATAATGTAAAAAAAAAAAAAGATTTCTATTTCAAATAAATGCTGGTCTTTTGAACTTTCTATTCATCAAAGAATCCTGAATAAAAAAGTATCCTGGTTTCCACAAAAATATCAAACAGCACAACCATGTCAGACATCGATAATAATAAGAACTGTTTCTTGAGAACCAAATCAGCATTGGAGAATGATTTGTCAATAAAGACTGGAGTAATGGCTGGTGGAAATATAACTTTGCAATCACAGAAATAAATTATATTTTAAATTTGATAAAATAGAAAATAATCATTTAAAATTGTAATAATATTTCACAATATTACCGTTTTTACTGTATTTTTTTTAAAATACAGGCTTGATAAGCATAAGAGACTTTGTAGTGTGCACAAATATAAGCAGTTCAGCGTTCATACAAATGCATATGAGCATGTTAATACCATTTACTCAAATACATTAAAAAAAGAAGGAAAAGGGAAAAAAAGAGCAAAAAGGGGAAGTGCACAGCTGAACGGATACGTCTCTGCATGAAAGCGTGTTATCTGCCCTTCCACAGAAACAGATTCTGATGGGTGTGTGTTTGAGTGTACGTTTGTGTAAGTGTATCTGCAGGCAACATGCCACAGACCTCTTTCAAACGCACGCAGCATCTTCCAAATAAGGAGAGGTAATTCCACATGCACTTAAACGAAAGCATTAAAAGATGTAGAAAAGATTATTTTCATCTCTTTAGATGCAGTGAGTGAGATAGAGGGGCAAGTGCGGAGAGATTATGCTGAAAATGTATGAGGGTTTCCTTTCGCATATGGCTGTGAATGGGGAAAAATATTTGGAGGTGTTACACCGGGCACATGGTGAAGTTCTGATATCTTGTGTTGGTTGTGGAGTTTAGACGGGCTTAAATTGAAAACATGCCTTGCGGAGACACATAAAGCTACTTCTCCTTTAAGAGCTCACGTTCCGTACCCATATAAGGAATGCTTGGGGGCGTGACTTCAGACATAAGCCAGCCCTCAAATGGCCTCTGAGAATTCAGCTATAGTGAAGCAAAACAGTACACACAAATGCAAAAGTGCACAAAAGATACACAAACATGCATGTATATATACACACATACACACACACACACTCAGTGGCGCTCCACCATAGATTTGGTGTATGATGCTGGCAAAACACTGAAGCAGGCAACACTGCTCTCAGTTTGATTCTCGTTCAAAACACTTTCCTGGCAGCTATTCTGAGCTGTAGCTGGGATCAACTGGTCTATGAGGGACTGTTAAAGCTCACAGCTACATTCTAACCCTTCCCTTTCTTCATGTTTAAGTGTGTGTTGTATCCCTTTTCAGTCAACACACTCAGACTGTCAAATTTGACACAAACAACTTGATTTTTTAAAATTTTTGTGGGTAACACTTTACAATAAGGTTCCATTAGTTAATGTTAGTTAATGTATTAACTCATATGAGCAAACAATGAACAATACATTTATTACAGTATTTATTAATCTTTGTTAATGTTAGTTAATGAAAATACAGTTGTTCATTGTTAGTTCATGTTATTTCACAGTGCATTAACTAATGTTAACAAGCACAACTTTTGATTTTAATAATGCATTATTAAATGCTGAAATTAACATTAACTAAGATTAATAATTGCTGTAGAAGTATTGTTCATGCTAACTAAAGTAGTTAACTAATGAACCTTATTGTAAAGTGTTACCCTTTTTTGTAGAAAATCTGGTGCTTGCCTGTTTAAATAAATCAAAAGTGACAGTGAAGATATTTACACATTTATAAATGCTGTTCTTTCGCACTTTATCATTTATCAGAGAATCCTGGAAAAAAAGAAAAAAGAATGAGAACAAAATCAAAGAAAAAAAAAATCATGCTTTACACAAAAATATTAAGCAGTACAACGGTTTCAAAATTCAGTTTTGCCATCACAGGAATAAATTTACATATATTAGATTTATAACGTATATAAAAAAAAAGTTATTTTAAACTGTAATAATATCTCATAATATTGCTGCTTTTCCTGCATTTTTATTCAAAGAAATGCAGCCTTGATGAGCATAAAAGACTTTATCCCCCAGTTTCACAGACAAGGCTTCAGCTAATCCCAGACTAAAATGCATGTTTGAGCGGTCTCAACTGAAAATATCTTGCTCTGTAATATTTTCTTCTAAGGCATTTTTGTAAAAGTTGCTTAAATATCTTAATTTAACTAAGGCCTAGTCCTGGCTTAAGCTAAACCCTTTTGTGAAACCGGGCCTATACAATCTATAATAATTATCAATAAAAGTTTTAAACAAAAAAAGTCTACATGCATTGCATTCAGCCATTTAAACCAACTGAAGTCCAACCAGACAGACGCTATTATAGTCAGCTGTTCAACTTCCTGTTTTCCACTTCAATGAGCCAAGTGAGAACACACAAAAGGTGCAATCCTCTCCTCTAAATTAAATAAAAAATTAAATTAAATTAAATTAAATTTACTAGTGATGGAAATACACAGGATGTGATTTCTGCTGGTCACACCTTCAGTTTACTTACTTTTAGACTTTCTCACTTCATCATTCTCTCGTTTTGATGTTGCAAAGAGCAAGAGAAACAGGCTGAATGTGCTCTAAAGAAGAGCACATTCAGCCTGTTTCCAGAAGAAAAGGTGCTTTTAGAGCTATTTAGAGCAATGGTACAGAAATCTTGTGCCTGCACAATCTTGAATGATGTGTGCGTCTGTCAGATACATACCTCTATAACAAACCATATGCCAAATTATGTACTCTATAAATAGATCAATAAAATTATACTACCCAACAAAAGGCACTGAAGCACACTAAGTTCTTAATGAGGATTCAGCTGTGGGAGTCTGTAAATGTCGCTACAATAACAAAAACATAGCTGACGCGAGATATTAAGGTTAGTCCCTCGGTAGAGATTAGCACCTGACACTGATGAATGAGGACGGTAACTAACATGCCCTTGGTAACACGCTCTCCAAGGTGGGGGTGGCGGGTGACAAATTTACTTCTTTGTAACGGAGTAAGGGCGTAATGAGAGAAAGGGAATAGATGGTGGAAGGTGGATATTAGGGCAAAGGTGAAATGAAAGATAACTAAAATAAATAAAAAAGGATCTTGGATTGGAGGCAGAAAGATGATGAAAAGATACGTTAATTTGTTATTCTAGTACAAAGAGTACACACACACACACACACAGTCCACACAAACTCACACTAACCTGCAATCAGCCTTGTAAAAAGCAAAGCACTATAATATACAGAGTATAAATCTTAGGCTTGCTAAATGTAGCCTGTTCTGTGTCAATACAGCAGAACTTCAGCATTTTATAGAACAATAAGAGTTAACAAGATATTCTAGCCAGGATAAATTTAATTTGGTGTGAGAATATAATTTATTTAAATTATTGCAAGAAATCAGGAAGGGGGCCAACACTTTTTCACACCACTGTATATATACACACCAGAGCCACAGCCTATGGCAATTATCAAACTATTGCTAATTCTGCTGGTTTAAGTGGCTAGTAATCATAACGCATTGGATAGCTGGCCAATCACAGCACACCTTGCTTTTTCAGACCGATGAGCTTTGTAAAAATCGACGCGTTTCAAAAAGGCGGGGCATAGAGGAGAAACAATAATGTACAGTATGTGGAAAATAATGTGTTTTTTTAACTTTAAACCGCATAAACACATTTCATTACACCAAATACACAAAATAATGTTCTTTTTAGCAGCATCATATGACCCCTTTAAATAAATGATAAACAGCTTAGCGGTTTAGTACCTTGTTCTCATGCTGACTTTAAAAAAAAAATTTTTTATCACACTTGTGCACACACAGCTGTATAAAAGCACATGCCTGCACATGCACCCATTTATCCCTGTGATACTGATATGGGACAAGCTTCTATTATTGAAATCCTTATCTAAGCCACCATTGGAGAAATCCTAAAGCTGATCATGAGATGGTTAAAATGTGATAAAAATGCCCAGACAGGTGACCAGTAGAGTGGGTTTGACTATCACGGTTAACCATCCATGGCATCTCTATGGCCATTTAAAAAAAGTCAAGGTTTGTTTGTCTAGCGGTGAGAGAAAATCAAATGTGTGGAGAGACACATAAATACAGATGCATCAGAATCAAGAAGCAGTGAAACTGGTTATCCAAATCATCATCACCCATTTAAAATGTACTGCTAAGGTGTTCTAAATGGTGGATTGTTAAGCATTTGCTAAAGTGTCCTAAAGAGGTTTTAGCATATTTCTATGCTGTTCTTTTAATATTATTTATACACTACTATAGTATTTTGAATGAGCTTTTAGTTTTAGATTTTCTGTTTTTATTCTAATTTTGGTTTTAGATTTTCTCATTTTCATTATTTTGTTTTTTATATTTATACAGAACTTTATTTAATTTTTTATTTCAGTGTTAGTAATTGTAGTATTGTCATATTAGTATTATTAGTTGCCAAGATAACATTTTTAATTTTCATTTGAATTTTTGTAAGTTTTTTATTTATTTATTTCAGATTTTAGATTTTCTGTTTTTATTCTAATTTTGGTTTTAGATTTTCTCATTTTCATTATTTTGTTTTTTATATTTATACAGAACTTTATTTAATTTTTTATTTCAGTGTTAGTAATTGTAGTATTTCAGCAATAAATATAGCCAGTTAGTTGCCAAGATAACATTTTTAATTTTCATTTGAATTTTTGTAAGTTTTTTATTTATTTATTTCAGATTTATTTAGCACACCTCAAATAGGAACAAGGATCCAATTCAAACAGCCCAAACCCAGTAGCAGGGCCAGTCTGCAAAAAAGACTGAATTCCAAGCAACACCAGAAGAGCAGTGTTAATGAACCGGCACCACCCTCATTCTCATCAAGATGAGAGAAAGAGAATATATTGCTTTTAGGGAAGATGTTGAATCGAAACCCCTCATTCAACATTTACACGTATCGATTACAGATAGGGAGTCCTTACAGGCCTTAACGCTGCATACTAAGGCACCTCACACTGAACACGCATTTGCTTCCTACACCAGCTTGACATGCTTATCTTCAGATTTGCTGCAGCTATTCCTACCATGCATTTCCCTAACCCAATGATGTAATACATACTTCTGCTGACGGTCACACAGAAAGAGGTCACACAGCAAGGGCATTAAGGAGCTGATCTGAAGCTCTTAATATTCATGCTTCAAACTGATGATGAAGGGCACATTCTACCTGCAGCCCTTTTGGGACATTTGAGCCCTTTACAGAAAGAAAGAGCCCACTTTGGGTCACTGCAGATTCTTTGTTCGTTTTTTTGGACAATGGAAATCGCTCTGCAGCTCTCCATTGTGCCTTTCCATTGATGTCCTGTCTGGCATCAGTAATGAGCAGGATGGATGCCTCTTACATATTCTGCAACCTGTGTGCACACACCCACCCACCTACTGACAAAACTCTGACGCTCAATCTCTCCATGAAATATTGGTATTATTGATAATAATTAGGCTACAAGGACAACACAATATCCTCACAGTGTTTAGGCAACAGCAGCCTATAGTGAAGCATAAAGACAACCTTTATAAATATAAATAAACTGTGCTACTAAGCCGGGCATGATTCATATGGCCCATCCCATGGCTAGGGGTGTAACATTAGAGAAACAGACTCATGCACACTTCAAGCACAAAGCATGCAATAAATCAAAAAGGAACAATAAAATAAAAACTAAAAGATAAAGAAAAGGAGGCACTGGGATGAGAAATGCATGTGCCTTGTGCACTGATGAAAGTTGCCTTCAGTGGATGAAATAGCATGAATCAGACAAAGCAGAAACGCCCCCCTGCGCATGAAAATACAGAAGCTCCTGTGTGCATTGTGTGTGCAGGCTATGATTAATCTGCCATTATCAAACACACGTGAAATCATTTCAAACACAGTAGGTGGAAAAGACCCGGGCAATCTTTATATAAGACTGGGAGATCATTTCATCCTTTAATCTTAGATTTAAAGAGAGAGTTTAGAATTTAGATTAATAAGGTATTTATATATATATATGATTGATTAATGAAATTGTTTAGGTACCTTGTAACTTCAAATTAAGAATCCATCCTTCATTATTATAATCTCTGATCCCAGAGACTTGCTCTATATATGTGAAATGAGTTATATATACTCTATATAGGTGAAATGAGAGTGATCTAAAGGAGGATGGCAGCACAAAGCGAACTCACCCACAGCAAACATATAACGATGACAATAACAAGGGCTGCAGCAGTCAGGAAACTAACATTCCCTTCATATCTGGAGGAAGAGTTTGATCCTATTTTAGACAGCAGACAGGATCTCCAGATCTTCAGTGTAATCGATGTCAAACTATCTGCGTTGAAATCCCACAGTGTAACGAAGATATATCTGACCGATGAGGATACAAGAACCTGCTTTCCAAATGTCGACAACGCTGTTTTAATTGCCTTTCTTCTCCTTTCCACGTCCTATAGGCAACTCTGCCAACGGGCCTTTGCTATTTTCTGCTTGGCTCTTGGTCCAAAGCCCTCGCCCATGAAATTATTCTGTCCCTTTAAAAACAATACTTCCGGGATTTGCTGAAAAATAACTAGGGGGAGGGACGTTCGAACAGCTGAAGGGTTGTCATTTAAGCGATTGGTCGCTTTCTCGTCTGCGAACCAATAACAGTTGCGTACTAATGCATTATTTGAATATATTTGAATAATAGTAATATATTTCGACGAAAAATATTCCTATTGGTTGCGTGGCAGGCAACGTCTTAGCAAGCCACGCCCTCGTACACGTGCACGTTGTTCCTTTTACTCCGCTTTGGTGGGGAAACGTATAGATAATGCGTTATTTAAAGGACACTGGATTATATAATAGAATTTAGTGAAGAGTACGATCCTGATCCACACTCCTAATCAGTAGGTGGCGGTAATGCACCTAAAAGTTGTATGCCATCCGCCATTAAACACCAAGAAGAAGAAGAAGAAGAAACGTATAGATAAAGACAGGACAAAATAGGGTTTATGTAACGCTGCGCGAATAATATTTAGATTAACTGCTAAATTAATATTTTCTAGACTAATTTAAGCAACTAAAATATATTAATCGAAAATAAACACGTTTACTCACATATCTCAAATAAACTGTAATAACTCTAGTGTTCAAAGTAGGCTACAAAGGGAAAGTTTGTCCTATGGAATGATTCTGAAGAAAAATGTTAAAAAGAAACAAAAAACAAACAAGCATACATATTAATTTATAATCAGTGCCAAATCAGAAAAGTATACGTTTTCCTAAGAACCCTGCAAAATCATATTTCCAGTTCACATTTTTTATCTGTCGAAAGCCATGTAGGCCCTAACTTAAATCCATCAGCGCTGAAGGCTGAATTTCTATTAATTAAATAACAATTACACTTAACAACAATAGGTTTAAGTTTAAACCACATATTATGATAACTACACGTTTAGTGTCCTTTTAATAGATTCTGTACAAGCATTTGCATCTGCATATGCTGCTGATTGTGTCGCTCATGTGAAGCTTTCATTTAAATCAGGAATAGTAGAGCGTTCAGGTTCACGGTTACTTTGAAACAAACGTGAATGTAAATTAATATTTAGACAGTTTTTTTTATGAAGCAGCACACGCTCACCACTAGATGGCGCGATTGTACCACAGAAGCATCAGGTATAAATCAAGTCCTTCAGACTGCACCACAGATCGATGTTAGTTGACGTTAGTCTGTTGCACTTAAAATGCGATTAAATCAGTGGAAATTAAATATCATGGTTCGTTTTTGGCGTTATTTCTTTCCTTTTTCAGTAATTGTAAGAAGCTGCACATTGTTCTTGTCTCAAATCCAGCTGCACCATTTCTTATTTTACACAATTAAGTTTAATACAATTCAAACCTGCAGCTATTTGTTAAAAACATAGGGCTTTGTTTGTTTTATAGGATTATACTGATACAGATGCTGTAAATTATGCGGGTTTAAGTGCAATTTACACACCTGTGCGCGTACAAAACGTTATTCGACGCATCATCGTTTAGACCCGCCTACATTCTCCGTTAGTTGAAGATGATTGGCTCATGCACATGTCACTAACGCCATAGGGACGCCGAACAGTTCTCCTGACGCGTTGCAAACACAGTCGGTACTTCACTCTTATTTTTATGATGAATTTAAACATCTACGATTGTTCCTCGCAGCCTCAAATATCATTTCGAAAGTGGAGAAAATAAAGTGACAAATGCCACAGGGGGTGATCAAGTCACAATCGTGCTGTGTTGGACTAAAATCTCAGCAATGTCGCTACTGTGCGTGCGAGGTAAGTGTTTGGGACCTTTAATTATTTTTCAGTTTTCTTGTTATTGCACTGTCTTCTATTTATTGTATACCTGTGTATATATGCTTCTGGTTTGTAACTGGTACACTTGAAGTGCATCTGAAACTGGTTAAAGCAACAGGTAACTGGTTATGAGGTTAAGTTATAATTCAAGAATAGGTGTAACTTTCGATAAACAAGTAGGCTAAGTGTAACACGGACTTGTATGTGTGTTATTGTGGATTGGAGGCACGACTTGTCTTCCCCGTTAATGCGCTTAACGGGTTTTCCCGCTGCTGAGATGTTAAGGCGCCGCATATGCTGTGTGATCACCTGTCTGATTGTTTTACTGTACGCTGTGATTATGTATGACAACAAGCACACTTTTTTTTTCCTTTGGATTATTGCATTTCATCCACCCGACTGAACCGTGGTTGTGTTTTTGTGACTTATGTGCTCTATTGATCTCTTTACCGCAAAACTATGTCAACCATCTGTGCACACCTGTTGTTTAATGGATACATGTGAAGCCATCCATGTAGAATCAATAATGTTTTAGATTACTGAGCTTGTGTAGACTTAACTTTGGTCACTAAATATATATTTGTGTGGCTTTAATCGACGTCAATTCGCTTTGACTCCATTTATATGGTAGTATAAATACTAAACGTTGTATGTCAAATCAGTATCTGTATTTATAATATAGTGTGCGAAAAAATACGAAATCTGCAACCATTTGCCATCTATGCTGAATTCGGAACAGGATACTAGGCCTATACTATTACTATTTTTAGCATATCTTTCTATGCCAGAAATATTAAGAGTACTATGCTAGTACGAGATTTCGAATTCAGCATTTGAGACCATGGCCCGCCTGTGTTAGCCAAGAGGCAAATCTCTTCCAGTGGTGTGAGATTGGGATTTGGGATATTGTTGCTCATCATCAGAGTTAGGAATTTTGAACAAATCTCTAACCCCAAGCATTGATTGATACTTTAAACTTTGTGGCTTATTAAGGAGAGGTGTTCTATTATTTTTCTTATCAATCAGAAAAAAAACCCTCTAACCTTGTATTTGTGAAGGAACCTACATATCTAAAGATGTGAATATCTAAGGAGACTTAAATAGGCTCCTTTGACTTGAGCCTGTAAGTAACAATCTAGTAACCAATCAGATCACCCTATAACTGCATGTTTAAAGTCGCATGAAATCACAATATGGAAGAACTTATACTTCTGTTTCATCGTGACTTTAACAGTGTTAGCAACACCCTGGCAACCACCTAGAGCACCATATATTGGTGCTAGTTTTTGCATGTGCAAACACCACTTACATTTCTTCATAAGTCTAAAAGTCTTATTTTATCAGTTCTGTTGAGCTATTGAAATTATTTACAACAGCTAGGCTAAATATTCTGCTCTTAGAAATAATATGGAAACTGAATATTTGCAGCGACGGTACGCATGCATATGAGCATGCCAGCAGTTTTAAACTGTCTAAAAGAGTTTGCTCTCTTTATAAATCTAATACAATTGAATTTAGTTTGTCTGGACTAGAGTAAATTGCTGTTCTGTGAGGTCTTTTGTGTCACAAAGATCTGTCATGCTGTCGGCGGTCATGAGAGAGGAAGCATGTACAGAAAATCAAAAGAGACTGACATCTCGATGATGAATAGAGAGATATTCTGGGAATAACAGAACAAAATAAATATGATTTGGTCTCATTGTGAATGTAACAGTGGATTATTATGTACTCCTTACCCTACTTGCATACAGACCTTACACTAACTGCCTTTTGGACGAAGCGGAGTCCAGCCCGGGGTCGTCACATGTGGTTGCTGCAAGCCCTCCGGACGCTCTTTCGTCGAATCCGCCGGCCGCGCCGTTCTCAAGCCCACCGGCCTCCGCTCACTCTAGCCCCCAGCCTCTGCTCACTCTTGGCCGCCGCCGCTAACTCTAGGCCGCCGTGTGTGACGCTGTGTTTCGATGTGAAAGCGAAACTACTTTGTTTGGCCTTCCAAAAGAGGAC
>NW_015631049.1:2360149-2364005 GCF_001515625.1 Sinocyclocheilus rhinocerous | reverse complement strand
AAAACGAAGCGTTTGAGAGAGGCGGGGCATAGAGGACCTACAATAATGTACAGTATTTGAAAAATAATGTGTTTTTTGAACATTAAAGCATGTCAACATATTCTGTTACACCAAATACACAAAATAATTATCTTTAAAAAAGCATCATATGACCCTTTTAAACCGCATAAATGCATTTCATTACACCAAATACACAAAATAATGTTCTTTTTATCAACATCATATGACCCCTTTAAGAAGTTTGTTCTCCACATGTAGAGCGGAAGCACACAGGCACAAGGGAAAAGTGAAAAGTTAGATGTATATAGCAGGATGCTGGTGTTGGGGGGAGGGACCGAGCTTCAGTGTAATCCTCCAGCCATCTGGTGCTGTGTGGGTATGCGTGGTTTCACATGTGTGCATGTCAGCATCACATGTGTGCATGTCAGTGGTAAACTCTCTGCAGCCTCTCTTTATCCAATCTGACCAAAAGAATGCATCTAAAACCTGCTGGATATATTATGATACATTCCTCTTCCACTTTCCTGAAAAGATTGTGATTGTGTAAAGTTTATATTATGGCATGTCGTCTTCACCAGGGTAGTTCTGCCACATTGCTTTAAATCTTGTTCTTTAAGACAGGGGTTTTCAAACTTATTATATTATTATCTTATATTCTTATATTATATATCTTATCTTGTATTATATAAGAAACATGTTGACTTTTGTATCGCCACTGTTCTAAATTGTTATTTTACTAATATTTATGTACGATTAGTATTTATTAATATTTAGCTTTTATTTACATGTTTTTAGTTATCGTATGAATTTTAGTTTAAGTTTGAGTAATTTTGTCACTTTTTTTTGTTTTAGTTTAAGTAATTTTAATGCTTCAAATTATTTTATTTCAGTTAGTAATCAAGGTCAAGTCAAGTTTATTTGTACAGCGCTTTTCACGATATAAATCATTGCAAAGCAACTTTACAGCAAATTAAGTTTCTACAATATTTAGTGGTAGCTTATCAGTGGTGACTGTCAATTAATGTTGTGGCACTCCATATTTTACTGGTGATAATCGAGATGACTCCCCATTTAAATGAACAAAGTGGTAGCGATCGGACAGGTAGGATCTAAACCATCTTAGGTGACATTTCTAATTTTCATTTAGGTTTTAATTTAAAGTTTTCCAAATAATGTTTAGAATTCATTTTATTTGATTTGTAGGGTAAACGTACCTATTAATAATGGGAACAGGGGTGTGCTTAAAGGGTACAAAAATGTACCCATTAAGCACAGCCAGACTTTTTGCATTTAATGATGTATATCATTCTTAATCAAAATGTTTTTGTCATTTAAAATAAAATGTAAATATTTTTTGTGTGAGAGATTAATATTTTATTGTAACATAACATCTTGTAGTGAAACCAATATCTTGTGCACTAAAAAAATGTCTCAATATAGATTTTGGTGAGCTTAGGGACTAAATTGGCCCACTTTCTAGTAGCCTATATAAAAGTATACTTTTAAGTATACTTTAAGTATAACAGTAGTAAACTTTGAGTATACAACTAGTTTACATCTATGTTTTTAGTTTGTACTGCAACTACACTAAAAGCGAACTTATAAGTATACTGATAGTTTACTAATTAAATACTTGTAGTAGCATGTTAGTACACTAGTTTAGTAATAGTTTAGTAGTTTTATAATTGGAACTGTAGATCACAGAGAATTGACAGGATGCAAAGTAAGAGAGAGAGGGGTACAGGATTGGGAAAGGACTAGGATTGGGAAATCATGTGTGTCTGTGTATATGTATGTGTGGCTTTTTAAACAAATAATTGATTGATTAAGTAATTATTTGTCACAGCCCTGCTTAGAAATCATACATTTGTGATTTAGTACCAATTAGGGATTTGCAAATGTAATTATTATTTTTTTGACTAGGACTGCAGCTTGTTGTGCACCAGTGAACGTGGCAACGTATTTGTGCACATCCTCCAAATTTCTTAAGTAGTGTCTTGAGTGTTATCTGCTGTTGTCATACTCCCACTTGGGGTACATGAGGGAAAGAGCGAAGCAAAAGAATGAAAAAGGGAAGGGAATTAGAGAACTAGAGATAGAATAAAGAATGAAGTGTAAAATAGTATACTACTGCTTTTAGATTTCCCCAGGCAAAACACACACATGCTCACGCACACATGAGGTGAACTCTCGCTGACCTCTGACATAATTGGCCTATCATTTATTTGGACTGCCTGGTTCTCCTCTAAGTTTCAGACTAATCCACTTCTGATAAGAAAAAACTAAGAAACATAGTTATTTCAACAAAAAAAACATCAAATTTGAACTGTAGCGCAGGGAATTCTGGGAATGTCAATTTACGGTTATTCACTGTAAATTATATAGTCTTTTTCACTTCCAAAAACGGTATACTACCGTAAAATTAATGTCCAATACATGTAATGTCCAAAACAGTTTTTCACCGTATATAGTAGGGGAATTTACCGTTAACCATTTAACAGGTTTTTACTGTAGCATTTTTACAGTTTTTTACCGTTAAATTCACTGTCATTTTTTACAGTGTAGGACAGATCCTTGTGGCACTCCATATTTTACTGGTGATAATCGAGATGACTCCCCATTTAAATGAACAAAGTGGTAGCGATCGGACAGGTAGGATCTAAACCATCTTAGGTGACATTTCTAATTTTCATTTAGGTTTTAATTTAAAGTTTTCCAAATAATGTTTAGAATTCATTTTATTTGATTTGTAGGGTAAACGTACCTATTAATAATGGGAACAGGGGTGTGCTTAAAGGGTACAAAAATGTACCCATTAAGCACAGCCAGACTTTTTGCATTTAATGATGTATATCATTCTTAATCAAAATGTTTTTGTCATTTAAAATAAAATGTAAATATTTTTTGTGTGAGAGATTAATATTTTATTGTAACATAACATCTTGTAGTGAAACCAATATCTTGTGCACTAAAAATGTCTCACTGTAGATTTTGGTGAGCTTAAGCTCACATCATGTTTTATTAAAAATTCTTGTTCATTTTAAACAACCTTTTTAAAGAATAATTGAAAAATATTTTATTTGAAGATACAAAGTCAATCAAAAAAAAAAAAGTCTGTAGATTTGAGCTGACATATCTAATAGAAAGTCACATAGTGTATGATGGTCACAGACTCCAATTTTGTAGCTTCAGACTATGATTCCATCCAGTCGGAGATCAAACATGTTTGATATTTTCAGCCGATTTTAAAACGCATTGTTTTACATTTGTCACGTGTCTCCTAGAAACAACGCGCACGTTTCTGTGTGAGTTTGTTGTGATCGGAAGGAATTTGTCTGGTATTGTATGATCCTCAGTTGTTTAGTGTATGATGCCCAGTTTTTCCTTTGTGACTATTTACAAAGTCTACACGTGTATAATTCCTGGTGTTTTAAAAATCTGTTCACATTTTAAAAGTAATGTAGTGTATTCCAGCCTTTAGTTGCTTTTTTCCTGGACAGATATGACAGGTTTCTTAGACTTGTGCTGGTATTCGGTAATGCGATATGTCACGGTAATGAATATGCACAATATTGTTATCGTTGGCACTTCTAAATACCGTGAATAATTATATATTACAAATTATTCCGAATTTTGAATGCATTTTAAGAATACTTTTCCCATCAACTGGTCAAAATGCACAACAGCGCTGTATGCTGCGTGAAAGACGCGTGCGCACTCTGATGTAAACAAGCGCGGACGTGAAGCACATGGCGGAACATGTGAGAGACGCTCAGGATGAAAGCGCACTTTCACTCTCTGACAACAGATGGCGCTAAACTGCAGAAATAATAATAATAATAATAATAATAACAAT
>NW_015631049.1:2358271-2359340 GCF_001515625.1 Sinocyclocheilus rhinocerous | reverse complement strand
AAACTATAGCTATGTCTCGATTTTGTCATCTTAAAGCTGTTAAAATAAGTTATTAATCATTTTATTAAGATCAACTTAAAGTGACGACCATCAGTTAATATTTAAAGTCTGTTTATTAAGTATTTACATAGACTTTCAATGTGGAAGAGCTTAAAGAGAGCACACTGAGCTTAATTGGAGCAGCAACAATTTTTAATAAATTTCATGTAATATTGATTAAAATGACAATATTTTGCAAAATAAATAATCTAGGTTATGTATTAAGTTCATACATATTTTATTATGAACAACTGTTCTTATTGATGTCACACTAAAGCTGTGTGATTTTCATAGTAGTGCACCCTTTAAGCTCACCTTACAATAATATGAAATCTTTAAAAATTACAGCACTGTAAAACCACAGACCAACAATAAGCTGCCAATTTATAATATTATGGATTCAAAAGTACAAGCCAGTAATGCATGTGAAGTAATATATTAGCGTAGCACACAATCTTATACAGCTAGTCAGCTAACTGTGTTCTGTAGCATCTGCGCTATGTTGTTAAAACTATCTTTTGGATCTAACTGTAATTATTTCCCACATCTAAATTCCAGGTTATAATATGCAAAAGTATGAACATTAATCTCTTAATTTTACAATAAGGCTTAAACATCTAAAAAATGCACATTTAAAGGACTCCTCTTTTGGAGTAAAATTTTCAGACAGCTTTCAAAATGGCCACCAGACAGTGTGAACACATGGATACTCGTATCTCAGTGTGCAATGATCCGATTGACTTGAAATTACAGGAGGTATATAGTAACAAACACATCAATTGGTTAAGACTAGGCCTGGGTAATAAATGGTATCGATATTTATCGACGGTGCACCTTCTTTGATATCGATAGAAAAAATGTTCGATATAGCGCACGATATTGGCACGTACTATGAGTGACGCAGACAGCACTCACAAACACGAACACATGCTGAAATGAGTGCTGTGCCTGCCTGTGATGAGGAGATTGTGAATAAAAAAATGAATATTAGTCTAATTTAAAATAAACATTTGCATTTGAATGCAAAAAT
>NW_015631049.1:2356288-2358199 GCF_001515625.1 Sinocyclocheilus rhinocerous | reverse complement strand
ATTAGTCGAATTTAAAATAAACATTTGCATTTGAATGCAAAAATAGTACAATCAAATGTTAGGTGTGCATCTGGGAGCGTCATTAGTGGAGCGTGAGATGCGGTGATGATTATGTAAGTGACGTTGTTGCATTTTAATGTTATATAGGCCTAAGTCTAGCCCACAAGACGCGCAGTTGCTGCGTTATTCATTCAAAATATTAGAGAAATATAGTAGCTCAATGCGTAGAAGATCTTGATTAGGTTAAAACCGAAACCAAGCCATTCACACAGAACGCATATTCAGTGCATTTTTAGACAGACAAATTATGACTGTTGCTCTCACGTCTCACACAAGAGATGTATAGAAAGCCACGAAAAGTTCAAACAAAGTTTAAACTTTTAGAAAACACGTCACGAATTTGTGGAGCGGCTCTTTGTATTAAGCAATGCATAAATACATGATGCTGTTTTGTTCAGAATTGTTTATGCAATTTACGAAATTATGTTTGATTTATATGAGTTTATTTAGACGTAATGCACGTTTTTTTTTTATAGACAGTTATTTCCTTTGCGTTGGCAATTTAATGTGCTGCATTATTTTGCTCATTGTGCCCTCCTGTGGCTTCGGGAGACAAGCCAAAAGTTTCCTTCAGACCTATTTAATCTACATATAAAACATTAGAAATTTGATATTTGTTTAATTTTTATTTTGTGTTTGACTGTTAAAACAAAAAATATTTGTTGTTTGTCTCAATAAATTGGGTTAATTTAAAAATACAGTGGTTAAATTTAAACATTTTTTCTATTGCTCTTTGTTTTAAAAAAGGTTATATAAAATGTCAATAATTATCGATACAGAATGATATGAAACATTTTATCGTTGATACATTTTTTTGCTATATCGCCCAGCCCTAGTTAAGACATCAAGTAGGATAATACAGTATTTTTTCTTTTTATAATCTGAGCTCAAAAATGGAAATGTGCTTAATGGGTACGTGAGCTTAAAGGTACAATATGTACGTTTTCGCCACTAGAGGTCGCATTTTCAAAACAATAACAAAGGCGAAGTTTGATGACGCTATGAAGGAGGATGTTCACGGATGAGGTAATTAATTATTTTTTTTATTACCTGTACCTTCCATAGTTATTCAAACAGCAAATAAATTATAAAGTGAATGCAAGCAAAGCAAACATTTACACTGTCAAAGAACATTATGACTGACTTAAGTCTAGCGCGAGTTTAAGCACTCTCAAAAAACTCCCCTTATAATCAGTAAAGCGGTCTATACACGGTTTTATGAATTAATACATCTACATTAGGGCTGCACGATAAATCGACTCCATCACGTGTGCACGACTCCATCACGTGCGTGCTTTCGCTGATTACAGAACCGGCTTTACTGACAAGATGCACATTAAATATCGCATGCGATTTTATCGTGCAGCCCTAATCTACATCTTGTTTATGATGAGAGAATTCACGTGAGAGCTGAATTCAGTCAGCAAGCGCCGTGCACTGATGAGAGAATTCGCGTGAGAGCTGAATTCAATCAGCCAGCGCCGTGCACTGAACAAAAACTCATCTGAACGCCTCTGATTGGCCATTGCATTCATAAGCTCAACAGACTCGTGTGTGATTGGTTATAATGCGCAACACTGTAAAAATGCATTAAAAAAATCATGGCGCAACACTGAGCAGATCTAAATTTAATGTTGTGGTCAACACTTCATTTCATTCGCATTTTATTCGCGACAGCCATAATGGATTTAGTTTAACTGTACAGCAGCATTTGTGTCTGTGTGTTGCCATAGTTTCTACAAGCGGAAACTGAGGATATGCGGATATTACATCGTTGATCGGCGACAATGACCAGGGACGAGTCATTGTTTAAAATTGGAATTTCTCTGGATTTACAAATCCTTGGGAACT
>NW_015631049.1:2353306-2356261 GCF_001515625.1 Sinocyclocheilus rhinocerous | reverse complement strand
ACAACTGCATAAAATATATAACACTGTGCAAGTAGTTTTTGGATATTTTATTACGAAAATCTTACATATTATAACTTTAATAGGTACGTTTACCCTAATCGTTAGTTTTTGTTTTAGGTAATATTAACAATGCTGGTGCTAAAGCCAAAGTAAATTATTTACAAATTATCTTAAGATATTTTCCTTTGCATAGTTTCGACAGCAAATTTTTTTCTACCCACTAACAGCAGATGTATAAATCTATAATAATAAAAATGTACTTTACTGTTTTAAACTAGGGCTGTCAGTAGAATAAAGTAAATGTGGTTAGTTTTATGATTTCTGACCAGACGGGTTAAACTGACATAAATACACAACTGCATAAAATATATAACACTGTGCAAGTAGTTTTTGGATATTTTATTACGAAAATCTTACATATTATAACTTTAATAGGTACGTTTACCCTAATCGTTAGTTTTTGTTTTAGGTAATATTAACAATGCTGGTGCTAAAGCCAAAGTAAATTATTTACAAATTATCTGAAGATATTTTCCTCTAATCCAAGAAATTTCTCTAATTGTCCTGGACCCTCTTTATGGCCCCCAGTAACCCTAGTTTTAAAATGTGTTTTTTGATGTCCATAGGTGTAGATAAACACCCTTTTTTGGCACTAATGGTTTGGGACTGTCATGTTCATGTGGAGCTATCAGCCAATCTGTATTTTCATGATGTCATTTTTCTTTGGCTCCAGAGTAATTAGTCACATGGCAATTATGATTATGTCAAAAGCCCCAAATTTTCTGTCCCTTGAACAAAGATTGCCTATTTTGGAGTCTAGTGTCAGCTGAACAGCTGCATTAAAATGCGATATGAATGTGAATTTTTCCAGGTAGACCTAGTGGAAATCGTTTGGGAGAGGGTTAAAACTTTAATGGCTATGGGCCAGCAAATGATGGGTTGGATGTTGGGACTGAACCCTGTGCTTTGTTTGAACTTGCTTGGTATATGTGGTTAAATCCTCTATTAAGCAGTAGTTTGCCTTTATCTGTATTTTGTCCCTTTCATCATTAAAAAAAAAGTCTCTTTCCCGCTATTTGTGGGTTTTCACTTACTTTGTCTTTTTTCTTTTCTTTTCAGTGAAAAAGGCCAAGCTCCAAGGACCTCCAGGTAATGGACTGTTTGCGTCATGCGTGAAACGGTTGTGGCTCTACAATTACCCTAGACACAAAGAGGAAAAAATAACACATTCAGTCAATTGTCATTCACATGAGGTGCTTGAATCAGACTCGTGCTGCGGCCCAGTTTGGCTTGGACTGGAGAGACACCGTGAACTGGTTTTCTTGTTAGCCAGCAGGCAAGCACTAGACTGTCAGGGGATTTTCACTCTTCTATAACACACATTGCACTCTCTTCCCAGGAGAGATACAAACACTCACACATGTAAGTGTATGTCTTTTAATGACTGAACCTTAGAATTAGCCCAAATGATGCCACACTTCAGCTTTGTACACCGAAACGGGAACTGGAACAATTCTTTCATCCTCCATTACTAGCAGCGAACTATATTAATGCTAACATTAGTGGCGTGCCCCAATGCTAGTAGTTCCTGTCACTGTTTAAGTTCAGAGATGAAGACTGCTATCTAGCGGTCGAGATATAAACTCAAAACGAAACAACTGCCATGAATCTTGTATGATTTTTTTTTAATAATATCGATATTCCGTATTTGAGAATCGATACAGTATCGCCAAACAAAATATCGCGATACTCACGTGTATCGATATTTTCTTACACCCCTAATAGGTATAGACTGTGGGGACAAATTTATGGTAAATAATTCTATATGGGTACATAAGTATCTTTTCAGTCTAACCGATGAATCTATTTGAGAAGCTAATGAGCTAGTGTTTTTGTCTCTGTCTGGCATTCTGTGTTCTTATTGACCGTGTCTGGGTCTTCTCATTCTCTCTGTGTCACCCACACAATGAATATCTGTTTCTACTTCATCCTGCATCATCCATTCATCTATCCATCTGCTAAGTTCCTTAAAGGTGAACTCTGTGTCTGAATATGTCTACTTCCATATTATATACAGTAGTATGTGAAAAACAGTATACCAAAAGTGTAGTATGTCCAATTTAATATTTAAAAAAACAGTAGGCGAAAAGTATCTGGATGACCTATTAGAGTGCACATTCAACAGACACTTTACTATCCCATGAAGCCACGGGAGAGGATTGTGAATGACTGACAAGCTACGCAAAATCGCGTTCAAAATCGCAGGCGATTCATTGCCGATTATGAACGCGATTTTGCGTAGCTTGTCAGTGAACTACGGCTCTGTGTAGTAAATGCCGCTCCACCTGAACGTGCTGGATGGAGATTTACTACTAATCACAGAACCGACTTTACTGACGAGATGAGCATGAAAATCGCATTCGTGAGTGAACTACGGCTCTGTGTAGTAAATGCCGCTCCACCTGAAAGCACGTGCTGGAGATTTACTACTAATCACAGAACCGACCTTACTGACGAGATGAGCATGAAAATCGCATTCGATTTTTTTGCACAGCCCTACAAATAAGTAAATAATAATAATGAATAATAATGCAATAAAACTGCTGTCATATCACGTAAAGTACCACATGCAAAGTTTAAACTTACCACTGAGAAACGTCCTGAACAAGTCGTGCTTGCGATGGAGTTTCCAGTTGAGCGACTGCATCAGTATCATCCTTGGACTCGGGCTCGAATTGATAAGGTAATATCAATGCCATTTTTTGTAACCTTATAGCAGTAGCCATTTTTGTAACCTTATAGCATATTTGTTTACAAGTAACCCTCCGGAGCAAAAAATTAATTATGGTAATGGGCGTTTCGTATCCGACACGCATTGTATACAGAAAGACCAATCACACAACAGACTTGGCCAGCTGACCAATCAGAGCAGAGTAGGCTTATGGAAGGGAGGGG
>NW_015631049.1:2348471-2350656 GCF_001515625.1 Sinocyclocheilus rhinocerous | reverse complement strand
TTGGAGCACTATATTATTGTTTTATGTAAAGGTGCTTTGTCAATGGTAGCGCTCGCTAACTTGCTCAAGGACTCCTCTCTGTGCCAATCACAACAGGCTTGGCCAGCTGATCATTCAGAGCAGAGTAGGCTTATGGAAGGGAGGGGTTTACAGTTCTTTAACTCAGAACTGCTTTGAACGAATCGTTTCGAAATCATTGAAAAATGATTCTAATATTAAATGTATATTCTGAGAAAATTACAATGTTTTCTGACCTTAGATGCATTTAAACCTGTTGTAGGGGACTCCAACACAATATTAGGACACTTTAAAATACCATATGACCTGCTCTTTAACTTTACTCCAAATATATGAACTTACCTGTTTTAAATACTTTTATATTTAGTGTTAAACTTTTGGTCTTTAAAATAAATCTACTTTTGATTTTTACAGTTGACTGATTTTGCAGACCTTTTAGACTGATAACGTCCGTGTGCCGATGCGGCAAACTTGTCACAGGACATGCGGTCCTAATAGCCATGTATGACTGTTGTATCCGAATTTATATGAACTAGCTGTTTTAAATATTTTTTACATTTAACATGTTAGTTTATTAGTATGTTTGAAAGTATGTTATTCCGATTATTGGTGCTTTCATGGGCTCTCTCCCTGCGTGGTTTAAAACACCACATAGTTATGAAATAGCCTATGACAAGTACAGAGAGTCTCTCTCTTGCCCCCACTCACCCACGCACGATAATATCGTGTATCGGCGATCTCACAGGCTGGCGATATGACGATTTGAAAAATGACCATATTGCCCAACACTAGTGACAACATGGCAGATGTAGTATGTCCAAATTTCATCCATACTACCCATATTCATACTACATAGAACATACTTTTCTAACAGTCACAAAGTAAGTTTCAAACCAAATGTAGTACAACAAGACGGTATGCTATTTTGGACACAGCTGAAGTGTGTTATTTCCCCACAACTAGCAGCATCAAAAAGAATTGCAATCTGTTTGTTTGAGCGACCCGACTGGGCTAAACATAATAACATCAGTTCAACCAATTGCATGAGTTTGGGGCAGAACTACCTGTCCAGCCATTGGCAGATGATATATATATATTACACACACATGTATGCATACATGGTGTGTTTTAATTACTGGATGAGACCATCATAACTGCATAATTCATGATCTCTTGATTGACCTCATGTAGAGTGACTATTCCATAAATGAGACTAAGATCACTGAGAGAGGGAGCGAGAGAGAGAGTGTGTGCAGCAGCAGCAGAGCATCAGTCTGTGTCTGACTCCCAAATGAACAGAGGTCTGTCTGAGTGACAGAGAAGCCCATAGAAATCTAATCGATTGCTAATAACAGAAAAAGCCTTTCCAGCCTCTTCTCAGAGTGTCCCACCCACAGCACAGAATTCAATACTGTGCTAAAATCAAATGCAGTTTGACTCCAATAAGATTCTATTATCTTTGCCGCAGAGGGATTCTTATTGAAAAGTGAAAGTTTAACAGCTGGTGAAGCTTAATTGCATCAAATGAGGAAGCCTATTATTGAGACAGGGTGTCTAAATTCCTGTTTCTGGGCTTCTAACCTTTTCTAAACACGCATTCGGTTTTCGTCTGAAGATATTTCATTTTTCTTTTATATTGATGGCTTGCATGATATTTATCATGATGTGCACACTACCATTCAAATGTTACCATTCAAATTATTATTATTATTATTGTTTTTAAAGAAGTCTCTTATACTTACCAAGGATGCATTTATTTGACCAAATATACAGTAACTAATACAGTGAAATATCAGTGTCACTTGACCCTTTAGAAATCATTTTAATATGCTGATTTGGTGCTTAAGTAACAGTTTTTATTATTGTTGAAAACGGTTGTGCTGCTAAGCTTCTTATTTTTGTGGAAACCATGCTACTTTTTCAGGATTATTTGTTAAATAGAAGTGAAAAAAAAGCATTTATTTAAAATTGAAAACTTTTGTTACATTATAAATAACTTTATTGTCTCTTACTGTCAGTTTAATGTATCCTTGCTGAATTAAAGTATTTATTTAAAAAAAAGTCTTACCGACCCCAAACTTTTCATTATATAGCAGTATGTAATGTGGTAAAATCATAAAATAAGATTTGATTAACTGATGCTCTGTTATATGGACTAGATTTATTG
>NW_015631049.1:2332299-2345217 GCF_001515625.1 Sinocyclocheilus rhinocerous | reverse complement strand
TCAAATGATTTGTGATACGCGATCCTGTTCTTTGCTCGCTTTCTCTATATAATTTATTAGTTGTTTGAATAACCGTGGAAATGAAATCATTACAATTAATAGGCCTAACATAGGCCTACAGTGTTTTTATTAAACTGTGATCACGTTAAATAGCCTACAGTTTCCGTCGTATTAAAAACATTTCATAAAAATTTTTAAAAGCATCCCCCCCTCTGGTTTTTTCACAAATTGCACCCTGCATATACATATATAATATAGTGTCTGTGTTTTTATTTTTAACATTACATGTGGGAGTATTTCTCCAAATAGCTCTTAAATGTCATGTTTACAGGCCCAGGCGTGTGCGAATATGACTTATTTATTTTCGTAAGTCATCAAAAATTAAATATTCATCAGGTTAGGCATCCCTGGGAGGCCCTTTGCACTCTGGGACTGTGAGAGAGAGTGAGAGTGTATAAAAGAATCTTGGGAAAGGAACTGGGTACAGATGTAAAGATGTACCCACAAAAGTAATTAGCGATTCAGAATATGAATATTTGATAATTTCTCTGCTTCACCCTAGGCCCAGATAAGAACATTAATCACAAAAATCACACCTCGTTTCTGTATTTCTGTTTAATGCTTTTACCTTCAAACATGTTTCAGCTGTTCTGCAGCTTAACTGTAGGATTCACTGTTAGACATTTCTGTAATTTCTACAGTTATTTACTGTATATCCCCCAGTATAATACTGCAAATTCCATTTACAGTAGGTAACTGTAATACCCTTTGCATCATGGGAATTTTCTGTGACGTCAAACTCCACATACAGTGACTTACTTCTGTATTTTTTAAAATTGCTATATACTACTGTATTTGCCGCAACGGCCTCTGTGGCGCCATTCCATTGAGGTTGTTTTATTTTCCTCACTTCTTACATTTGGATTGACAAGATTTGTCCTGCACCGTGTCTACAACGCCGCAACAGCTTGGGACAGACTAGTTACATCGCTTGTAATGATTGGCAAATACGTTTGCCCTTTGTGTCAGAAACAGCGCGAGCGCTTGGAGTACATCTGTACGTCAGAAATATATTGGGGCATCACTTTACTGTCCGCATCCATTGTAGATAGTATCGCTGATTATAATGGGTTCTATATTGTCTTTTGTCACGTCGTGCTGTGCCGCTCGCATCCGAGGAAGACACAGAACCCACGGGGCAGCGCAGTGGGTTTTGCCCGGGGATGTACCCACGAGAGTGGAAAAGTTCTGGAGAACATCTGCGCTGTGTATTGATGCACCTTACGAGAGAATAAGACCAGCAAGCAAGGTAAAATATATTTATGTATGTCTGTGTGTGTGTGTTTTGTCAGATTTTTGCACACCAGTTAACAAATTACCCATTAACATTGAGGTAACTTTACCAAGGTAAACCGCGCTGTCCTTTCAAACGACTTTGTCAGCATATTGAATTAACTTCCCGAATTAAAGTTTTTAATGGAATTTAAGTTTTACTGCATTTTTTGTATTTGTGTTTTAAAGGCAACTGCAATGAAGAATCAAGAAAGACATGAGCATGCCAACCACCCGGAGACTAATTCAGGTAAGAGAACAAATATGGTTTTGAGAGGTTTGTGTATTCTATATGGGGTTTGCCTTTTAAAAGTGTGTCATTTCTACTTTTTGTTTTTCAGGGAACACATTTCAGTCACTAACAAAGTGGATGGTGAGCAAAGGTGGTGGCCACGTTTTGGAGCAGCACCTGGGTTTTGCAGATGGCTATGTATTTATTTTCCCATTTTGTTTTTGTTGCCTATAGATTCTTTGTGAGGATAAATCCAGAGAATACAACATAATGCACTGCAAAATGTCCTAAGACAGAAGAAATTATGAAGATGAACTGTTCCAGCATTGGAAGACTGTATTTTTAAGTGTTATACATTCAATGTTTTAAATAAAGAATTTGATATTTTGTAATTATTGTGTCCGTTTTAATTGAATACCAGTAGTACATACAGTATGTAGGATAAAAATAAAATGAATTCTATATTATAAAAATATAAAATCAAATGTAATCTATATCAAAATAAATAAATTACAGTAGTATACTGATGAATTGTTTTTTTATAGTAATTTACTGTAAAACGGTACAGTTTGCTACTGTAAATCTTAATTACAGTAACTTACTGGCAACAGTAAAAACCCTTTGAAATGTCTAACAGTGTTGCATGTAACATGGTCCACAAATTGGAAAGCAAAAGTTAAAGTTTAAGCTTTTCTTTTGCCTCCAGATTTTGAAAAAAATAGATATTAGTGCATATTTCCTCACTGTATTTGAATCCTCAGTTTTTAATTTTGTGAAATGTAGATTTCAATCTGAAACCAACTACTGTTTTGGACAGCAAAATAACTTTTTGCTATTTTTTTTGTTTTTCAATACCTAGATGAAGTGATTCTATAAGCCCACACATATAAGCCAACTTGTTTTATTTAGAAATATATTAAAATAATATTATAGAAAGCAGGAAAATTATTTGTTGCACAAACAATACCCATGCTTGTTACTTTTTTATTTTACTTCTTATGTGGTCATTGTAGTGTTTTGTTCTTGAGGACACAGTCTGAGTGATGGTCACCAATATAGGTGCAGAAACATTTATGGTGAATTCAGGTAAAGTGGGCCATCAGTTAAGAGGGCCATTTAAGCTTGATTTTAGTGTGCTCAGTAGATTTACACTTTCATTACTAAGTTAACCTGTTACACCCACTCCCAACCCTAGACTGGGGAAAGGGAACGTAACAATTACAATGGATTTTAATTAAAGGGACACTATTTCTTTAGATTATAAAGTAGTTTTTGCTGATGCTATATGACCCTGATAGTGGCTACATCTTAAAGGAGGACTCATGAAAGTTGGTAAGCCTTTTGACATTCAGATTTTCATTTCTAACTTCAGAGTTCCTCACTAAATGTAAACAAATATTATTGTGACCGTACTTGTATTATTTGTTACTGCAGTTAACAAGGATTAAAAAGCAAAGAATGCATTTAAAAATAGTTTTGTAAGGCTAATATTACTGGCTCACTTTGACTGAGTGTACTACCATTTTAGACCTTAACTAATGCTTCTCCCATTGATTGAATAAATTGAGGTGTACTGACTATTTTATAATTGACATGTATTAACTTTTTAGAAAACCGAAATGAGGCAGGAGGCATGAAGTTGGTTCTGGAGTGAAAAAAGGACGAGAGGAGCAAATTGTAGGTCCAGATAATAAAGCTTTAAAATATGGTCACAATTAAGTTCATTTGAAGTGTTTAGAGAAAAAAAAAATACTTTATAAGTGTTCCTCTTATTGTGTTTGTTTGATAATGTGTTAATAAACATTTTTTAAAATAATTTTTAATTAAGAGGATCAATAGAATCTTTTTCGATAAATCAAAGATGGCCCACTTTACCTGAAAATACATGTCTGGAGTGCATGATCTTAATATGTTTATTGGTATATACCTACCAAATAACACCTTATATGAACTAAATTCAAATGAAAATATTACAGATGGACCTTAAAGTTGATCAAAAGTGATAAAAAAGAAAAATATCTGAGTTTCTAAATTACAAGTTTAACAGGATATGTGGCCCACTCTTCCTGAATTCACCCTACTTTATTTTCCATGTGGGTATGCTGAGAATCAAATAAATATCCAGAGATAATATAGCTGCTATAGACGTTAGGGCCAAAAAATAAAAAAGCTTATTTCTTTGGCAAAAAGAAATTGAGTTAATTAAAAGAAACAGAGTTGAAGAGTGAGAGAGTCCAGTGAGAGAGTCCAGATAGTTTCTTAGCCAGAGAAAAGAGGATGACCATGGTAGGATTTAAGAAACATAAAGATTAAAAATTTAGACAGACCTAAAGATGCTTGTTAGTTGTTGAATGGATTCTGAAAAATGGCAAACACTAAAACTGTATTCCACTGCCCATGTATTTTCATGCAGTCAAGCTTGATTAGCTGCTTCAGGTATGTTTGATTAGAGTTGTAGCTAAACTCGGCAGGACAGTGGGTCCCCAGGAACAAGGTTGAAGCCATGCTACTATAGCCATGCTGTCGCCCATCAAGATGTAGCTAGCGAAGCTGGCTAACCAGCATGCCTATTCTGGGGAAGTTGGTTGACTTATGGGCTTAGCTGGTGTATTTTAACATAATGGATTATCTTTTCACATTGTTTTTACTTTACCCTGGGTTAGCAATCAGTCTTTGTATACTTTATTCATCTCGGTTCATCTCTGGGCAAAATAAAAAGTGTGGAATGTTGCTTAAGCCAAGGTTAAAAGTGGCCTTTATCTGAGGTTTAAAAAGATGTTAACCCAGTGTTAAGTGTATTGAGAAAAGCCATTAAGGATGGTTGTTTAAGCTGTTTAAGGGAAAGTTTCTGTTGTTGATTTCTTTTCTTTTACCTGGACAGATTATTTAGTACTCCTCCTGTAAGTTAGCTGCTGTTTTGTTTGTTGTTTTGGCCAGGCCTTCTCCTGAAGACATTTATTGCTTCCACTATCCTTGTTTTTTTTTAAAAATTGTTTACGTTTGCTTTAAACCAAGTGGTTGTCTGGCATTTCTGGGGCAGAGGACTGGAGTGATTCCTTCACGTTTTATTTGCCGTTTATTTCTTTCTTTTTTCATAGATATAAGCTTAAGTTAACCTGTTACACCCACTCCCAACCCTAGACTGGGGAAAGGGAACGTAACAATTACAATGGATTTTAATTAAAGGGACACTATTTCTTTAGATTATAAAGTAGTTTTTGCTGATGCTATATGACCCTGATAGTGGCTACATCTTAAAGGAGGACTCATGAAAGTTGGTAAGCCTTTTGACATTCAGATTTTCATTTCTAACTTCAGAGTTCCTCACTAAATGTAAACAAATATTATTGTGACCGTACTTGTATTATTTGTTACTGCAGTTAACAAGGATTAAAAAGCAAAGAATGCATTTAAAAATAGTTTTGTAAGGCTAATATTACTGGCTCACTTTGACTGAGTGTACTACCATTTTAGACCTTAACTAATGCTTCTCCCATTGATTGAATAAATTGAGGTGTACTGACTATTTTATAATTGACATGTATTAACTTTTTAGAAAACCGAAATGAGGCAGGAGGCATGAAGTTGGTTCTGGAGTGAAAAAAGGACGAGAGGAGCAAATTGTAGATCCAGATAATAAAGCTTTAAAATATGGTCACAATTAAGTTCATTTGAAGTGTTTAGAGAAAAAAAAAAAACTTTATAAGTGTTCCTCTTATTGTGTTTGTTTGATAATGTGTTGATAAACATTTTTTTTAATTAAGTGGATCAATAGAATCTTTTTTGATAAATCAAAGATGGCCCACTTTACCTGAAATACATGTCTGGAGTGCATGATCTTAATATGTTTATTGGTATATACCTACCAAATAACACCTTATATGAACTAAATTCAAATGAAAATATTACAGATGGACCTTAAAGTTGATCAAAAGTGATAAAAAAGAAAAATATCTGAGTTTCTAAATTACAAGTTTAACAGGATGTGGCCCACTCTTCCTGAATTCACCCTACTTTATTTTCCATGTGGGTATGCTGAGAATCAAATAAATATCCAGAGATAATATAGCTGCTATAGACGTTAGGGCCAAAAAATAAAAAAGCTTATTTCTTTGGCAAAAAGAAATTGAGTTAATTAAAAGAAACAGAGTTGAAGAGTGAGAGAGTCCAGTGAGAGAGTCCAGATAGTTTCTTAGCCAGAGAAAAGAGGATGACCATGGTAGGATTTAAGAAACATAAAGATTAAAAATTTAGACAGACCTAAAGATGCTTGTTAGTTGTTGAATGGATTCTGAAAAATGGCAAACACTAAAACTGTATTCCAGATATGTCCAAGTTTTTCCTTTTGATAAATGAAAAATTGTGTTTATCAAAATGAGTGTTTAATAAAATTTGTAACGTACATTAAAAAGCAAAGTGGGCTTATTTCAAACACACCTGGGTTTAAGTGGTACAATTGCACTTAGATCTGAGTGTAAGAAAAAGCAGTCGTCTTACAGTTGTTATGTTGATTGGTGCTGATGGTCTAGAATCTAGAGGTCTTCAACAATGCTCCTGGGGACTCACTGTCCTGCAAAGTTTATTTCTAACCTGTTTCAGCACACCTGCCCAGAGATAATATAGCTGCTATAGACGTTAGGGTCAAAAAATAAAAAAGCTTATTTCTTTGGCAAAAAGAAATTGAGTTAATTAAAAGAAACAGAGTTGAAGAGTGAGAGAGTCCAGTGAGAGAGTCCAGATAGTTTCTTAGCCAGAGAAAAGAGGATGACCATGGTAGGATTTAAGAAACATAAAGATTAAAAATTTAGACAGACCTAAAGATGCTTGTTAGTTGTTGAATGGATTCTGAAAAATGGCAAACACTAAAACTGTATTCCACTGCCCATGTATTTTCATGCAGTCAAGCTTGATTAGCTGCTTCAGGTATGTTTGATTAGAGTTGTAGCTAAACTCGGCAGGACAGTGGGTCCCCAGGAACAAGGTTGAAGCCATGCTACTATAGCCATGCTGTCGCCCATCAAGATGTAGCTAGCGAAGCTGGCTAACCAGCATGCCTATTCTGGGGAAGTTGGTTGACTTATGGGCTTAGCTGGTGTATTTTAACATAATGGATTATCTTTTCACATTGTTTTTACTTTACCCTGGGTTAGCAATCAGTCTTTGTATACTTTATTCATCTCGGTTCATCTCTGGGCAAAATAAAAAGTGTGGAATGTTGCTTAAGCCAAGGTTAAAAGTGGCCTTTATCTGAGGTTTAAAAAGATGTTAACCCAGTGTTAAGTGTATTGAGAAAAGCCATTAAGGATGGTTGTTTAAGCTGTTTAAGACAACTAGCCAAGTTAGTTAAGATGCCGCACCAGCACATTACCATCTCCAGCATCCAAATCACAACATATGCTGGTAACTAACTCTTCTTTTCAGCTGGCATGGGTGCAGGCTGAGTTTTTTGCTTCAGGATATTTGAGGAGGAAGTAAAAATATTAAGTGGTAGATCATCACGTTATATTAACCTATTGTGACTTAAACCGGCCATTAACTAAACCTCTTATGCTTTCTGTTCTTTGTGTACCTGTTAACTTTTGATTTAAAGGGCTTTGTACCTAACTTGGCAAGGTCATAGATACATTGTTATGAGAAGATAGTCGATCCAGTAATATTTACTCTACCATTTCAGCTGAATCCCTTCTAACCCTTTAACAATGACAGACCCACACACACATACGGAACCAGCCCAGCTCTTACAAAAGAATCAATTGCCCTTCACCGACTTTTTCTATCTTCTCCAGCTCTATCCTTCCATCTCTCTCTTATTCAGCCCCAATTCTGCTCTTCATTACGGTGGTCATATCAAGAGCGGGCTGTAGAAGCTGTGTCCCTCTCTGCAGGCTCTGGGATAAGGATGAATCCATGGGGACAGAGATTACACTGAGGGTCTTACAGCCTGTCTGCAGAGAGAAATTGGAGGAATTCTCATTAAACTAGAGAAAAGCTGTCTAGTTCTCACCTAGACAAACACATGACACTTGACCCTCCAGGATTACATTAGTACTAATGTGTGCATACACACTCAGAGGACAGTTTTATTTCTCAACTGTTGCTCTTTTAGATCTCAGCAGACTTAGAGTTTGCAGTTGTGGTTTATTTTAAGTGTCAGTCTCAGATGTTTTGCTGAATTTCCTTAGATGGAAAATATAAAATCAAAAGGGACAGCAGCGACAGCTGTTTATATGCAGTTAGAGTGCAATGAAATGTGTGTGGATTGCATAGCCCAGATAGTTTGGTCTTGAAAAAAACAGTTGAAAAATGTTTGAGTTCATATTGAAATATTTTTGTCATTTTGGCAAATTAGAGCACAATTTGAGGTTTCTTATGAACCTCTAATAAATTGATTAATGTATTTTTAACAAATTACTGTTTTATATATATATATATATATATTTAGAATTACAGAATAGAATCGGGCAGAATATTACTGATTTCAGATTTATTCTGTTTTTGTTAAGTTCAAATCATTTAAAAAATGTTTTATTAATTTCAAATCATTGTAGTATATATAATGAAAATAAGTGTTCATTTTATTGATACATATTGATATTTGACATTGATATACAGTGGGTACGGAAAGTATTCAGACCCCCTTAAATTTTTCACTCTTTGTTATATTGCAGCCATTTGCTAAAATCATTTAAGTTAATTTTTTTTCCTCATTAATGTACACACAGCACCCCATATTGACAGAAAAACACAGAATTGTTGACATTTTTGCAGATTTATTAAAAAAGAAAAACTGAAATACCACATGGTCCGTATTTAGAGTAGAAGCACCCTTTTGATCTAATACAGCCACGAGTCTTTTTGGGAAAGATGCAACAACTTTTCCACACCTGGATTTGGGGATCCTCTGCCATTCCTCCTTGCAGATCCTCTCCAGTTCTGTCAGGTTGGATGGTAAACGTTGGTGGACAGCCATTTTTAGGTCTCTCCAGAGATGCTCAACTGGGTTTAAGTCAGGGCTCTGGCTGGGCCATTCAAGAACAGTCACAGAGTTGTTGTGAAGCCACTCCTTCATTATTTTAGCTGTGTGCTTAGGGTCACTGTCTTGTTGGAAGGTAAACCTTCGACCCAGTCTGAGGTCCTGAGCACTCTGGAGAAGGTTTTCGTCCAGGATATCCCTGTACTTGGCCGCATTCATCTTTACCTCGATTGCAACCAGTCGTCCTGTCCCTGCAGCTGAAAAACACCCCCACAGCATGATGCTGCCACCACCATGCTTCACTGTTGGGACTGTATTGGACAGGTGCCTGGTTTTCTCCACACATACCACTTAGAATTAAGGCCAAAAAGTTCTATCTTGGTCTCATCAGACCAGAGAATCTTATTTCTCACCATCTTGGAGTCCTTCAGGTGTTTTTTTAGCAAACTCCATGCGGGCTTTCATGTGTCTTGAACTGAGGAGAGGCTTCCGTCGGGCCACTCTGCCATAAAGCCCCGACTGGTGGAGGGCTGCAGTGATGGTTGACTTTCTACAACTTTCTCCCATCTCCCGACTGCATCTCTGGAGCTCAGCCACAGTGATCTTTGGGTTCTTCTTTACCTCTCTCACCAAGGCTCTTCTCCCCCGATAGCTCAGTTTGGCCAGACGGCCAGCTCTAGGAAGGGTTCTGGTCATCCCAAACGTCTTCCATTTAAGGATTATGGAGGCCACTGTGCTCTTAGGAACCTTAAGTGCAGCAGAAATTTTTCTGTAACCTTGGCCAGATCTGTGCCTTGCCACAATTCTGTCTCTGAGCTCTTCAGGCAGTTCCTTTGACCTCATGATTCTCATTTGCTCTGACATGCACTGTGAGCTGTAAGGTCTTATATAGACAGGTGTGTGGCTTTCCTAATCAAGTCCAATCAGTATAATCAAACACAGCTGGACTCAAATGAAGGTGTAGAACCATCTCAAGGATGATCAGAACAAATGGACAGCACCTGAGTTAAATATATGAGTGTCACAGCAAAGGGTCTGAATACTTAGGACCATGTGATATTTCAGTTTTTCTTTTTTAATAAATCTGCAAAAATGTCAACAAATCTGTGTTTTTCTGTCAATATGGGGTGCTATGTGTACATTAATGAGGAAAAAAAATTAACTTAAATGATTTTAGCAAATGGCTGCAATACAACAAAGAGTGAAAAATTTAAGGGGGTCTGAATACTTTCCGTACCCACTGTATATATATATATATATATATGCATATATATATAACATACAAAAAAGCATCAAAAATATAGTCCATATGACTTGAGGATGAGTAAATGGTGACAGAAATGTGATTTTATGGTGATCTATTACTTTAAGCAAAGATCTCCTTTTCTTCTCCATGTAATCTCACTGAGTGCTGAGTGCTGACTAGGAGAAATAATTGAGATTGACTGAGATCTCATCTGTATTTTTTGGGCACCCCGTCTTTCTCTTTCTCTGTATTTCTCAAGACTGACAGTTGAGGTAAATTGCACCTGGGTAAGTGAAAGGTAGAGCATGGGAGGAAATAAAGATTTAGGGAAGGAAGGAAGGTTTAGGGAAGGAGAATTGGAGAGTAAAGATCATGACTATTCGTTAGCCGTGCCAGATAATCTTGGGTGGAAAGATTGAGACACCCTCTTCAGTGAAGGGCACATTTTCTCTGGGGCTTTCTACAGGATTCATTAGACACCGGACTGTTGAAATAAATCAAGAGTGAAGGACAGAAAGCCTTTCAAGAGGTGGTCAGTGGATGCCTCTTATATTCAGGGGATTTATTGAGCATATATTTTTTAGTTGTTTTAAGAAAATTCTCCTTATAAGACTACAAAAATACAGGCTTCATTTCTGTGAGGGCTTCTCAGGCCAAACCCCTTGATTGGATGAATAATGCCACTGTAAATAGAAATGTCATTGAGCAATTGTCTGCTGATTAATTTCCGCAGATGAGAAGTTCAGCCCATGCTGATATTTATGAGCTAAATTTAGAGTAATCACCGGGTTATGAACACATTGTTTATAGAAATAATATTCTCTAGAAACAAATAGTATTTTCTGGAAATAATAATTTCTCTATGTGAAATGAATGTTGTTTAGAATAATCCCTTTTTTGTCCAATTTGATATTGCTGCCTCTCTCCCTCTAATTCTTTCTTTCTGCTTATTTTTGCCATTTTCTTTTAAAAATCACCCCTGTGAAATGAGTCTTGCAGTCTTTGTTAGTTTGGTAATCTGTTTTGAGGTCTTCATAAAAAAATGCAATTCAGTATACACAGTCCTGGGTCAAGATTGATTTACTTTTATTTTGCTCGGTCTTAACAAACCAAGCTGGATTCAAATGCTTATTGTAGACTGGAACACACATGTATTAGTTCGAAAGATGTTTATTTTTTTATGTAAATGACAACATTACAATTAACCAATTTATATTAGATTAAGAAGCCATTTATATACAAACCCAATTCCAAAAAAGTTGGGACACTTGCATTCTGTTTTTATTCACAATTTGTACAGTGTCCCAACTTTTTTGGAATCGGGTTTGTAATTGACTCCATGATTGGCTTAAAATGCATTTCCTGTCTATTTGATATGCAAGTATAAGACTTAGCATCATTGTTTAGATATTATTAATGTGCTCCTGTAATAGCAGGTTGTTTCTGCTCTGCCTTTGTTATGCAGTACCATGCTGTTTACATGGGCTGTGTAAATGCTGTAACCTGTGGGTCTTCAACAAGGGTCTGGGAAAAAAGAAGTAAATGTTAAGTTCCTAGTTAAATAAAAGTTAAATTCAGCAAGGATGCATTAAATCAATAAAATGTGACTGTAACGACTTTTACATTGTGTCAAAAATATTCAAACAAATGCCGTTCTTTCTATTTCTCAAGGAATCTTGAAAAAAGTACTATGATTTCTACAAAAATATTAAGTAGTACAACTAACACTGATAATATTAAGAAATGTTTATTGAGCCCTAAATCGGCATATTAGAATGATTCCTGATGTATCATGTGACACTGAAGACTGATGAATGAAAAGAACATGAAGGCTATCTTGTGAAATGCCTGCAAATATGTGAGAAGTGTACTGTACCATCCCAGAGAACGCTGCAGTCCTAAGTGTATATCAGTTATGCAGAGCTGCAGGTGCTACACTACTTCCTGGAAATGGAACCTACACTGCGGCTGATGGACCAAGATGCCAGCTGCCTTACTGCTCACCTACTGCTGACCTTGACCTTGCTTCTTTACCAAGGATGCCAGACCAGACACCTTTAGTCCATTTTTCTTCAAAATCTGAATTTTATTTTTGTAGCTTAGTTAAAAATATGGCTTTTGGGGCTGAGGAAGAAGTTTTGAGTTCTGAAAGTTACATTACATTAACATGTCACTTTTTACATTTCAGAAGATGAAGTGACATTTGCCTATATTGTTCAAATCATACTGAAGTTTTTTTTTTAATCGTGAAAAATGATCTCAAATCATGTAATAATGAGATTGTACAGGGAACTGCTTTTATAAAACCAGCTTTAGAGAGATGATAGAAGCACCCACAATTGTCTTCATATTCCCCTGTGTTTGTGGCTCTCATGGTGCTCTTGTGGCACTTTATTGTCTAGGTTTAATTATGCCTGGTTGTTTTGACCTCTTGGCAGCCTATTTAAACCTGTCTGTGTCGCTGCACATAATAACTATTGCATTTACATAAACCATGAATATTTAACACACACACACACACTAAGATGAGGATGTCATCTCTCAATTTTCTATTACAATACTTGTCAGTTTGCTATGACATCACATGAGTTGGTTTGTTTAAAAGATGGATTCCTCAACTAAGTTCTGTATTCCTGTGCTTGAAGAATTCATGTACCCAAAAAAGAGCATTCAGTGACCGATACAATTCCTGAAAGAAGAAAGAAACTCATAGTTTTAGAATAACAGGAAGATGAGTAAATGATGACAGAATTTTCATTTTTGGGTGAACTATATGAAACGGATAGACGTTAATATTGTAACCTGTTTTTTTTTTTTGTTTTTTTTGCAGACAAGTTTAATGTGTATGTCACGCTGAAGGCCCAGAATGTTAAAAGTACAACCATCACGGTGCGAGGAGACCAGCCCTGCTGGGAACAGGATTTCATGTTGTGAGTATTGCTGTTTTTGTGTTTCCATGCTTTTGGAAATGTCTGTAGCACTGTAACACTCAAATCTGTGCCTAATGAAAGGGCCCCAATTCACAAACCCACTCAAAACTACTTTGCTATGGAAAATGGAAGAATGTTTATGAGCACAACAAACTGGATGTGCAGATATGTTCTTTGAAGAAGAAAACACTCACACACACACACA
>NW_015631049.1:2329687-2332281 GCF_001515625.1 Sinocyclocheilus rhinocerous | reverse complement strand
AAATAAATGGAAATATTTATTTTAGGATAAAGTGTAAAAAAAAATTATTTTATAAAAATTAGACCTGTTATGTTCTGTATATCTTCATATAGCATTTTTTTTGGTTCTTGCTATAAATTATGCACACACACTTCAGTTTGTCTTACCTTCTCTTACTTTTGACCCTCGTGTTGTTATGACAAATGTTAAATAGCTTTTTGATGGGCTCTCAGGAGGTTTTTGTGCGTCCCAGAAATTGTCCAGATTTTCAGATTGTTCCAGAGAGAATTTTGGCAATTCTTCAGGAAGAATTCTGAGAATCAGCTGCAGTTACAGTGATTACCAGAGAGAGGGGGAGCAGGACTGGGAGTTCACAAAACAAGGACTGACATTTAAAGTTTTATTTCTTCTATTAAAAAAGCACATTTGTTCAGTCTTCACCAGAGATGGAAGGGTTACTTAATGTTTTTCCAATATTGTCAGTAATCTAATCTAAACAGTGTTGAAAGTAACACAATTTGTAGACATTATTAGAGATTACTTTTCACATTTAATTTGAGTGATAATGGTGAGAGAAGGGTTCATTTAATTTCATTTTTCTCATACAAAGCTCTTGAAGCCTTAATCTCATGTATATTGTTACATACTTTTTGTGAAGATTAAAAACCTCAATCCCCATTCATTGTAATTGCATTGAAAATAGTGAATTTAGAAAATAGAAGTCACTTGTGTTTTGGGACAATTTGAAGAAATATTATGTGAAATTGTCAGTAGTTTGATTATATTATGTTAACTATTGTTAAATTATGAGGTTTCATGTGTATTTTATAGATACTGACCCAAGTATAGGGTCAGTAAGAATTTTTAAATACTTTTATTCATGACAGATGCAGTAAATTGATCAAAAGTGACAGTAAAGACAATTATAACGTCAAACACTACTTTCCGTACCCACTGTATATATATAAAAAATTATTTTTTTATTTTTTTATTTTTTTTCCTTTTCAGAGGGAAAATACATACAGAGATCCGGACATACATAATTTCTCAGAAAGAAAGAAAAAATAAATAAATAAATGAAAACACATACATACACCTTAATGTTATTATGAAGAGCATGTATATACAGAGTATGTATGCCCTCAATCTTGAAAGCAAATTTCTCAAATGTTACATACGCATTATATTTTCTTCCTCTTAACAACAACTATTTACAAAAGAACATGGGGAGCTATTGCTTACAACTCATAAAAAAAGATAACTTAAAAGTACTGTTACAATTCAAGAAAAATCTGGGCGTACCGGTTTAATATAATCTATCCATTTATTCCAAATTTGAAAAAAACCTTCTATCTGAGTTCTTAATGAAAACAATAGTTTTTCCATCATATATATAATGTGTATTGTATCAATCCACTCTTCAACTGTGGGTGACTCTGGCTTTAGCCATTTTTTAGTAATTACTTTTTTACTAGCCGCCAGAAGAATTAACAACAATTTCTTATCCTTATTGTTCCACCCATCTAAATTTATATTACCAAAATATAGAGATTCACAATTAAAAACGATCTCTACTTCAAAAACAGCTTCCAGATACCTTTTTATCTCTTGCCAATATGGGGTTAGTTTCTGACACCCCCCAAAAATATGGTAGTGGTTAGCTTCCTTTCCCCCACATAATCTCCAGCAGCTAGTACCCTTCCCTTGGTGTTTTTTCTGTGATGGTGTAATAAAGAACCTAATATCATTCTTCCAACAAAATTCTCTTCACACGGTTGAGCTTGTAGATTTCCATTGTGTTTTACAAATTTTCTCCCAATTCTCATCTGAGACATTAAAATTCCCTTCTATTTTCCATTGGTCTCTAACATAAAATGTGTTTTCGGGTACAGTTTGGAGAAATCCATTATATAATTTTGAGATAATCTTATTACTTCTAAAACTTCTGAAACTTCTAAATTATTTAAGCTAACAGAGTGTGTTAAAATGTAAAAGATTGGATGACCAATAATTTTCTCCTATTAAATTCGGATAAGACAGAGATATTACTTATTGGACCAAAAAACAGTACATAGAATCTCTTGGATTAAAATTTGCAACTAGATGGATGTACTGTTACTTCCTCTACAGTCAAAAATCTGGCTGTTATATTAGACAGTAACTTGTCTTTTGAAAATCATATTTCCCATGTTACAAAAACAGCATTCTTCCATCTTAGAAACATTGCCAAGTTACGAAACATGTTACCTGTTTCTGATGCAGAAAAGCTAGTTCATGCATTCATGACCTCTAGACTGGACTATTGTAATGCACTGCCAGGTGGTTGTCCTGCATCTTCAATAAACAAGCCACAGGTGGTCCAAAATGCAGCGGCTAGAGTCCTTACCAGGTCAAGAAAACATGATCATATTACCCCAATTTTACAGTCTCTGCACTGGCTACCTATTAAGCTCCGTATCAGTTACAAAATATTATTACTTACCTACAAGGCCCTTAATGGTTTAGCTCCTGCGTACCTAACTAGTCTTCTACCACGCTACAATCCATCACGCTCCCTAAGGTCGCAAAACTCTGGACTTTTGGTAGTACCTAAGATAGCAAAGTCCACTAAAGGA
>NW_015631049.1:2322790-2329016 GCF_001515625.1 Sinocyclocheilus rhinocerous | reverse complement strand
GCTTCCTTTTCCCCACATAATCTCCAGCAGCTAGTAGGTGTTTTTTCTGTGATGGTGTAATAAAGAACCTAATAACATTCTTCCAACAAAATTCTCTCCACATGGCTGAGCTTGTAGATTTCCATTGTGTTTTACAAATTTTCTCCCAATCCTCATCTGAGACATTAAAATTCCCTTCCATTTTCCATTTGTCTCTAACATAAAATGTGTTTTCGGGTACAGTTTGGAGAAATCCATTATATAATTTTGAGATAATCTTATTACTTCTAAAACTTCTGAAACTTCTAAATTATTTGAATTTCAATATTTCTGGTTTGATATTACATTCAATATAGTGCCTTACTTGAAGATATCTATAGAAGTCACTTTGATTAAGCCCATATTTTCCCTTTAACGATTCAAAGCTTTGGATTTTGCCCTTGTTGAAAAATGCGTAATAATTAGAAATTCCTAGCTTAGTCCAAATTTGAAATCGGTCATCTATTCTGTTCGGGACAAAATCAGTATCAAAGGCACACCATCTTAATATTTTCAATGCATCTTCCAAACCACCCATTTTCTTAGCTTGATGCCAAATTTTAAATAATAAATTGATCCATGAGTTTGTTTCCTTAATCGTTCTACTTAGTTTGTTATCAGCAATAAGGGCACATAACGGAGACGCTCCCATCATCCCTCTTTCTATTTCAATCCATCTTGCTGAATATATTGGACTACTCCAGCAGACCAATGGCCTTAATTGGGCCGCATAATAATATTATTGTAATTATGGGAGGTCTAACCCACCTTTTTCTTTACTTAATAGTAATGTTTTAAATCTTATTCTGGTTTTTTTCCCCTGCCATAAAAATCTAGATATTAATTTATTCCATTCTGTAAATTGTTGATTCGAAATTTATACTTGAAGTGTCTGATGTAAGTATAACAATTTTGGTAGAATGATCATCCGCACTGAATCAACTTTGGAACTTAGACTATACAAAGGAATAAGGTTCCAACGTAATCAATCAGATTTTATTTTTTTTATTCAAGGGACCGCAATTTAAATCAAATAATTTTGAATGGTCTCCAGACAAATTTACTCCTAAATAATTAATTGATTTTGTATCCCATTTAAAATTATATTTCTCTTTAATTTGTCTAGGTGGATCATAATTAAATGTTAATACTTGGGTTTTTCAGACGTTCAGTTTTAATTAATTGATTTTGTATCCCATTTTAAAATATATTTATCTTTAATTTGTCTAGGTGGATCATAATTAAATGTTAATACTTGGGTTTTTCAGACGTTCAGTTTGTAACCAGATATGGCCTCATACCCCTCAAGGAAGTTAAATAGTATAGGAAGGGACTTTGTAGGTTGGCACATATATATCAATACATCGTCTGCAAAGAGGGCTAATTTATGCTCTCCGGATCCCATATCCATCCCTTTAATTGAATGGTTTTGCCTAATCCATTGGCTCAGTGGTTCAATAAATATGGCAAAAAGGAGTGGTGAAATGGGGCACCCCCTGTCTTGTGCCCCTTGTTAAATGGATCTGATAAACCTCCATCAATTTTAATCCTTGCATAAGGCTTATCATATAATGTTTTAATTATTTCAGTAAAATTCTTGTGAAATCCAAATTTTGCTAATACCTTGTATAGAAAACTCCATCTCACGGAGTCTAAGGCTTTCTCTGCATCTAAACTCAATAGTGCAGCTTCCACATTATGATTTAAAATGAAACTAAGAATATGTAAAGTTCTTCTGATGTTGTCTGATGCTTGCCTTTGACAAATAAAGCCTGTTTGATCTAAATTAATGAGGTCTGGGTCGTGCTAAAATGGAGGTAAACAACTTATAGTCAACATTTAGAACACTAATTGGCCAATAGTTGCCACAATCCAACTTATCTTTTCCCTCCTTTAAAATGACCGAGATAATCGCTTCTCTCCAGGAAGGTAAGATTTCCCTTTTTTGTATTACCCAATTGTAAGCCTTTAATAAAGTTGGGGCCAAATGATTGAACATGGATTTGTACCATCCCGCAGGGTTGCCGTCCGCTCCTGGTGATTTTAGGTCTTTAGTCTTGCCACGGCTACTTTTAACTCCTCCATTGTAATTTCCGCTAATAAAGATTTATTTTGTTCCTCTGACACTGTGGGTAACTCTAATGAGGCTAAAAATGAATCTATCTGCAGATCGTTATTATTTTGAGGTTGTGAATACAAAACTTTATAAAATTTTTCAAAACTCTTTATTTGCTCTAGTTTACAGTGTATCTCCCCGTTTTGAGTATTTCTGATTTTATTGATAGCTCTATCTGCTTGTTGTTTCCTTAATCTGTAGGATAACAATTTTAATGATTTGCCCCCTATTTCATAGTATCTTTGTTTTAAGAACAGAAGTTTCTTTTGTAATTCTTTAGACTATATTTCATCTATTTCTTTAACTGTTTTTTAAATATCTTGCTTCACCTTATGATCCATTGTAGCCCTGTGTTCGTTCTGTAATCTTTTTAGTTTAATTTCAAGGTCTTGTAGTTTCTGCCTTCTAAGTTTCTTTAAATTAGATGTAATGGATATAATTTTACCTCTTATTACTGCCTTTAGTGCATCCCAGACTGTTGATGGTGTCACCTCCTCATTATCATTTATCTCCACATAAGATTTAATCTCATTTTCTAAAGTTTGCTTGATTTGGGAATTGTTTAAGATATCTGAATTCATTCTCCAAAACCCCCTTCAGGGATCAGGTAGTGAATCTGCAAGCGCTGCCCCCGGAGGAGGCAGACCCAGCCCTGGCTTTGCTCTGTCCCGTCCGAGTATTAAGGTGCTACGTAGACCGGACACAAAGCTTCAGGACCTCAGACCAGCTCTTTGTCTGTTACGGAGGCCGGCAGAAGGGGAATGCCGTCTCTAAGCAGAGGATGGCCCACTGGATTGTGGATGCTATCGCCCTGGCTTATCAGGCACAGGGTGTGCCCTGCCCATTCAGGCTGCGAGCTCACTCAGCTAGAAGTGTTGCATCCTCCTGGGCGCTGGCTTGTGGCGCCTCGCTGACAGATATTTGTAGGGCTGCGGGCTGGGCGACCCCCAACACGTTCGCTAGATTCTATAGCCTCCGTGTGGAGCCGGTATCCTCCTGTGTTCTCACCTCAAACGGGTAGTGGCGCCAAGAGGCCCCGGTTAGTGTCGGCTTGCTAAAACTGCTCCAGCGTGTCCTACAGTAGACCCTGTTGAGATCCTCCGTCACCCTTGGTAGCGGACGCGGCGGAGTTTTTTTTTCAAAAGATATTTCAAATAAATGCTCTTCTTTTGAACATTCTATTCATTAAAGAATCTTGTAAAAATGTATCACAGATTTCACAACAATATTAAGCAGCACAACTGTTTTCAACATTGATAATAAGAAATGTTTCTTGAGCAGCAAATCGGCATATTAGAATGATTTCTGAAGGATCATGTGACACTGAACACTGCAGTATTGGCTGCTGAAAATACCATCTCAATAATAAATTGTTTTAAAAAAATATTAAAATATTTAGTTATTTTAAATTAATAATATTTTAGAATATCATTTTACTGAATTTTTTTCTTTTAAAAACATGAAAAGAATCTTACCAAACCCAAACTTGTCAATTCCCCTCATTTTCACACAGGTGGCCTAGCAGAATAACCACAACATGTTCTACTAACCTTTGACACCCAGAAACTGTCCAAACAATATCGGCCACTCTGTCTGACTTTTTTGGTCGGAAAGCCTGAAATCAAAAGCAATGTGCCTTTTACCGCTTTGACAAAGTGTTGTATAATTATAGGGATATTGTGTGTTAGGATTCTAGGCCAGTGGCTCAGCTTTGTGTGTGTGTTCTATTCAGACAGAGATCCTCTGTGGCTGGATTATTGTCCTGCTGCTTAGCACTCATGAATGATCGGCAGGTTAAAATCCACACATACACAACACACTTCCACTAAGGGATTGAAGCAGCATTGTGTGTAAAGGATAGAAGGATGAAGTGAACGTATTAAAGAAAGAAAGAGGTATTGATAGCGAGAAGGTTTCAGATGAGTAAATGTGAAAGGCCTGTTAGTGTGACACATTATGCAGGAAACATATTTAGAGCGGACGCAATATTCCCAGCTGCCATTTCTGTGTTTGTGGCTAGACTGTGTTGTTCAGCCATGAGTAGATGGCCAGTTTAAATATGGTTCCCACATATGACAGGCAAAATTAATTTATCATCTGTCCAGGGAGAGGGGTGTCTCCAATAATAGATTAGGTTACAAGTGTTTATCCAGGTTGATTACTCGCACACAAATGTGTAGTCACATAAGTTTTCCAATATAGAGTCTAGGCCTGGGCGATAAACCGGTATCGATATTTATTGACGGTACACCTTCTTCGATAACGATAGAAAAAATGTTCTATATGGCGCACGATATATTAGTCGAATATTTAAAATACATTTGCATTTGAATGTTAGGTGTGCATCAGGGAGCGTCATCAGTGGCGCGCGAGATGCGGTGATGATGTAAGTGACGTTGTTGCATTTTAATGTTTTGTTAGTCTAGCCCACCAGACGCGCCGCTGCTGCGTTATTCATTCAAAATATTGAGAAATATAGAAGCTCAATGTGGAGAAGATCTTGAATGGGTTAAAACCGAAACCAAGCCATTCACACAGAACTCATATTCAGCGCATTTTTAGACGGACAAGTACGACTGCTGCACTCACGTCTCACACAAGAGATGTATAGAGAGTTAAAACAGTTTAAACCTTTAGAAAACACGTCACGAATTTGTGGAGGTTTATTCCTTTTCACTGCGTCTCACATGTTTTTAAATGCAGTCCGTGTGAATGGCGCTTCAGCTCTTTGGATTAAGCAGTTTATTCCTTTTCACTGCGTCTCATATGTTTTTAAATGCAGTCTGTGTGAATGGCACTTCGGCTCTTTGGAATAAGCAATGCATAAATACATGATGCTCTTTTGTTCATAATTGTTTATGCAATTTAATGCAACGTAATGCACGGTTTTTATAATTTTATAATAACAGTTATTTCCTTGAGTTGACAATTTAAATGCGCTTTTAATTTTTATTTTGTGTTTGATTGTTAAAACAAAAATATTTGTTGTTTGTCTCAATAAATTGGGTTAATTAAAAAATAAAGTGGTTAAATGTAAAAAAAAAATTCTATTGCTCTTTGTTTTAAAAAAGGTTATAAAAAATGTCAATAATTATCGATACCAAACAATATGAAACATTATATCGTTATATCATTGATAATTTTTTTAGCTATATCGCCCAGCCCTAGGTCTGCCATAAAATACATGTTTTCCAATTCTACTTTCAAACTTGCACATTATCGCACTGGTTCTGGAGTAGTTCATGTGTTTGTTTGTTTTTGGTCACCCAAGTGTTGTTTTTTTAAAATAACTGTTTCGGTTAAGTTTTGGAAGATACTAGAGTCTTAATATCACATGCACAATTGGGAATTTAATTGTAATATTAAAATCAAACGGCCATGTAAATGTCTCTCTCAAATGACATATAACAAAATATATTTGTTTATCCATTCTTTAATTATTTCAACAAAGAGCAGTGTCATTTTTATCCATTCTTTAATTATTTCAACAAAGAGCAGTGTCATTTTTTAATCGAGTTGCTGCACAGAAAATAAAATGTTTTTGATTTCAGGTGTTGTTTGACCTGAGGTCATAACAGTACAATAAATCAGTTGATATGGACTAAAATCTGTCTTCTCTTAAGAGGCTTATGTGCCCAAAATAGAAGCTTTGGTGTGACAGCTATTATGTACAGATCACAGCTGAAATGTTAGTATTTTTTTCTGATTCTTGATTCACTGATATGGTTTGGCAATGTAGAAGAACTGCTTTTGACGTGGCACATGGAACTAAAATAAATAATAATAATAAATAAAAGTAAAATATTTACTAGTGACATATGTTTAGGTCAAAAGATGATTGAACAGCAAAATTAAAATTTTTGGATTAAAATACAAATTCCTACAGTCATCAAACATAGAAACATGAACATTATGTGTGTCACGGCGCGGTACAGAAAACACACCGTGTAAACAGGGGTCTGGGTCCAAATGCAGGCTTTTATTGGACTGCAGGGGAAAACAAAGTAAAAACCAAAACAGAAAACAAACAGAGCTAAGACTCTGACACACAGGCTTGAAACAGAAAACGGACTCTGACACAATACGGCCACG
>NW_015631049.1:2320060-2322411 GCF_001515625.1 Sinocyclocheilus rhinocerous | reverse complement strand
AAAAAATAAACAGGTAGCCCATCTGAATTAGGACATTTAGGCTATCCATCTAATAGTAGCCTGCCAAAATCTTATTAACAGTAGAAGTTAAATCTTACTGTAGTCTTCAAATCTGGGTACTGTCTTACGTTTTAAAATCACAAAGTGAGTTTGGTTCCATCAGGCTAACTTGACAGTCACGACTCATGCAGCTGTCAGGTTTTCTTTTTCTTTTGTTTTTACTGGCGATCTTTCCAACACGCATTACATTACGTATTTCATGGCACACTCGTTTTATGCGTATTTGGCGCCACCTAGTGTTGTGGGTGTATTATTGACATGGCAAAGTCTAGACCCTGAATATAAGACGACCACGTTTTTTCAGATGTATTTCCAAGAAAAAAACATCGTCTTATATTCGGGTCAATACGGTACTAACAGCTGGGTTGTATTGTAGATAATGATGGACAACAGTATAATGGATACGTTTTTCATTACACCTGTCATTTACGTCAATTTTAAAAAGACTTCTTAAACACAGATTGTTGAATTATTGAGCATTAATGCACACCCTATATAAAAGAGAGAGCTGTGTAGCAGTATCATGTTTGGATTCAGTACAAAACGAGATTCACAAAAAAGTGAGAAAGTGTGTTTGTTTTCCCATGTTTGTGTGTTAGTAGAGTAAGTGTACATTGTCAGGTGTGTGTGTGTGTGTGAGAGCGAGAGATTGCTTTGGGGATAATGAGGATGAGTGTTCAAGGATGAGTGAGCAAGGATCTGCTCTTTGAGAGGTTAAACTGCTCCACGTGCTGACCTTACCATGGCAGGGCTGCTGGGGCCTGGTCCTGGGTTACTTTTGAGGTCTGATACAAATATGACATACAAAGGCTATAGGCTCATATGTATGCACGATTAATCATGAAAAGATCACGATCTTGATTCAAACACATGCAATCTTATTCCTAAATGATGGAGATTCCACTATGTCCATTAGTTAAATCTTTGAAATTACAATCACATCAGAATATTTAAACCTGCTTTTCGCGCAGCTGCTGATCCAGAGAGAGCTGCGCTTATCATGTAAGCTTTGTTTGAAACCGCTTCACAAATAGTCTACTCAGTAAGCTATATTTCTGTTGCAAACATTAAATAATAATGAGAGTATTGGGATAAAAGTTTATAGTCCAGATATAGCTGCGATCAAATTGAGTAATTGACCTTTGGAACTAATGTTATGCTTCAAATAAAGAAGTTAGATATATTACATTATGCCAGTAGGTGGCGACCAGTGACTTTTAAAATGTATTTGATGTCTGAATCATTCATTCAAGATATTCGTTCAAAAACAAGTCTTCATTCATTTATTTCAAATTATTTTTTACATATTGAATTAATTTACATTAATAAATATTTTTACAATGGGGAAAATATTAATTTGATCCCCTGCTGATTTTGTAAGTTTGCCAAATTACAAAGAAATTAAGGGTCTGTCATTTTTATGGTATAGGTTTATTTTAACGTATAGAGACAGAATACCAACAAAAAAATCCAGAAAAAAACATTTTATGAAGGCTAGAAATGTATTTGCATTTCAGTGAGTGAAATAAGTATTTGATCCCCAAGCAAAACATGACTTAGTACTTGGTGCATTAACCCTTGTTGGCAAGCACAGAGGTAAGATGTTTTTTGTAGTTGGTCACCAGGTTTGCACACATCTCAGGAGGGATCTTGATCCACTCCTCTTTATAGATCCTCTCTAAATCCTTAAGGTTTCTTGGCTTTCGTTTGGCAACTCGAAGTTTCAGCTCCCTCCACAGATTTTCTATAGGATTGAGGTCTGGAGACTGGCTAGGCCACTCCATGACCTTAATGTGCTTCTTCTTGAGCCACTCCTTTGTTGCCTTGGCGGTATGTTTCGGGTCATTGTCATGCTGGAAGACCCATCCATGACCCATCTTCAGTGTTCTGGCTGAGGTTCTCGTCCAAGATTTTACAGTACATGGCCCCGTCCATTTGCCCCTCAATGCGGTGAAGTCGTCCCTGACCCTTAGCAGAAAAACAGCCCCAAAGCATAATGTTTCCACCTCCGTGCTTGACTGTAGGGATGCTGTTCTTGGGGTCATAAGTCAGAATTTCTCTCCCTCCAAATAGTCGAGTTAATGCCAAAGAGTTCAATTTTGGTCTCATCTGACCACAGCACTTTTTCCCAAGCCTTCTCTGAATCATTTAGATGTTCATTGGCAAACTTTAAATGGACTTGTACATGTGTCTTCTTGAGCAGGGGGACCTTGCGGGCGTTGCAGGATTTCAGTCCATTGCGGCGTAGTGTGCTACCAATGTTTTGCTTGGTGACTGTGGTCCCAACTGCC
>NW_015631049.1:2291309-2305555 GCF_001515625.1 Sinocyclocheilus rhinocerous | reverse complement strand
GTCCATTAGTTAAATCTTTGAAATTACAATCACATCAGAATATTTAAACCTGCTTTTCGCGCAGCTGCTGATCCAGAGAGAGCTGCGCTTATCATGTAAGCTTTGTTTGAAACCGCTTCACAAATAGTCTACTCAGTAAGCTATATTTCTATTGCAAACATTAAATAATAATGAGAGTATTGGGATAAAAGTTTATAGTCCAGATATAGCTGCGATCAAATTGAGTAATTGACCTTTGGAACTAATGTTATGCTTCAAATAAAGAAGTTAGATATATTACATTATGCCAGTAGGTGGCGACCAGTGACTTTTAAAATGTATTTGATGTCTGAATCATTCATTCAAGATATTCGTTCAAAAACAAGTCTTCATTCATTTATTTCAAATTATTTTTTACATATTGAATTAATTTACATTAATAAATATTTTTACAATGGGGAAAATATTAATTTGATCCCCTGCTGATTTTGTAAGTTTGCCAAATTACAAAGGTATGTAATTTTTGTAATTTTTATGGTATAGGTTTATTTTAACGTATAGAGACAGAATACCAACAAAAAAATAACATTTTATACATTTTATGAAGGCTAGAAATGTATTTGCATTTCAGTGAGTGAAATAAGTATTTGATCCCCAAGACGTTTTTTTGTAGTTGGTCACCAGGTTTGCACACATCTCAGGAGGGATTTTGGTCCACTCCTCTTTACAGATTCTCTCTAAATCCTTAAGGTTTCTTGGCTGTCGTTTGGCAACTCGAAGTTTCAGCTCCCTCCACAGATTTTCTGTAGGATTAAGGTCTGGAAACTGGCTAGGCCACTCCATGACCTTAATGTGCTTCTTCTTGAGCCACTCCTTTGTTGCCTTGGTGGTATGTTTTGTGTCATTGTCATGCTGGAAGAACCATCCAGGACCCATCTTCAGTGTTCTGGCTGAGGGAAGGAGGTTCTCGTCCAAGATGTTACAGTACATGGCCCCGTCCATTTGCCCCTCAATGCGGTGAAGTCGTCCTGTACCCTTAGCAGAAAACAGCCCCAAAGCATAATGTTTCCACCTCCGTGCTTGACTGTAGGGATGCTGTTCTTGGGGTCATAAGTCAGCATTTCTCTCCCTCCAAACACGGCAAGTTGAGTTAATGCCAAAGAGCTCAATTTTGGTCTCATCTGACCACAGCACTTTTTCCCAAGCCTTCTCTGAATCATTTAGATGTTCATTGGCAAACTTTAAATGGACTTGTACATGTGTCTTCTTGAGCAGGGGGACCTTGCGGGCGTTGCAGGATTTCAGTCCATTGCGGCGTAGTGTGCTACCAATGTTTTGCTTGGTGACTGTGGTCCCAACTGCCTTAAGATCATTAACAAACTCCTCCCGTGTAGTTCGGGGCTGATCCCTCACCTTTCTCATGATCATTCTTACTTTTTTATATTAAAGAATTTGCCACTGACGATTCAAACGCGAGTTTTGAGCAGTGTAGAGTAGCGCTTGTTGTTTGTCATTTCTCTGATCACAAATGCAGACATGGTTTTATGTTTACGCGGTGCGATGCAACGCGTAAAAAGACAGTATATGTATTATATTATTATTATTATATATATTATAATCCGTCCCCACTGGATGCAACAAATGCGTTTTAATGATTTTGTCTCATCGCTCCGGCCGGGACACAGCATCACAGATCTGTTAAAATAAACCTACCATAAAAATTACAGACCCTTCATTTCTTTGTAAGTGGGCAAACTTACAAAATCAGCAGGGGATCAAATAAATATTTTCCCCACTGTAAATAGACTAATTTATAACATTAAATAAAACATTTTGTCAGAACCTCAAATTGTCACGGTTGCACTACTGAGTGGAGTGCGGAACAAGGAACGGAGGGAGACGTGGAGTACATCAATCCAGAGACTTTTAATAACTTAAAGGAAACACGGAAAACTCATGTAGACATGAACAATACCGGACGCTGACCTAAAAACAGGGAACACTATTTAAACACATGACAAGACGAGGGGATGACGAGACACACATGGGATCAATGGAATTAAACGGGGAACACCTGGAATTAAATCAACATAATCAGGACAGGAACAGGAAACTAACCAAATATGGGCATAAACACTGGGACACAGGGAGCACATGGGGAACAAAACACAACACAAGTCTGACACAAGTAAATTAGCCTACATATTATTTTGTTTGGTTGTCTAATGTTTTATTTTCAGAATTTTGGGCAAACCGTGATCTCTATTCTTAAAATAAATTATCCAGAGTCATTGCTTAAAAAATTATAATATATCTGGCATCTAACTATTTCTATTAGTAATGTTTCTAATATTAAAATGTACAGGCTAGGATGTAAAATGTACAATCTGACCCCCCTTTCTTTCTTTTGGTCCGTTCTTTTGATCCATGTGTTAACCCTAAAGCAGGGTCCAAAATAGACTTTGAGTAAGTTTAATTATTTCACCCCTAAATAATGAAAATTCTGTCATTATTTACCCACCCTCATTTAGTTTCTAACCCGTATTACTTTCTTTTTTTATCATTATTAATTTTTTTATTTATTTATTCACTTTTTAAATCCGGTAAAGTGAATGATGGGGCTGATTGGGGGATAAAAGCACCATGTAACTGTCTTAAAGTGGGTCATGTGAATTTTTCAAGTCATGCAGGTTTGGAATGGCACACCAAAGAGTAAATAAAGCAAAAGTTTTCATTTTTGGGTGAACTATACTTTTAACTCTGACATAAACAACATGAACAAATAAGTATATGCACATTTTTACAGATATGAAATCATGTATGTATGTACATAGGGATGATCTACTGAAGCAAACATTAGGCGGCTTAAACTTGATGTTATAAGAGACACAATTAACTATACTGTTAGCCACCAATATACAAGAAAACCCAACCACATAATTCCATTCCAAAAATGTACCATTAATAAATCAAAATTCAATTTTTATGATCTGTACGAAATATTTATGCCCGGTACATTTTCTCAATTCACCCACCATTGGTAAAGCTATTTTTAGACTCTCCCCTAAAGGACACTGATGAAGTGTCTTGAACTCACAGAGAGGTGTGGGTGAATTTGGAGATTTCAGAATTGGTGCATTTCTTCTTCATGTTTGATGATGGTCTGATCTCTATTTCTGTATCTCTATCTGTGGCCCAAGTGAGATTAATCGTCTGGACCTGGGTTTGGTTGTGGAGGTGTGGAATAAAGGGCTCATCTGGGACACCTTGATAGGAACAGCATGGATCCCACTTAACACCATACGCCAATCAGATGAGGTTAGTGGGCACCACCAGCCAATCGGAATGAAGAGAATATGCCCTCAACAGTCGCACATCTCAGCTATCTATCTGGTGAGGCATGAAAGTGCCACTCCCATCTTGTTTCAAACAAGAAGTTAAGACCATCTGAGTCATGCCCGGAGCTGAGGTGGGTGGGGAATGCAGTGCAAATGGTGAGAATGATGAAAACAATGCCTGAATTGCTTCCAACTGGACAGTTCTGGAATAACCCCAGGGTGTCAGTCAAAGGCAGTCAATTAAAGGAATAATTCAGCCCAAAATTAAAATGTGCTGAAAATTTACCCTTAGGCCATCCAAGATGTTGAAGAGTTTGTTTCTTCAACAGATTTGGAGAAATTCAGCATTACATCACTTGACAATAGATCCTCTGCAGTAAATGGGTGCCGTCAGAATGAGAGTCCAAACAGCTGATAAAAACATCACAATAATCCACAAGTAACCCACATGACTCCAGTCCATCAATGAATATCTTGTGAAGCAAAAAGCTTCATTAAGATGTTTATAACTTCAAGCCGTTGCTTCTGGCTAAAATATATAATATAATATAATATTGCTATAATATTGCTTTCTTCATTGAAAAAGTTGTATCATCTGAATCAAGAAAGAAAAATGCACAGATGCAACTGTTTACAAATGAAAGCAGTTCAAATTCTAAAATCGAATGCAGTGCAAATGGTGAGAATGATGAAAACAATGCCTGAATTGCTTCCAACTGGACAGTTCTGGAATAACCCCAGGGTGTCAGTCAAAGGCAGTCAATTAAAGGAATAATTCAGCCCAAAATTAAAATGTGCTGAAAATTTACCCTTAGGCCATCCAAGATGTTGAAGAGTTTGTTTCTTCAACAGATTTGGAGAAATTCAGCATTACATCACTTGACAATAGATCCTCTGCAGTAAATGGGTGCCGTCAGAATGAGAGTCCAAACAGCTGATAAAAACATCACAATAATCCACAAGTAACCCACATGACTCCAGTCCATCAATGAATATCTTGTGAAGCAAAAAGCTTCATTAAGATGTTTATAACTTCAAGCCGTTGCTTCTGGCTAAAATATATGATATAATATAATATTGCTTTCTTCATTGAAAAAGTTGTATCATCTGAATCAAGAAAGAAAAATGCACAGATGCAACTGTTTACAAATGAAAGCAGTTCAAAACACTTCTAAAATCTGTCAGTGGATTTTGATGTGAGAGGACAACAAGGGATAGATGTTTTCACTTGAGAAAGCGTTATTATGGGTGATGGACTGGTATTCAGCCTAGAGGTGTGTTGGCGGCCACTCACATTTTCTGCAGAAAATATAAAAATGTAGTTGAATTAGTTAATGTGACCCTCATGAATTTATAAATGGAAAATGCACATACTCTTGTGAAACAAATACAGTCAAAGTCTCTGGCATGGAGTCTTACAGGTCTCTCTCTCTCTCTCTTTCTTTAGGAGGGGCCTGGAGAATGGACCTCACTGGATTCTGAGGTTCTGATGAAGGAAGATGAGATATATGGCACTAAAAACCCCACTCCTCACCAAGTGCTGCTGGACACACGCTTTGAGCTCCCTTTCGGTAGTCCACATACTGTATAATAGAATAGAATTTAGTAGAATAGAATATTCCTTATTTTATTTTATTTTTAGATTTACCTTTTCTCAAACCTCTTAGAACAGATTCTAAGCAGTTCCTTTAACTACCATATATACAGTGGCCACAAAAAGAAATTCATAATTTTTTAAGTGACTTAAGTGTTCAAGTACTTTTTAGGGCCACTGTATGATATAAACAATCTAAATGAATTGGGAGAAGTAAGGAGACGTAAATGGAGAACATCTAAGGGGAAAAAAGAGTGGAAGCAAAGTGTGCTGATGTATTTGTGATTTTCCTGCAGTAACCTCTGTGTCTCATGCCATATTAAACACTGTGAATACAGAATTGAGTACTGTGTGGCCAGAAAAACTGGAAGGGAGGAGTGAGAGGTGCATTGGAACAGTGGAAGCTGGAGTTTTATCTAAAGATATCAGACTTTCTTTTCCCCTTATTTCTGTATTATTTGTTTGCTTGTGCAGATATCCCTGACGACGAGGCCCAGTACTGGACTAAAAAGCTGGAGCACATCAACTCTATGAGGATACATGATGAGGTACAGACTGTGTGTTTTTAGATGGAGTAGAGATGTGTGAATATGTACTGTAGAAGTAACATGTTAGTTTGATGGACCTGGGCAAGAGTTACCATTATTCAGATTCAATGAGTGAATCAATGAGTGAGTTTTATATTTGAGATATGATTTTTTTTTTCATGTCCAACAAATGGAAATCTGTATAGGTTTTTTAAATTCATTTTCAGCTGTTGCCTGAAACTCAGAACCTTTTCTTAAATATATAAAAAGATACCTCATAAACTTCAGATTTGTATTTTCATGCATAGTGATTTTGGTTGTGTTGAATTTGTATATTGTATCAGGTATTTGGTATTTTGATCTCAGCAACATTGCATTGGTACACCAACAAATTCTGGAATTCTGCAGTTTTGTTAAAAGAATGATCTTTTACTGCCTCCTGCTGTGAGCACTGAGCACTGCAAGGGCCTTACAGTTCTACTGTCAAAAGACACTAAGATGTGCTGTATAACCAATGGAGGGGAAGATTAGAGCACATGAACATCACATCTGATTAGTTACAAATGATTCCTAGCAGACATGGTTTATTGTTGTCTTAGCCAGTGTAAAACAAGTTTAAGTAAGCCTCTATCTTAGGCTTTTTGATTCACCTCATTTATGAAAACAGACACAGAAAAGCTGATGTTAGCTGAAATACTTTGTATATTATCATGACTTTTAACCATTTTGTTAATTTCCCATCAATTTTTTATAGTATTCACTGCAAGATGAAGCACAGAGAAGACAGCTGCCCTCAGTGCCCTCACAGTGCTGTAAGTATTCTCTTTTTAGCTTTTACTGTGGGGAAAAAATTAAATGAAATTACGTGACGAGTCCCCTTTAAGCCAGTAGATGGCAGTAGTTTATAGCTGCTGTGATGTATTTAACCCTGATGATTATGACATTCTTTTATGTTCTGTTTGTTGTATTAATATTGCAAGTGTCAAGATTTACTTTTGCTTAAAAGGATAGTACACTCAACAAATGAAGATTCTGTTATTTACCTTCATGTTAACTTAAACCTTTATTACTTTCTTTTTTTACTTGGAACATAAAATATGATGTTAGGCAGAATGACTCTATGATAGTCAATATTTACTTTCATTGTATGAAAACAATAATGGAGTGGAAGTGAATACTATGACATCTCTAACATTCTGTGTAACATTTATTCTTGTTCCATGAAAAAGAATGGCATACAGATTTGTAACAACATGAATATGAGTAATTAATTGCTGAATATTCATTTTTGGGTGACCTACCCAACTGTGAAGTAATTTACTGAAATACTTGATAGCAATTTGTAATAAAAAAAAATACAGAAGTAGATTTATGATCTTAAATTATATATTTTTTTATTATATTTTATATAATATATATTATAGTATTGTTATTTATTATATTATATTTATATAATATAATATAATATTTTATTTATATTATATTATATTTGGCATGAGTAACACATACAATAAGACTTTATTAGTTAATGTTAATGCATTGACTAACAAATGAATTGCACATTGTCAGTGTTAAAGTATTTATGAATCTTTCTTAACATTTGTTAGTACAACTATCCATTCTTAGTTCATGTTAGCACAGGTCTGTTAAACATTAACAAATACAAATTGTGGTTTTAATAATGTATTAGTAAATGATGAAATTAACATTAAGATTAATAAATGCTTAAGACTTTTATTTCATTGTTAGTTCATGTTCACTAATGTAGTTAATCAATGTTATCAAATAGAACCTTATTGTAAAGTGTTACCATTACATCTATCTTCTGCTGTTTAACTTTCTCCAAACCACTAGGCAATTGGACATACTTTGGATGGAATGATCAGCAGAGTATGTACTTAATGTGTGTTAGAACTAATCATCATTTCACTTTCTTTCTTTCTTTCTTTCTTTCTTTCTGTTACCATTTGTTAATTTACAGAGAGAGAACGAATGAAGAATGAATCATTTACATTACACAAATATGCAAACAGATTCTGAGAGTGATTAAGCAAAATATATAATATTTATTAGTAATACACCAGAATCTAAGACATCAAGTTGTCTAATATGCACTACCAGTCAATTGTTTTGAAACACTAGACTGAATTTATGTTTGCCATCTTAAGGGGCGGTCACACTACACTTTTCCCTCCATTGGCTTCCATTCATACATGTGCAAATGTGGGAGAGCAGAGCAAAGTTTTGCATTTCGCTGCATTACAAAGTTCAAGTTTGGTGAACTCTGACCTGCTAATTAATATCACATGAAACTGTGTGACCAACAAAAGATCAAAACATCACAGCATGACCTCGTATCTGAATTAAAAGAACAGAAATGTAAAACTGCAGCATTGCAGGAAAGTGGAGTAGATTGTATGGTTTTACATTTTAGATTTATTATTATTTGTTATGTGTTGAATTTAAGTTTTTGAAAAGACGCTGCAGAGCATGACTGTTGCAGTGTCTGAAGAAATTTCATATGCTCAAAGACAAGTCAAGTTTGACCATGGCTTTAAACCTTTCGATAATGCTTATATTCTTAAAATTATTTCTAATTGTGCCATATGGTTTTCGTTGCAAAACTATAATTTTATGACAATTTTATTTATTTTATTTTCATTGGTAATTTTACCATTATTCTAAAATTTGGAAAATAGTAATAATAAAGAATGTGTTTGTCTGCCCAAGCTGATGACTAATAGTGTACATAAAACAAGATGAAGTATAGAGCATTTGCAAACTGAAATTTTCCACTATTCTTCCTCCTTTCCTATTTTGGTTATTCATCATTCCTTCATTATACATATATTTTTACTTCATGCATTTATTTGTTGTGTATGTGATTTGTACTTAGAAATGTGTTATTGACAAATAACATCTCCATCACCTTTATTTTTTCCATTTTTTATTTCCTTTTAGCTTTTATGCAGTGTTGTGAGAGAACCTTTTACAAGTACAAATATTCATATAGTTTCTCATTTAATATGAAGCTAAAAAGAAATAATAATAAATGTAGTTTAAAGTAATTTATGCCGGAATATAGCATATACCACAACTGTCACTGCTTTAGCATAGTCTTTGGAGTCTCTGCATTAATTTAATTTAATTCATTTGAAGTTTTAGGTGAAATCCTCCCTGACCACACTTTATTCATTTCTGGATTATGTTGTGCTGTAGCTTTTGATGACCATGACAGCACTGGGGATGACCGGGACAGTGATTACCGCAGTGAGACAAACAGCAGGCCTCCACGATACCACACCACAGCTCAACCCAATTCCTCGGTACATCAGTACCCTATTGGCCGAAGATTACAGAATCGGGCATTATCAAAAGAGTCTAGGACAGACTCTATCCAGAGCTATGACTTGGATTATAGAGAAGGAAGGGAACAGAGGTATGTTGATTACACAAACACATGTACAGCTTGGCATACATTGAAATATTCCATTACCCACACATTATCTAAAAAAAAAAGAAAACAAAAAAGATTATTATTTACAATATTAAAATTATCGGAAGCAACCTTGAATAAGATACTATTACTTATTTTCAGATAATGTCTTGAATATACTTTTGTCTGTCTTTCTTCTTTCTTTTAAATTTGTTTTCTTGTTTAAAGTTTGTTAAAAACAAGGGCAGTGTGCAAAAATCTGCCAGTGCAGTAAAACAAAATACACATATTCAAGATATGATCTATGAATAATATGTAAGAGTTGCTTCTAAACTAAATTTTAAGAATTAAAATCATCAAGAAAGTAATTTTTTTACAGTCAGTTTAGCTCCAAAAAATTTCAATTTTACTTGTTTCATACATTTTCATTTTTCTGTCTTTCTTTTTTATCCATCTATATAATTTAATTTAAGATTTTGTTCATTTCTCTTCCTGTTCATTCTTCTCCTCATCCATGCTTCTGGCACTTTCACTTTATGCACACCAGATTTTCAAGTGGTACAGATGATGTCAGAATTATTCCAGTGGACTCAGGTATGGGAGTTGAAGACTGGGAGATCAAATACAAAATTAATGACAACATACTGGATGATTACCTGGAGAAAAACGTGGGGTGATGATGATGACACCAAGAGTGAAATTTATAGAATCAACTCCAAAGACAGTCGGTTTTACCAGACAGTACAGTGTGATGCAATGTCCCCAGAGGAGGCTGAGGAATATGATGCATCAGGAAATCCCATCAGGAGAGCAGCCACAGGCAGCAGTGAGGTCCGTTTGGTCTATAAGGAAGCTAGAAACTTCGAGGGTGAAATTTCCCCTCCTAAAATTTCCATCATTCCTTCAATTTCGCAACTTCGCAAGGCATACCAAGCATCATATACAGAGGGGCTGTTGTACAAAACCAGGATGTGGGCCAAGAACTCATTTGAAGACACCCTTGAGAACTATACAATTTATTGTGAGGAAGAGGAAGCCAGGATGAGAGCAAGAAGTGAATATGGGTCTGCAGGATCTGATGAAATGCAGTTCTCTCTTGGGTCTGAAGAGGAGCTAGATGATATGGCGTTTGTAGAAGAGGAAGCACAGTATGAATATGACAGTTACTACAGTAATGCAAGATATATTTCCTCTTATGATGAATGGTCACAAGACTATAATGAACAACAGAGCAGCATGGGGAATGATTGCACAAGGGGCCCAGATGAAATATTGTCACCTGTGCAGAAGCCAAATAAGGAGTATCATGATACTATGGATGAACTTCAGAACTTAGTTGACTCTGTGTCAGAATATCTGGCTGGACGAGAGGAGGAAATGAGTAAATATGAATCAATGGAAAAATCTGTCACAAAAACAGAAACAGAGAGTGAAGAAAAGAAAATTGAGGGTAAAGCAGCTGAGATAAAAGAGGAAAAAGCTGTGGAACAAGGTATTACGGGTGTTAAAAACGCCATGAGCTCTTTGTTTAACTCAATCACAAATACTAAACCAGCAGCTGAAAATACAGAATCAACAGAAACTACAACAAAAACTCCATCTCCAGTTCCTCCCCAGTCAGAGTCTGGTATTTCTAAACTGTTCTCTTTCATACCTAAATCAACTGGTAGTCCAACTCCTGTTGCTGTTGTATCACCTGCTAATCAGGAATCTAATGCAGACAAGAAGTTCTCTTTGCAGTCGCTGTTGCCATTTCAGTCCCCAGAGGTCAGTCGACCAGCTAGTGCCACATCAGAGACTGATGCTACAATCATTGCTGATTCAAGTGGCTCTCAATCTCAGGACTCCACTCCAAGTCAGACACAAACAGTGGTTGATTCAGTGCTAGGAAGATTGAGCCCTTTCAGGCTTTTTGGAGACAAATCAAGTGCTGAAACTATTTCACAACCAAATATAACTCAGGGAAACGCAGAGTCTAAAGAAGAATCTATGGAGAAATCCAAAAGTTTGTCTTTAGAGGGGTCTGCCACACAAACTGAGCACCAGTCCTCATGTGGGGGATCAGGATGTGGATCAGTAGAGCTTTTACCTGATACAGAATCATCTGGTGAATTACCTGATTCCATGCCCAGAGGGGTTACGTCCAAGCTAGAAGAGAGTAAAACTGAGGCAAAGCCTGCCAGTCAAACACTCGCAGAAGACACTGGATTCTTTAGCCCCTTTAAAAAGTCATTGAACTCACTCATATCAAACAATGTTCCTGACGACAAGCCAACTGAGGTCCCCTCAGTGTTTTCTATTTTTAAGCCAGCCGAGGCTCCAAAATCTGAGGATGTGTCTGGTACTTTTGGCAATAAATTAAAGCTCCCTTTCTTTTCCTCAGATGCTCTAGTCAATACTCAGGCGCCTAAACAAGAAGGTGGTATGCTGTCTGGATTTCTAAAACTGACAACAGGCGAAGATCCCAATACTCCTAGATCTGGCGGACCCCAAGCTGGGGCTAAATCACCACTGTCCAGTCGTTCTGCACTGCTTGAAAGTGTTTCCAAAGGAAATGCAGATACTGGCTGGTATTCCAATCTATTCAAAGCCAGCTCAACTGAACCACCAAAGCCACAGACTGGAACACCAGCCTCATCAAAGCCTCATCAAACAGCAACTACACAAAATATTCCCACTGTTGCTGTGAGTCCTGAAAAATCAGGCAATGTCGAAGCTTCTGCAGATATATTTGCAGAAAGAGATGCTGCAGTAAAATGTCTTAATGAGTGCCTGTCTACTGAAAATCAAGGAGAGATTTAAATAAATACACTGGATACAGACCAAGTTCATCGAAATGAAAATGCAGACGACTAATTCCATCCAAAGACTCAGGTGCAGCCAAAGACACAAAATGATTCACAGGCACAACCTCAGTCTCAGGGCTTGCTATCCAGTCTTTTATCTGGTAACAACAAGCCCCAGGCAGGTTCTGGTCAACCTCCACAGGGTGGATTACTCTCAGGGCTACTTTCCACTGTTACTGGCACCCAAAACCCAAGCGGCTGCATCTGCTCAGTCAGGAGGGCTGTTGTCTGGAATATTGAAAATGGCTGCCTCTGAAAGTTTAACCACAAGCAGCCAATCAACAGGCCCACAACAGCAACAACCCTCCAATGAAGAAAACTCCGTTCAAGAATCACCTGCAGTTGCTCAAAGCTACAGCCAACCACAGCAGAGCACTGGAATTTTCTCTGGGTTATTCAAATTGGCCAGTGATACAGTTTCAAACCCCCAAACAGCACCTGCCCAGTCAGCACCAAATCCTGTAAATCAGAATGTCCCAAAGCAGGTAACATTGGAGGGTGCCTCCAGTGAGCCCTCTCAAGGAGCTTCACCTCAGCCTCAGTCGGGAGGTTTCTTATCTGGACTTTTGAAGTTGGCCACCCCTGAGACTGTCCCAACACCTGGAGAGGTATTCCAGCCTCAGCAGCAGCAACCATCACAACAGAACATTAATCAACAACCAAGTCAACAACAATCAGACACAAAGAGCCAACCACCGCCATCTCAGCCGCCACCAACTGAACCACCTCCAAGTCAAACAGGAGGACTTTTTGGGGGACTCTTAAAACTAACAGATAGTGCTCTTGCAGGGTCACAGCAGCCAAGTGGTTCTGGCAGTCAGCCTAATCAACAACAATCCAGCAAATCAAATGCACAGTCACAACCACCACCTGCTACAGCAAGTGGAATGTTTTCAGGATTTTTAAACAAGCTAACAGCACCAGATAGTGCCCCTCAACAACCACATCCTGGAAGTAGTAGCCTGGCCTCACAACAGAGCCCTAAACCCTCTGAACAACCACTACCTTCTCAGACAGGTGGCTTCCTTTCTGGCCTGTTTGGTATGAGTGCATCAGATCAGAAAAAGATCAAAAAGTTTCAGCAAAAAAAGTTTTCTTGTCTGGATTATTTAGCAATGCCTCAGAGGAAGACACTTCATCTAAACTTCCTTCTCAAATCAAAGAACCACCAAAAAATAGTTGTAATAGTGGTGCAGGTATTTTTTCTGGAATTTTTAAACCTGGAGCTAATGAAAATGACACTTCAACAAAAAGTAAGGACCCAGAGAAGGGCTTCCTTGATTGACTAATGTCTAAGCAGAGCAAAGACGAGTCCACTACTTCAGTTAGCACCGGGAGTTCAGAGTCTAACAAATTAGTGAATGAAGCTTCTCAACAACCTGCTAACCTGCATCCTGCAGTGAAGTCCACCCAACAGTCCATGGAGGAGACACATAGACTCTTATATGGATATTATTGTATTTGACACGAGTAGCACAAACAAGAATCCCTGGGGAGGCTGTGACAATTTAAATGGTTTCGGTGATAAAAGAAGCAAAAAGACTTGCATGGAGAAAACCACTGCTATAAACCTCTCAACAGATGTACCAGCAAAAAAATATTTGTGCCAGTCAATGTCAGACTTTACTTAGACTAAATGGCAAAAATGCCTCAAAAATGACCCAAAAACCACATTTAGATTTGAAAGATGACTCAAGATTCTTCAGACGACTCACTGAAAAAAAGGGGCCATTGAATTTGACTCCAGGTGCAGTTGACCTCAGTAGCACTGTAGCTGCCAGTGAACATATAGAGGATGACATGTTCTTTGAAGATTTTGAGTGGTACCAGCAGTGGCTGTCCCTGTTAGAGCAGGGAATGTGGTGGCCGGCTGAGGCAGGAGATTGTGGCTATTACGTTTACATGGATGAAGAATATATATACACTCTTTTGACTGATAGGGCTGGGAAGCACCTTTATGCATGTGCAACCCCAGAGGAGAGCCGTGTTTTAGAACAAATCACTGAAAATATTTCAAATATTCTACATAAAAAAAACAAACCAAAGGTGACGCTCTGTGGTTTTAAAATACCTCTGTTCAATGAAGATGAAGTTCTGTGGATACCAGGAAAAAAACATTGTGACTCACAGCTCTTAAATGCTCCCGTTGATTTGTCTTCAGCTCTTCAGAAAGGAAACAGGATTATGAACATGAATCTTGAGCGGTTCTCCCAAATGTTTCAGGACTCCATAAATGCACAGACAGAAAAACCTCTTGACTTCAGCGTGTACAAACTCAAAAATGTAAAAATGGGTTCACAAGAGCCAAGTATAATTTCTACAGAGGAGCAACTACAAGCAGCTGACTTCTCTAAGAAAGCAAAGAACCCATGTCATGGAGGACCATATTGGATAAATCAGGGTATTAAAGACCTTTTTCCTGAAGTATCTGTACATCAGTTCTCTTCTCCAGTTACTTTTACTTCATCGGTGGGCTATAGACAGCATCCCTCAACTATGAAACCTTCAATTCCTGAAGTCATGATT
>NW_015631049.1:2262083-2290087 GCF_001515625.1 Sinocyclocheilus rhinocerous | reverse complement strand
AAGATTCTTCAGACGACTCACTGAAAAAAAGGGGCCATTGAATTTGACTCCAGGTGCAGTTGACCTCAGTAGCACTGTAGCTGCCAGTGAACATATAGAGGATGACATGTTCTTTGAAGATTTTGAGTGGTACCAGCAGTGGCTGTCCCTGTTAGAGCAGGGAATGTGGTGGCCGGCTGAGGCAGGAGATTGTGGCTATTACGTTTACATGGATGAAGAATATATATATACACTCTTTTGACTGATAGGGCTGGGAAGCACCTTTATGCATGTGCAACCCCAGAGGAGAGCCGTGTTTTAGAACAAATCACTGAAAATATTTCAAGTATTCTGCATAAAAAAGACAAACCAAAGATGACGCTCTGTGGTTTTAAAATACCTCTGTTCAATGAAGATGAAGTTCTGTGGATACCAGGAAAAAAACATTGTGACTCACAGCTCTTAAATGCTCCCGTTGATTTGTCTTCAGCTCTTCAGAAAGGAAACAGGATTATGAACATGAATCTTGAGCGGTTCTCCCAAATGTTTCAGACCTCCATAAATGCGCAGACAGAGCAACCTGTTGACTTCAGTGTGTACAAACTCAAAAAAGTAAAAATGGGTTCACAAGAGCCAAGTATAATTTCTACAGAGGAGCAACTACAAGCAGCTGACTTCTCTAAGAAAGCAAAGAACCCATGTCACGGAGGACCATATTGGATAAATCAGGGTATTAAAGACCTTTTTCCTGAAGTATCTGTACATCAGTTCTCTTCTCCAGTTACTTTTACTTCATCGGTGGGCTATAGACAACATCCCTCAACTATGAAACCTTCAATTCCTGAAATCATGATTGGACATGTAGATAAGCCTGTTGACCAGAAAACTCAAAGTAGGCAAACTTTCAGTCCAATTTTTTCACCAAATGTAAACTTTGTTGAAAAGACAACTACTGCACCACAAACAGCTAAAAGCACAGCATTGGCAGGATCTACAATTACACCACAACCTCAGGCCACTTCTACAAAACCTTCTGATCTACTGAATGTCAATGGAAAGCCACCTACATCAGCTAGGCCACTTCCTGTAAAACCAGCAAATTCAATTAAACAGGACGGGTTTACACAGCAGAGTGCAACAACTACACCGCGAGTATTACCTACTCCACCAACCTCAGAACAAGTCACAAAAAGTATTGCTTCTAAGCCTTCTGCTGCATCTCAGAAACACAAACTGGCAAGACAGCCATCACAGACAACACAGTCTCCTTCATCAGAGAAAGCATCTCATTTTGATGGCTCTAAGACTGAAGTAGTTCCCATGAAGCCAAAACCTTCCACAGTGATGTCAAATCAAAGACTATCATTGCCACCACCACAGAATTTACTTTTTAACAAGCCTCAAATGGCAGTCGACTCTTTTTTTTGTAGTAAACCTATGGATTTCTCTGGAACCTTGAGCAAAAAAGACAAAGGTATTGATGAGAAAACTCCATCAGATACTGATGCTGAAAGGTCTATTCAGGATGTCATTGACTTTACCACAACAAAACTAAAAGTTAAAAAGCAGAATGAAGAGACCATTCCCATGGGTGAGACAGCTGCTGTTGATCTGACTGTTGAGTTAAATGAGGAAGTGAAAGAAATCAATGTCACATTTCCAGCTCTAGAGGTCAGAAATCACTCCATGATAATGTCTGATGTGCCTCTGAGAACTGTATCTGCTCCAGCCTCTCTGAGAAGCAGACCGCAATACTTTCCTCCAGACAGTGGAATTCTCATACAAAAAGACAGCTGTGGCAATGAAGCACCCATATCAAGACAAAAACCCCAGCTTGCAAGACAAGCCTCAGAGCAGATATCCCAGGCAAACAGTATTCAGATAAGTTCTGACAGAGTCCTAGTGGATTCACCCTTAAAGGTAGCGTTCAAGTCTGCCTCAACACCAGTTCAACTTGATCGGCTCAAGGGAGGCCCATTTAAGCAAAGTTCCAAACCCAGCCAAGTACCAACTTCCATACTTCGGGCACCATCACCTCATACAAATCCTGAAATAAAGACATCACCAGTGTTAAGCCCAGCATTGCACATGGCTGCTCAAAATAAACAAATTGGCCTCGTAAGGCAGACTTCACTTGCTAGTGAATCCATGAGAATGAGTCATGTGACGACAGTCGTATAATGAGAGCACTGCTCCAGCTAATTCAATCAAAGCAACACTGGATATGACTTTAAAGGCAGCCAATAAGCATATGGAGACAACGATCACTGAGACTTCAGCAACTGAAGCAGTACCCCTTGTAAGAAGCAGACGGGCCTCAGTCACAGAAATTAATACAGATTCTGTTGGTTTGCCGTTGCTTGTAGAGCCATCGGCACCAGAGGTAAATCTTATCCTACAAAGGCATCAATTATTACCCCGGCTCGTATGTAGGGAATCCAGGTTTTTCCAGGAAGTTCCTGTTTTACACAGCCAAAACTATATTTGCGAGAGAACTGCAAGTTTGCCAGTGCAACCCTCTCATTATCATCAAACAGCAACTGCTCCAGCAAATGCAATAAAAGCTACATTAGATATGTCTGCTAAATCACCTACTTGTTCGACTGTGGTTACTGAGGAAATTCAAAAGGAAGCACTGCCACTTGTAAGAGCAAGATCAACATCAATCTCAGAATGCAATGACGAGCTTGTCGGATTGCCTATGCTTGTTGAGCCATCAGTGCCAGAGAAAAGTCTTATCCCACAAAGGCGTCAATCATTGCCACATCTCTTATCTAATGACTCCAAGTTTTTCCAAGAAGGCCCTGTTTTACACAGCCAAAATCGTCCTTATAACATGACTGCAAGTTTACCAGTGCAGCTTCCTCATTATCATCAAACAGCAACTGCTCCAGCAAATGCAATTAAAGCTACAATAGATATGTCTGCAAAATCAACTACTTGTTCATCAGTGGCAACTGAGGTGGTTCAAAAGGAAGCGCTGCCACTTGTGAGAGCAAGATCAACATCAATCTCAGATGGCAATAAGGAGGTTGTTGGTATGTCTTTGATTGTGGAGCCTCCAACACAACAGTGGAAAACTCTTGTTATGAGTTGTGAATCAAAATCGAATGTAAGACGAAGTGATTCTTTACAGTGTATGGATTTGAAAACATCCCAGTTAAGTCCAGTCTTAAGCCAACAAACACCTAGTTGGCAAGCAGCCTCTGCTCCAGCCAGTGCAATTAAAACAATTGTAGATATGTCTCCAAAGCCAATTGAAAAAATCAAAGAGGAAAAGCAAGAATTATCTCCAATGCCATTGATGAAAAGAAAAATATCTGCTACTGTGATTGCCTCAGGGACATCTGTTGGTTTGCCTTTAATTGTAACACCCTCTAATTCCCAAGAAAATCTTATATTGGAGTCCTCATCTCCATCACAATTACAGGGAACACTGAAAGAAAAGAATAGTGGTACTTCAAGCCAGCAGTCCCTTGAAGTCAGAAGCATCTCTACTAAAGTGGGTTGCTTTCAAAGCAAAGCTCATACATTACAAATGACATGGCAATCATCTCTTTTAGGACAGCCCAACAGAATACCCACATCACCAGCTAATACAATCAAGGACGTAGTTGACCTGTCTCCAAGACACTTCTCAGATCCAACAGAGATTTGTGGAGAAGTTATGATTGAAGCTGGTGTGCTGTCACTTGTAAAGACAAGACCAACCACTGATGCTGAAGTATTAAAAAAACTAGCTGTTGTACCTTTACTGGTCGAGCCTCCTTTGCTTCCTAAACTAGTTTGTGGGCAAAGTAAATTGCCTGATAAAATGTCATCTTTCTCTTTGAAATCAACTATAGCTCAAGGAACAAAAGGACCTTCGGCACCAGCTAACACAATTAAATCCACTATTGATATGTCTGTGGTCCGATCAACTTCTAAGATCTCTGAGGGATCAGCAGGAGAAATACTTCCAAGTGGAGTAATGACTCTTGTCAAAGATAAAGCAGCCATCAACAAATATTCAAGAAAAGACTCAAAAGGAATAGTTGATTATTTTTCACGTTCTGAGCAGGTCCCTCAAAAAACATCACCTTTTATATCATTACTAGAGGGAAAAGGTAATCCACACCAAATGCACTTATTGAATGGACGTCATACTACAGAACCTTTGATGCACCAACAGATCCCTACCTATTACTGAAATGGAATCCTCTCAGTATCAAAGAAACAAACTGTAGAATCTCAGCCCTTCAGCAAACCGGTGGACTTCTCTGTCATTGTTTCAACTACAAAGTGCAATTGCTCCTCTGTTCTGCAAAATGGACATCCTGTGGATTTTACTAGAAGTGAAGAAGAGAAATCAAGGACTGGAAGCAGATATCCAAAAAGCGGTAGTAGCACTTTTATGAAGTGTTATGTTGGGGCTGTTGACCTGACTGCTGACATAATGATTGACTTAAATAGAAACAAAAGTGGTGATGATGTCAAAGATCTTTCAACTCCAAGGACTACTAGCATATCCACTCAGAACATATCAGCATGTACAGCGCTTATATATGCCACTACAACAAATAAGAAAGATTCTCATCAACTGTCAGGAAATGAGGAAATATTGGCCCCCCAATTAAAGAATTTAGCTAAACCTCAAGCATCATACTCATCTATTCCGTCCAATGTGCCTACACGAATGTCAGATTTATCAGATCAGATGAATAGTCATTTGCACAGAACTGATTTGCATATCTCTAAATCTTCTGTACAACTAAAGAAAGAACAAAGTAAACCTGCTGAACCAATAAACACACAGCCCCTGAATAAGGAGCTTCCGTTTGCAAGCAACACAAGTGTTGATCCACATGGCTCTCATCTCTCTACACAAATCAGGTATTCATCTAAAGTGGTGACCTTCAGTGACCTGCCCCCAAAATCTATGTCTCACATAAATTGCTCAGAGCATTCAACTAATCAGCAAGTAGCTCAAAGGTCTGTCATCAGTAGACATATGGCAAGACACCAGTCAATTCCCTTGGCATTAACTGAGAATAAAGGGAGTCAACTTTTTCAGCGTACTGAGCCATTTATTACATTAGCTTCTTCTGTTTTAACTACAGTCTCAAGACCCAAAGGTATTGTCAAACAATCAACAGTGGAAAGCTTTGGAGAAGGTTGCATCCCTCAGATTGGGACAGCTACTTTCAAAGGAAAGCCTTTAGCATTAGACAATACACTTGTTCAAACTTCAGTTGATCCAGTTATATCAGTTCAAGATGTATCCATACCTGACCAAGGTTTATCGTCTAACTTTGTGTCTACTGCTGCAAACCTGCCAGTGATGACTTCTGCCACTGTACTAGAATCAGTAGTTGTTGTACCTAGAAGTACTCCAATCTCTCAAGTTTCCATGGCATGTTCAAGACCACTTTCAACAAGTCCTGCTGTCAAACCAAGTGTTATGGATGGTCGTCAACTATCTCCAGATCAAGACTCAAATTCAAGCCCAGTCACAAAGATGTCAGTAAAAGGTTTGATATTGTTGTTTGATGGAGAAAGCTCACAACCAGCAACAGTTATTGTCTCACAAAGAAGTGATAAAATGATACAGTCAATTATCAAGCCATCACTAAATGAATGTATTGAATTTAACCAAGAATTGACAACATCTCCAAACCAGAAAGTGACGAAAACAGCTTATATGTCTGTGTTTAGTGGAACCATACCAACTACTGTTCAAATACATGCTGCATCACCATCCTTAGTTGATCCACCCACAGTGCCTCTTCCAAGTCCAGCATTTACTTCACCACCTTCTGTAGTAAGACCACCCATTGAACTTAATGAAGTTTCACCAGTTCCAGCTCAAGTTTTTCCCACTAACCAGTCTTTAACAACAAGTTCACTCGTACAACATAGTGGCACAATTTTTCAGCCAATGAATGTTTGTGTAATGCCAGGAGAGTCACAGTCTCAAGAAAACACTTCTGGAAGCGTCCCCTTTCCTGAAGGTTCAGTCACAAGTGATACATCATTTCTGGTTGCCACCAGCCCTGCTACATCTTCCTGTGTGTCTACAGTTACTCCCTTAACACTTCAAACACAATTGAAAGAGATACCATTTATGGTTATGTCTGGCAACCAGAGTGATTCAAGCCAACCATATGAAATGTCAACTCAACATCATTCTGCTACAGTCAGTGGATGTGGTGCCCAGCATACGTCAGTTCAAGCCACTTCACAGTTCTCTGTACCTCATACAGCAGCAGTGTCTCAGTCTGTTTCAACACAAGATACTGTGGTGGACAGTGTTAGTCAATTAGGTGTTGCTCCCCAGCAGCTTGTTTTGTCTGAGATGATGTCTATTGAAGAGACACCATCTTTCATTCAAGTTTCACCCACTGCGCTAGAGGGACGATCATTAGTTATTTCTGGTTTGGGCCCCAGAAAGATGCTTATACCTCAGATCATGATTTCAGAGCCTAGCAGTCCTGAAGACTTTTGTAGTGAAGAAGATACCGTGACAGATGAACCTGATACAACACAGAAAGATGACATTATCATTGACAAGACTCCTATGGAAAGCCCTGATGGTTCTCAAGACAATTTAGCTATCGAAGATGTGGAATCTCAAGAAACTGACAGTCAGAGCATAAAAATGAACCTCTCTAATATAATGGCATCCCCAGAGGCTCTAACAGAGGTTTCAGAGATTAAACATGATGAATCTATTGATGTACTCACCGATTCTGATGTATTTTCAGCATCATTAATACCAAGCACTGTTGAACAAAATAAGAATATCTGCCAGCTGTTCTGAAAAAACATATCCTGATGACGATTACAAGAAGGGTGACCAAGTGTCTAATCTTGAAGATACTGCAAACACAGAATCAACAATGTGTAAAGAGAAAATAAAAGATCACGAGGCATCCTCTAAAGTAACGTCTGACAAATTGAGTATCATTTCTGGACTTGTGTCCTCAGGAACAGAAAAAAATACCATTAGAAGACACTCTAAAAACCTCTAAATTAATGACTGACAAACTAAGTATTACCACTGGACCAGAATCTTCAGAAATAGAAAATGTACCATCATAAGACACTCTAAAAACCTCTAAAGTAACGTCTGATGAACTGAGTATTACTTCTGGACCAATGTCGCCAGGAGCAGAAAAAGTACAATCAGTAGACACTCTAAATACCTCCATATCAAAATCTGAACCAAGTACAAAGGAAGTGGAAGCACATAGTTCAGTGCCTGCAAAATCACATGAAGAGGCAACACCCACCAGCACCAAACCACCAGTTTATTCTTCCACAGCTGTTGAAGAGCAGTCTGGCAAAGGCATATTCTCACTTTTTGGCACTTCATCTTTGGGTCAAACTCAGCCTCCGAGTGGACAGTCCATACTAGGAGGGATACTTCCTGGATCCTCATTGTCTAAAGAAATACCAGGTTCAGGATTGTTCTCAGTGTTTGGAAGTTCTGCTCCTCAAGCAACCCCTGCACCATCTGCACCTAAAGAGCCACATGGAAAGGGCTTATTTTCTATATTTGGTGGATCTCAGCCACAACCTGACCAGCAAGGTTCACCTGTGTCTGGCCCAAAAGATCTGCCTGTAGGACCAAGACTACCACACATGCCTACTCTAAGGGTGGCTACAGGACCTGGATTAAGAGGACCACCAGGACATGTTCCGAGGTCTACATCAGGACCTGCACCAAGGGGTCCAACTCCAAGAGGGCCCACTTCCAAAGAACCACTGGGCAAAGGACTATTTTCTGTGTTCAGTGGGTCTTCACAGCCGACAGCACCAACAGGGGGAACTGCTGCAAAAACACCTGGATCTGGATCCTCAATACTTTGAGGTATTTTGCCTGGTTCTGGGGACAAAGAAAACAATGGGCCTGGTTTATTTTCCATGTTTGGTGGAGGTAGTTCTCAATCCCAAGCACCAACTGATGCTGCTGCAGCCGAATTCACCAATAAGGAGTCAACAGGAAAGGGATTGTTTTCCATGTTTGGTGGGCCAAGTCCAGCTGGAAGCTCTGAGCCAGAAAGTCTTTTTAAAGTTCCGTCTGTGTTCTCATCAGATAAAACAAAATTTACTGGATTCAGTCTCATGTCTTTTGTGGATGATAAGAAATCTGATTCAAAACCTGTAGATGCATCCACTGTAAGGGTGCATTCTCTCACATGCCATATAACACCCACACCTTTTAACTGATGCAATTGCAGATGAAAATACATCAGTTGAGGCTGAAAAAGATGTTCCTGCAGAGATCACCTTTGAACTTCCTGGTAAGTATGAGAAACTGAGTGATGAAATGAAGGAAGAGTCTACGGATGATACAGGGAGGACTGATGAAATGCACTCTGCCATAAATGATGACACAAAGTCTAAAATGGTGACACTAATAAATGAGACTGAAGAGGTTTCACCTCTGACAGAGCAACAAGCTAAGAAAGAAGAAACTTCAGTGGTTGACAAAGTACATGAGGAGCAAACCATTATTGATAAACTTAAAAATGAGGAGCTGGACATGAACAATGACAAAGAAACTATATCTACTAGTTCAGAAAAAAACGATTGCATGACACCAATAAATGAGACTAAAGAGATTGTGCCTCTGACTGAGTAGCAGTCTAAAAATGAAGAAAATTCAATGGTTGACAAAATATATGAGGAACAAACTAATAATGAGCAACTTAAAAATGAGGAACTGAACATGGAAGATAACAAAGAAACTGTAGCCTTTGGTCCAGAGAACACAGACTCTGACAAAGATTTAAACCAATATGTGCTTGAAAGTTCAACCGAGCAAGAGAGAGTTTTTGAGCCTTTTGTGCTTGAGAAACCATCAGAGGTCTCATTAGAATCTGAGAAAACTGTAGAGCCTGAAAAATCATTTGAATCACAAGACCCAATGCAGAAAAACTTGGAATCCGAAGAATGTGTGGAACTGGAAAACTCTCAGGAAACTAACAAAACTCTGGATGCTAAGAAACCCACAGAAAATGAGAAAACTCTCACTGAAGAAACAGGGAGAGTTGATGATGTACAAATAGCAGACAAAATTTCAGTTGAATCTGAAAAAGACACTGAATTAAAAATGTCTGACAGGCAGCAAGCAGACCTTAAGGAAAAAACAGATGAAATCAAAAAGTCAGAAGAAAGTGACAAAACAATAATAGTGGCAACCACGCAACCATCTTTAGATCCACAGTCGATTTCTTCTGTTCAGCAGCAGCAACAGCCCAAACTAGACATTATTGTACCTCAGCCAGGAATAGTGGGTTTTCCTGCTCAGCCAAGACCAAGAATGGCAGGACCTTTTTGTCAACCCAGACCTGGAATGCCTGAACCAAGAGAACCTAGACCTGTCATTTCCAATCAACCAAGACCAAGAATGCCTGGGTCTCAAAGACCCCCAGAGCCTGCTGCATTTTCTGGGTTTATGTCAATGTTTTCTGGCCCAAGTGCTTCTAGCAAGCCAGCAACCTCTAGTTTCTTCTCAGTGCCACAGACCTCTTTCTTCAGGTCGTCACCACCTTCTGCTCCAGCACAACCACAACAGCAGAAGAGCTCATTTTTTAATCTTCCAACCAGCCTGCCAACGGACTCCCTCACAGGTGATCTGTTCGGATTGTTTAAAGGTACAGAAGCAACAAAATCAGATGAAACCAAGCTGCCAGAGAAATTTGAATCTAAAAGTCATGATGAAACACAAGTCTATAAAGAGCAAATTAACCTCATTGCTAATAAGTCAAGTGCAGTCTCTGAACCTGAGTCAACTGTGGCAGGTACTGAATTTGTAAATGAAGAAGAACTGAAGGAAGGTGATTCAGAGTCATTGAAGCTTGTTCAAGAGCAAGAGGTCAAATCTCCAGATGAAACAAAAGATGAAAGCAAGGAAATCACTGAGACATCTGAAACTATTAACACACAGACATCGGAATCAGGTTTACCCTCAAAGGTACCACCAGGAGACAAAGAAACCCCACCATCTACACCCAAAATAGTAGTTGAAGATAAACTACCAACCTCACCACCTTCTAAAGGTATCTTTGCTTTACCTGGTTTGTCAACATCCTCTTTTGGTGGTTTGATGTCTGGTGCAGCAGAGACAGCCAAACCTTTCAGCTCTTTGTTTGGCTCTTCCACTCCTGCCCCTTCAGTCAGCACCAACCCTTCACAGCCACAAGCAGAGAGCAGTGGTCTGCTTTCCGGTTTCAAAGGTTTGTCTGTGGGTCTCTTCCAAGAAGAGAAGCCACTTCTGCAAAGGAAGAGACAATGTCATCGATGTTTGGAAGGAAAATTGGCTTCCCATGGCAAAATTCACCCCCTCAGACCCCTCCTGCCACCCTGTCCAAATACCCAGACTTGAAGCCTGAAGAAAATGATGAACCTGAGGCTGATAAATTGTCACCTGAATCAGATGTCACAGGAAGTGCAGATTCCAGTGATACAGAAGGTCCAAGTGACAACTCTTCACATAAGCAGCCAAGTTTTGACACAAGTCCAGAGAGTCCGACAGCACTTAAAGAAGGGTCTTCCTGTCTGGAAGTAGAACATTTGGACAAATCCCAAATTTCCCAAGATTGCAAAGATATGGACAAGGACCCTCCTGAAACAGATTCCAGTGCAGAAAAGCCATCAGAGAGCCTTCAACAACAAACCTTTGATAAAAGGCTAGTAAAATCATAATAAATGGCTATTCTTAGGCCATTTATTATGGTTTGTTGTGAACATATTACCCTCCATCTTTCCATGATATATTAATTTTTATTTATTATTAATTTGATTAAATATTAATTTATGCATTCCTGTTATTAATCATTTAATTTTTTTTTTTTTTTACAGTCTGTCAAGACAATACATAAACTGAATAATATTACAGGAGCATTGCTTGCTCCTGTTATTAAGAACCACTTCATCCATTAATCCTTTAAACTGTACTTAGATATTAAACATTAGAGTTCACTGCTGTCCAGTGTGATTTAGTTTGAGACTATGTTTAATCTGTGTTTGAAGTGACTCCCATTTGTTTATTCAGTTCCTTGAAAAAATTCCACATTGAGCCAGTCAGTTTTAAGATTGTGCAGTTATTCTAGAATTCATTTGATAATTGCATCTTTTTGTTCCTTCACCAGCCTGGTGGAAAGTTCTCGATTAGGGTCTTCTGGTAACCTTAGCCAAGCCAGTTCCCAGTTCAGCTCTGGGCCAGAAGAACGAAACTATTCAGATGCTCAGATCAGGCCTTCTGTTGTAGCTCAACCTCTTCCAGCCTTAGATGACACAGAAAAAAGGGAAAGAGAGATACTAGCAAATGTGGAGAAAGAAGTACAGGAAGAGAGTATGCCCAAGCCTGTTGCTAATCAAGGGAGAACGCCAGAGAGGCAGCACAGGTAAGTGTTGCACATTTAATAGATGTGAATAGAGGATGGGTAAAATAATCTAAGGAATTTCTAAGGAAAAGGGGATGCAATCATATGAAACCTAAAAACTAAGCTAGTATATAAATAAATGTAAAAGTACAACACTGGAAAAGGTGTATTTTTTGACCTTGATTGTAACTGTAATGAAACTTTATAATAAATAAACATTGTTTAATTGTATCAGAATCATGTTTTAAATGTTTGTTTCTGATATGCATCTGATGTAAATGCAATATAAAATTTGAGTTTTGTTGCCTTTAGTTCATGTCACTTAGCGTTGAGACCATCTGTATGCTAGTATACTTCTAAGGTGACAAATTGTATGTAAAGGTATAATATACTCTTCCATGAAATAGACCAAAAGTATAGTTAAAGCGAATGATTTTAGCCACTTGGTTTTATGTCATTTAATGGTCTTTTTTCAGTTTCTATGAGGATGGACCACCTCCTTTCTCTCCTTCCCGCCTGCGCTGGTTGAAGGCCATCAATAAAGTCAGAGTGAAGCTGCATGAGGTAGGAGGGAGAGAACAAAACATCTCTCACCTTTTCAAACAGTTATAAAATAAATTATTCTTGTTTTTTGTCTTCCTTTTCCTCAGCATTTCACTCTTTTGCTCTCTTGATATTTATCTTCCTAGTTCTTTGCCCTTCTGTTGTTTGGTTGATTGAGATTCACATGACAAATTCAAAGTCACAGGCTGCCATTGGGAATGAAAATCATGACATTTCAGTTATTTCCGATGTTGATTCTATTTGAATGGCTTGTATTTACATGATAAGATTAAGATCTATGTATAGTTTTATTTTTGAAAATTACTTGTTTGTGGCATGCACTCATGTTTTGTATGTAAAATAAGTTTTTCATTTTTTACAGCTCTTTGCTATTGAGTGATCATGTTTGTGCTGTAAATTTAGTTTTGATTTCAGTATAAAATGCGTCCCCTGCGTTGATGCCTTTTGTGTTTATGTATGTGCATCTGTGCTGAGTGAGAGAGATTCAGAATAATTGCAAACAGCCACTGAATGTATGTCTTAGTGTGTTTAGTGTCTTTTTACTTTCTTAAGCTTGTCTCTGAGTCATACTCTGGTTGCTTTGGTAATGAAAAAAAATATGTGCCACCCAGTATGCTGTGTTACTGTTTAGCTGTGGTCTAATTTGGATTTGAGAGTTTTGATTTTTTATATATATTGTTTGACGTGTGCTGCTGGAAAGGCTGTAGGTTGCTTCTAGCTGTGACTTAATTTATTCTCCCACAGTACTAGATGATTGTTAACCCTGCAGTGAAGGCTTTTTAAAAATGAAGATTAAATGATTATATACTTGCTGTTTTTGGTGCAGTGTAAGGACTGTCACCCTCATTAACTCCATTATACAAAATAGGATATTTCAGACACCTTTAAAAGGTCATTTAAAGAATCTCCAGTGGGTTCCAGTAGTGCGGTGTTCTGAAAAATGTTCTGAGAAATGCCTCAGTATTTTATGGTTTAACATTGTCAGTGCAGAGGTTGTCATATAGAATTAGCGTTGTGTCCTTGAATGGTCTTTAGAGACAAAAGGTGGAGGGGGCAGATTCAATAGGTATAAGGAGAGAGAAGAAATGGAAATGACAGAGATGACTCTCTTGGTACATTAAAACATGCTATAGCAACTGGGGAGCCCCACCACTGTTTTTTTTTTTTGTCGCTACAGAAATCAGATAATGGGAGAGAAATAATAAGTAAAAAAAATAAATAAATAAATGTCATAAAAATTGTACAATAAACTTACATATACAATTTTCTATGGAAGCCTTTTTCTGCCTCAGTAAAAAAAAAAGTTGCAACTTTTTATCTTACGGTTGAGAAATCAGATGAGAGATGACATTTACCCCGCTAATTTACCTTTTCATTGGATATTTTAGTAAGTAATAAAATTGTTAATGTATTTCTATTCACACAAATTAACTTCAGTCAAAATTTCAGGGCGCTCACATGGATTTTGAATTGTAAGATTTTCTTCAAAATTGGCTTTTTTTCCCTCTTTTTTTTTTTACCTGATTTAACACAAACTAAACGATAAAGTAATTTTACAAAAAAAATTAATTACTGAACTGGTAAATGTCAGTGTTGTACCTTGGATTCCTCAGATGCTGGAAAACTTGTGAGTTCGTATCGCAACGCATATATAATCCACCAATCAAAATGACAGTAAAACCAGAGAAGGATGTTTTTTGTTGATGCTGTTGTTTTTTATGTTCTCATGAATCTCATAACATTTTAGTCTTTGGTCTACGATGATATTTGCAATCTGCCTCAGCAGCTGTGTCCTCTGATGCATGCAGCTGCTAGCGGGAGGGACTGTGGTGATGGGTGATTGCTCTATTGAAACAAAGGCAGTGACAGGGAAAGTGTTGGGCAGAAAAGTCGTCTTCAAATGATCACTATTTTTCTGCTGGCAGCTTAAATAGTACCTTCAGCACTTAATGTTTGGAGTGTTTGTACCATTTCTTTATTAATGGATCTGAAGTGAAGAGGGTGTTCCTTTAGCATGTTATACTGTATGTTTACATTATGTTCATTTTAAGTACTAGAGACAAGTGTCAAAAAAGACAAGACAGACTATGAGTATATATATCTATACATAATCCAAAGTGCTGAATATTTCTTTGTTTAAAATAGCCATTTTATCTCAACGAGAAATTATTTGCCATAGCAACTAAGTGACATCACTATGGAAACACAACCTTGATTGTTGCATGTGGAGCCGCCCTTGGGCGCCTTTTATATATTTCATGCAGTTTGACTTGATCCAGACAAAACCATTGATCATACTACGTTTCTCTTTTTTAAAGACATTAAGTGCTGGTTCAGATTGCTGTCAGATGTCTTGAGAATGAGTCGAACCCATTATTAACGAAGCTTAGCCGTAGTGTTTTATTCATGTGGATGGTTTCATACAGGAAGTGAATTTAAATTTTCCTTTTTAGATAATTAGGTAGATGTCATTATGTTGTTAACACATTTCCCTGAGTTTTCATACTGAATTTATTATGGAAGGTAGGAGTCTGATTATTTTCTTTGAGGTGACCTAGTGGAACAAAAGATGCTGGCAATAAAATTAGCCAGACTAAAGCTTGAATAATGAACAGGTGTTTTCTAAAGCAAACTGCTATTAAACTGATTGCAGGGAGTCTCGCTGCGGTAACCCCAAGTTAAGGAACCTGTGCAAGGGCAAAATGCCACTGTAGTAAATCTTGACTGGCTAATTCTAAACAGCATTTTTGCTCACTTGAAGGGGTAATGTGGGAAGGAAATGCTACTTGAAGGGTTGTTTCACAAGGACTTAGCAACTGAATTCTCACATGAATTGCCCTTCCACAAGGCTGTTAGCATAGAGTACATGAGATTGTAATTTGAAGGCAGGGTAGGCGATTTCGTTAAAAAAAAATTTTTGTTATGCTGGTTGAAAGTCTCTTCACATCACGATAGCAATCACTAAGTTAAATAGTCTAAATGTGTTTATGTATTTATATCGTCTGTGGAAGGTGTAGGACCATAAAATGTTTGTCCAATCATATCCCAGTCCAAGGGCTATGGTAGGCTGTCCTACCTGCCTGTCAGCGTATGTATTTGCGTACCTCCACCACCCTGTTTGAGCAGACATGATACATCATCAGTGTGACTGAGCGAGAATGGAAGGCGTTATTAGTAGCTGCATTTCCATTACCCTTCAAATTGCGCAAATTGAAATTACGCCCAATGGAAACGTGTCAATTTCGCTAAAACTCCCATATATTGCAAAAAAGTTTTTATGCTCTCATGAGGTGGTTTTTCAGGCAATTCGAAAAAGGAATATTTTGCAAAACTGCAATGGAAACCATTTTTTTTTGCATTTTCAGGTCATCTAGCGTACGCAAAAGTCACATGATAATTATTTAATGTACTATAACCTCCAAGAAACACCTGGCCACTCTCAAGTATAAGGGGCCTTCCTTGTTATTAAGGCTTGGTTAACCCCTTATTTACACTGCACACGTCTGCGGCGCATTACGGCTCCAACACGGCCACCGGAGCTGATCGCAGCCTCTCAAGTCAATGCTTGTTTATACTAGCCGCGCAGTGGCACGATTTAGAAGCAGTTCTCTGTGCTGCTTCGCTAAAGATACACACCTATGTCTCCTTTGATTAAAAATAATGGCTAGTGCGGTCACTGCGATATATGTAAACCTACCAAAATCCGTTGTCATGACTAATCGCGAAAGGATAAATTATGTTTTAGTTTTATAGTTTACCCATGTAAACACCATATATTCTTGTGTATTTACATATTTTTTGTTTGTTTGTTTGTTTTTTTACAAGCAACATGTGACAAGTTTAATATAGAGGCTTGTTAAGACCGCTTTTATTGTTTTTTTTATATCACGTCACACTTGGTTATGACTGTGAGTGTGAGACTCAAATAAAGTAGCAGGCTTTTTTGATTTAAAGCGTTTTTGACTCGAACACCTTTAAAATGATTGTTCTTTTTATATTTATGACAATATAAGAGGACATGAGATGGGTAAGTTGACGAGAGCTGAAAGCTGATGGGATCAGATTTGTCCTACAGGATTAAAACTGAATTTGAACAGTGGAATGATAAAGGCTTATTTGCACAAAGCGGCTGTCCGTTTGTTAGCTCTTATAGTGTAAATTTCACATTTCTTCTTAACACACTTTAGAAATGGCAAGGCACAGCGCACATACACGCTTTCCTCTTTGGATTTGGAGCTGATGGGTTTTTTTCTTACATGATAAATGACTTTGTTCTAGTGGCTTATTCAATATCCACGAGAATGATAATTTGGACATTTTTCTACTTTGTTTTTTATACCTGATATTTAATACATGTTAAAGGCTTTTTTGCAGTTTTTGCTAATGTTCAGTAAAGCAGGATGATTTTGAGTCATCTGTCCCAGTGACGACATTTTGCTAAGCATCACTGATATTTTAATACAAGTTTAACAGAAGAATGACCTGATTGATGCACTGCACTGTATAGTTCTTTTAAACTTTTCTTATATGCAGAACATAAAGCATACAAAGAGCCATATAGAACACAGGTCTGTTTATGTAGGCCAGTTTTTTTTCTTTGTGAAATTGAGGACAGAATATATTTATTTATATTCCAGACCGGATGGACATTAATATCCTTCAGACCTCAAATCACTATGCCCATTACAATAGTCATCCTCAGAGCTGGAAAACCCTAGAGAGATGGAAGGGAGAAGATGTGTCAAAGAAAATCAGAGCGATTGGGAGGGGGAGATAGAGGCTGAGCGGAAGGGAGAGAGAGAATTGGATAAGGAAGAGTTTCTGACTCTTGAGTAGTGAGTATGCACAGAATACTAACAGGAAGGAATCAAAGGCCTGTAGGATGACATTGGCTGAAAGTCACCAAAAAAATTCACCCATCCCAATCGCACCTCAGCCTCCTTTTCCTGCTGATTTCCCTACAGCGGCCACAGAACCTGTGATAACACTGTGACAGTCTTTACTTCTCCATTGTTGTCTCCCTAATCAGAAGATCAAAGAGAAAATGCCTAGAGGGAGTGCGGATGTGAAGCGGTGAATGGTATGCCATCCAGTAGCTTGTGTATTCAGTTAATGGAGCATTGTTTTGGCAGTACAGAACATTGTGAGATATATATATATAGTTTTGAAAATCTGTGGTTAATCAATTGTGTAAAGATTTGAATCTGTATTTTTATAAATATAATCTAATATAAATGATGCAAATTGAATACATGGGATAATGTACATATAATCAGCCATTATCAGTTAAATAAACACATTCAGGGTGATAAAAGATCCCTCTGCCTCATGCTGGGGTCCTGATCACCTGCTGTAATGAACTAAGAATATAGTAGTTCTCAATTAGGGGACCAAGGTCCACTAGGGGGCCTCAGTAATCTTCCAAAATGGCTTCAAATAATTTAACAATTCATATTTGTTATAATTGCTAAATGTGCACAAAATATCCAAGTAAAATATATAGAGAGAGACTCTAGAGAGAAAAAAAATCAGAAACTTTCCATGCACCGCTAAGTTCTCACTTTTACAGTTTTCCTCATTGCAGCGTGCAGACTTGATTAAACAAAATTGGCAGATTTTAATTAGTCCCCTCAAGAATTGTCAGCAGATCTATTTGTATTGCCAAATTCTGTGTTGTTGTTGTTGTGTGTTTTTTAACTGTTAAGAGATATTTACTCGTGTTTCCATTAGTTCACTCAAAACTTACAATTCTCATCATTTACTCAACCTCAAGTTGTTCCAAACCTATATGGCTTTCTTTATTCTATGAAATTTTTTTTCTATTTAATGAAACTTTGAAAGAAATGGGGGTCAAAAACAGCATTACAACCATCTGACTTTAATTCTATTGACAAAAAGGATTAAAGGGATACTCCACCCCAAAATGAAAATTTTGTCATTAATCACTTACCCCCATGTCGTTCCAAACCCCTAAAAGCTTCTTTTGTCTTCGGAACACAATTTAAGATATTTTGGATGGAAACCGGGAGGCTTGTGACTGTCCCACTGACTGCCAAGTAAATTACACTGTCAAGGTCCAGAAAAGTATGAAAGAAATCGTCAAAATAGTCCATCTGCCATCAGTTGTTCAACCGTAACGTTATGAAGCGACAAGAATACTTTTTGTACGCGAAGAAAACAAAAATAACGACTTTATTCAACAATTCGTCTCCTCTGTCTCTCGACCTTGACAGTGTCATTTACTTGGCAGTCAATGGGACAGTCACAAGCCTCCCGGTTTTCATCCAAAATATCTTAAATTGTGTTCCGAAGACGAACAAAGCTTTTAGGGGTTTGGAACGACATGGGGATGGATAAATAATCCAGTTTGTTCGTTGATGAACTAAGCCTTGAAGAAATTTTTCTGGCAAAAATTACACGAAAAACTTGCTGCACACATGATGCAACTCAACTAGCACTTTGGACACAGCGACAAGATGATGTGTCATAGTGAGAGGAAGAAGAGTTGTAGGAGAGATATGGAGTGTGTGCAAGCCTCCGCAAGGGGGAGGAAAAGAGAGAGAAACAGATGGATGGAGATGCGAAGAGTGAATAAGGCAGAAGTGTGAGGAAGAGAGAGAGAGAGGGAGGAGGAGAATGGGTGAAAGTGTGTGAACACTCACACACAGCTGAGGGTGGACGTGTTCTTAGCAACAAGCCAGAGGAGTGTAGGAGGAAGAGACTGGAGAATCAGAGAGGAGTGGAACACTGACACAAATGTGTGTGAAGGAGCAGGAATAAGAATTACTCGTTTATTTGAATGAATTATAGTTTATCAGTAATTGAAATGAGAAGATGGTATTGAGGAGCTTGCCAGGACTATACAGACTTATTTAACTTAGGGTATAATAGAGAACTCAAGCAACTGACATTTTTTCTTTTTTAAAGTGAACTTATTCACAGGATTACTGTGGAAGCTGCCTGGAGCTTTGGATGATGTGGGTTTAGGCTCAATCTGTCATTTTCCACTGTATTTTTGACATGTATTTTACCTTTATACTTGATCAGTCCCTTTTTATGGACTTTGTACATTGGAATCGTAATGTGGAGCTCTCTTTTTAATTCCGCTCTATCGGAAATCAGAAATTTACACTAAGTTGTTCACATGCATATGTGGTTTAACTGATCTGTGCACCTTCAATGTGGTAAGTTGGGTGTTTTTCTTTAAATATTAAATATTTTTTTATAATATTTTATATGAGAATTTAGCGAATATATCTTACTGCAAGCTTTTACAACATTATTTTAGAAAAGGTTTTGCTTCAATTTCTGGCAGTATTTAAAAATAGTTATTGCTTATAATATTATTAAAGAGAAAAACAAATAATTTAATTGTGTATATTTATTTTAATTTTATGCATATTTTATAGTTTAAAAATTTAATTTGTCTATTTCCTTGATATATTGAGATGGATATAGTCATTTCTCCAAGTGCTCCGTTTACTGTATATAGTTTTTTGCAATAGAAACACGTTTACGGAATAATCTAATTATCTGAATACTTTCCTCTCTTATCTAAGGTGTCATGCATCCATTGATATGATAAGTTTGAGTGTAACTGTGTTGCTTAGGGGGACTTACTATAATTTAGTGCATGACAAGTAATATAGCTATTGGAGCTGGCTGGCTGTCTCACTTTCATTTTTGTCTTGTTATTTAGTTGCAATGACCGTGCAGTGAAGTCAACAGGTTGTTGTTCCGGCATTATGCTTGCGTTTCATTTTGTATGTGTGGCAGGTTTAATATTTACTTAGTTTACATGCAAAAAAGTAGCCATGTTAAATTCAATGTTGTATGTATTGATCAACAAGTTCTTCAATCTTGACCTTCTATGCATTTCTGGCCTATTATTCTTGAAAGAGCTTTTGTGAATACACCAAGTAGGCATGACATTGGAAGGCCGAATACAGAGTACACAAGAAATGGATAATGGTGCCTGTGGCTGTATTTGTAAGTGAGTTCAGCATGACCCGTGTGGCAGGCAGCCAGAATAAGACCTTGTAAACATTGTTAACAACATTGCTGCTTAACATCACAGAGATTATTGAGTTTGCCAGAAAGGAGAGATAATATTTTACTGTCACTTTTAAATACACACACATGAACACAAATTCTCCCCATAATTCCTGACTACTAGCATCCCTGACTAATTCTGACATCATTCCTGACTATTAGCTTCTCATTTGGAGCTCTTTTGATGACATGATCATGAAACTGATTGACATGTAACAGTCAATCACAAAAAAAAAATTTTCCTTCTGGAAATTTCATAAAGCAATCTGATCAGATCAGTGCTTTCAGTTTTATGCACCATTTTTGTGCATTAAGCATCAGACAGTCTGTAAACAGACACATGTGAACAACACATAGGTGTGCCATCTAAGGCTGACACAAGGTCTCATTATTTATTTCCTGAGATCAACATCCCCTACTCAATCACTTCCTGTCCACTCTTTAGTGTCTTGTCCAAAAAAACAAACAGTGCATTTGTGTATTAAATATTCTTCTCCTCCACCCAACATGTTGTTTTAAAAAGTTATTTTCTCTTGCTTTGAATGCTTGAAGGAACATTTAGACAGTAATATGATAAAATGATCAATATCTGATAATATATAGCTGATTGCAGTGAAGAATACATTTGTGACATAAATTTTGTGTTTTGCAAAGTTTGCTGCTTAAGCTGTTGTGGTGTTCATTCACATTGTTTCTAGATTATTGAGTAGAGTGATCAGATGCATTTTAAATAATTGCTAAAAGCTTCATTGGCCAAAAAATGAACTTTTCACAAAAAAAATATTTCACTGCTTTTTGATCCTGACACAAAATGACCAGCTAACATGAATTGACTAATCATATCAGCAGCACATGTGAAAGTGTGCATAAGTACTAGTCAGGTGAAATCACTATCATACTAACTAGATCGTAAGAGCAGACTGATGGAGGGAAGAAGTGCTTCCAATCATTGTGTTCTTGTTAGCAATGGTTACCTCCAAAGAAACACATGCAGCCATCATCGCTTTGCATCAAAATGGCCTCACATCCAAGGAGAATTTATCACCATCAGTCAGGATTTGGCCCAGAAGCTAACATCCAGCATGCCAGAGCGAATTGCAGAGGTTATGAAGAACAAGGGTCAACACTGTAAATATTGACTCATTATATTTTTTGCCAATAAAAGCCTTTAAAACTTATGATAGGCTTATCATTGTTTTTAAGTATACCATAGAAACGTGGAAAAATAATCTACAAATACTGAAGCAGCAGACTTGTGCAAAACACACAATTTATGTCACCGCCAAAACTTTTGGCCATGACTGTAGATCTGCTAAGAACATTGTTTAGACTGTGTGCCATTACTTTTGCTTTGTTAGATGAATGTCTGGTCATTCCACTTGAGTATCTGGATGAAATGATTGTGAAAAAAAGAGAATGGGAGATGGGTCAGTGTGAGAGGAAGTGAAATAGATTGAGACAGCATTTTTCTGTAGTTGATTGTCATCTTATAGTGCCTTTGGTTGCGGAATAGTTATAATTATTTTATGTTTTAATTACCATGTAATATTTTCACAATTTGTAGTGTCTGTCCGGAGTTCTTCCATTAGTTTGAAGGGAACATTAAAAAAATCTGACATGCAAATTTGAATCTTCTATGTGTGTGCTGTAGAGAGTCTCTCTTCTGTATGTAGCAAGGTCACAGTGTCTGGTAGTGACAGCAAAGACACGTGTTTGCACCAAATCTAAAGCTCAGCGAAAGGGAATATTAATTAAAAGCCCTGGCTTTCATCACATTGTGCTCTATGCCTACAAACAATTACTCTGCTTGTTATACAGTACTGTACATGAAAGATATGAGAAGTGGTGTGCGAAGCTGCGAGCTCTGAAGGAGTCATTGGCAGTTAAATTTCCAATTAATCTTGCAGTCACGAAGAAGCTGTTTTTTAAACAGATCTTTAACCCTCTATTGCATGATTTCCGTAACAAACATTTTCTTCAGTTTGGCAATAAAATGGTTAATACATGTTGATGACCATTATGAATTGTATTTATTTATTCATGGTGCGCCATGCACTTTTTGTCTTTTTTGTACATAATGAAAATTGCTAAATGTTTGTTGCCTAGGAGATACATTGTTATTTTTAATAACTTGTTTTTGATTTCGGTAATAAGATCTGTTTTATGCAAATAAAGGGGAACAAATATTGGAATTCAAACACCGGAATATAATTTTTTGTCCTCATAATGTCTGTAGTAGAGGTTTAAGAATAGTAACATGTTCCATCTTCCGGACAACTGTAGGGCTGGGTGAAATGACTCTGAAATGATTTTAGCTGCCCCCAGTGAAACGTTCCTCAAGCACTCAGTGTCACAGACGCCTCACTTTGGCTGACATTTGGTTTTTATTTTATTTTTTTTTCTTCTTGTATACCTCATTTTCTTTTCTACCTTCCTGTGTCAATGCCTCACTGAGGTAAATGTGCTCCACACTTAAAGGTTAGAATTGTAAGTGGTAGCTTGTTTACCCTCTGCTTTCTCCTCCCGGCATCCCCTACGCTTCTGTTTGTTCTGTACCTTTGTCTTCCACACTTTTAGCTAGACAGAAAACGCATGCATTGAAGATTTGGGCAAAACACATACGTGCAGAATGGTCTTACCTTTAGCCCTTGTGCTTCAGTGACCTCAAAAAGCCACATTAGTGTGCTTCTCACTGTGCTTATGTGGACCACTCACCCCTGAATGCCCCTACCTACAGTGAATGACAGAGAGAGAGAGAGAGAGGAAAAGGAGAGACTGAGAGGCATGCAAGTAGACTAGTGAAACGTAAGACTGCGTAAACAAAATGTGGCATAAAAAATGTTTGGCTTTTGAAAACTGGCATCCTGTTGTTGCTAGTTAGACAAGTGTGAGTGTACGATCGAGACAGAAGGACTAAGGTATGCATCACATATGAGTGATATAACCCTTTTGCCTCAACTCACACTCTTAACACCATGTCCAACACTGTGGTTTAACCACACTATAACTCATCTTCTCTCAGCCTCACTGTCCACTCTAACACCACCTCAGAGAGACATACTGGACTGTGTACTTATTTGAGAGACTGCGAAATTATGCAGTTGGTGTCTGTCAAAAAAATATGCAGCATGCAGACTCACAGAACAGTCAAAATATAAGCAGAATAACTGAATCTCTCTTGAGTTATACCAGCTTAACATCCATGAATCATTTTACAATTCCTGGTTAACTCGTGTTATTAAGCTGATGCTTGGGAGCAGATAACAGTATTGGAAATGTAAAGAGAAACAGAGATGAAAAAAACAGAACAGGAGAGTTTTATGCAGGTAATTGCCATCTTTATATAGAGATCTCTATCTATACTGAGAAGCTGACTGCAGGTATAGCACATGGTTTCCATAGCTACTGTTCCAGTGTCACATGATTTTGCACTAACATATGACATTTTCTCTGCTTAACTGACTCTCCACAAGGAGTCAATGAGCCAGCATGCCACTTCAGCTCTTCTAAAATTCCAGTTATTTTTATATACTGAAATCCAGAAATTAATCAAATGTTCCAGAGTCTGTATTTTGCAGATTTTGTATTTCATCCCTGTATGCATGACAAAATTTTATCTTGCTGTATTTCATATTTTAGTATACATAAAGAATGAGACTGACATAGCAAATATCATGATGCACCATGATGTACAAAGTGAATAGTCATTTGTGGTTTTAATGCAACCCTGTTGTAACCAAACATTCCTTTTATTGATTTATGCGTTCAGTAGCACACACATTTATATGCAGGGGGATACTTTTGAAAACTTTTTTTTACAAAGGCAAAGGTTGACCCAACTCCAGGATAAGGCTGTAGCCTAAGAACCCTAATGCTAGTGTAATCCGTTAACAACACAAAACGTACATGTCTTTTTAGGCAAGTACCAGATATAGTTGTCATGTCATAAAATATTTTTAATATGACTGAATTTGTAATTGACATGATCACAATTTAATAAAAACATTGTAAGTTAGGCCTGTTAATTGTAACGATTTAATTTCCATGGTTTTTCAACGAATAAATTATATAGAGAAAGTGAGCAAAGAACATTTAGGCTACATTATCAAAGAATATTATCACTGACTTCAGTCTAGTGCAAGTTTAAGAACTCTCAAAAAACTCCCGTTATAAACACTGAAGCTGTCTATACACTGTATGATGAATGAATCTCTTACTTACAATGGGCCTCATTCATGAAACATTTGTAAATATATGAGTAAATTCTGAGTAATTTATGCGTAAAACGGACCTTCCCGAAAACTCTCCTCCGGATTCACAAATACTTCGTAAAGGTCAGATTTGATAGTTAAATGTGTGTATGTTAATGAGTTCCAATCATTCGTAAATAGGGCGTGCATGCACTATGTTAATGAATTCCAATCATTCGTAAATAGGGCGTGCATGCACGCTCATTCACAGCTACGCAAATTACGTATCTAGGAATGGTGTGGAATCCTTGGACTCAATTCTCAGGTTTGGTAAGTTATATAGCATAAATGCATAAGAGACTAATAGGCTATATGCCTAACAATAAATGAATAAATTAACATGTGTCCACCAGAACGTTTTTAGCCAGCTGACATAATGCCTGGTGCTCTTTTGAAAACGACCAGCTGGTGGTGCTTGAGAGAGCTTTGGAGGCACTGCATTTTTCTGGAGTGACGCGTTGTTTACATGTAACATGTTAGGAGTATCTTATTTTGAAGAATATTACTGAATATAAAAATGCAGTAACTTATGCACCATTTACACATGGTAGGGAACAGGTGTAAATTTCTTTCGTACCAACTAACATTTTCAAAATACGAACATTTTCATGAATCCGAAAATTTACATCAGAACGACTTTCCGAATGATTTACACAAAAAATCGTTCTGCTCGTGTTTCATGAATGAGGCCCAATGTAAGTACATCTGCACTTTGTTGTTTATGATGAGAGAATTCGTGAGTGAGCAGAATTCAGTCAGAGAGCATGCGCACTGAAATAAACTCCAGCATTTCAGCGATGACTCATCTGAATGCTTCTGATTCGCTATTGCATCCAATCAAAGACTATAGAATACCCAAGACGTGTCACTCGTATAGTTTTGAATGGGGAAAAATGCAATGCTCAGTATGGCCGCTCTATCGAACTAAGCCCCGCCTTCTGAGTAAAAGAGCCAATCGCTAATCGGTAAAGTCAGCGCGTCACTGCAGCTGTTAGAAGTCCTGGTTGCTATAGAAACAGTCAGCATTCTGAGACTTGCGTTTAGGAATGCGCATGCGCACTGACTGGTCTAGCCTGAAAAATAAGCCTTTTTTTAACGCTATTTGAGCAAAAGAAACAACATTTATGAGACAGTTGTCAGATTTCATTGGTGTTTTCCAATATGAAATTAATCTTAAGCATAGCGAACAGTTTTGGAGAATTTGATGTTTCCCCATTCAAAGAGATAGGAACTGCACTTGCATGTCCGAGAGGCATTTCAAAGATTGCCTCCGAGTGACATGGCTTGCCTTAAAGGGACTTTGATCCAGTAAGCTCAACAGAACCATGTGTGATTGGTTAAAATGCGCAACACTGTAAAAACACTTAAAAAGAAATGTGATGCAACATCTAAATGCATGATGCAGATCTAAATTTAATGCCGCAATCGACACTTTTTTTTAAATTTTCACTTTATTCGCAACAGCCGTAATGGATTTAGTTTAATTGTGCAGGGGCGTTTTTGTCCAATTTGATAGCATTTTTGCCCCAAGTCCCTGTTAAATTCCAATCTGTGGCCAGAGGAACGCAAAGACTCGTCCAGCCTTTCACACGCTTCAGCTGTTACATTAAGAATTATAGAATAATTATGAATTATTATTTGATCTTGAGAAACTTTGAATAAATAGATTGGATATCTATAATGACAGTAATTTCTTAATTTCTGTCAGCCTGCCAGGAATGCAAGATCATGCAAAATAAATCGTTAGTTATTTTTTTAATAAAATAACGAGACATAACTGTATATATTCAGTCACTTTTGCTCCCATTTATTTTTGAACAAAGGGCTCCACTATTCAACATCCATTTGGGCTTTATTGCTATTCGCACGTTTACTTTGTTATTTTGATAGAAGCATCATTTCTATTAATTTCCATTAATTGTGCAATCTGATGAACTATGAACCACTGCCTGCCTCGCCCTTTTATGGGATTGATGACTCGTAGACAGATGATCACAGGGGGGTGATCACACCCTGTCTATATGTACTAGTAGAAATTACATAACATACTGTCAGTGCTGTTTTGCTGTATTACTTTACTGTTCCACTGTGTTGCCATGGATTTTTAATGAATGTTCTTAAAAGGTGTTTAGTTTATCTTTTGTGCTTCTTATCTGTTGTATGTTTTCTCTCCAGCAGATAAGCAAAGCCAAAAGTACTGTTGCATTTTAAGTCTTTGTATATTATTGCTAGAATGCTGGTGTTATGGTACTTTATTTCCTTTCACTTTTATTTATGTTTGTTTTATTTATTTAGATATTTATTTGCTTCACTGATTTGCTTCAGAAGATGCACATTATTTAGGTGAATGTTTGTGTGGTAGATTTTTGTTTTCAAGATATGAAGAACAAAGGGATCATTTTCAGGTGTGTTTCTGAGGGGAAAATGCTAGTCAGTCCGATAGAGCTGCTAATTTTGGCATAAATATCATTAGTGTCACATTTCTGCATAATTCAAATACATTTTACCACTGTCAGTGATGTTTTGCACCGGGTTATGTGAAATATAAAAATTGGTCATATTTAGTGTGTGCTACCATTGATCAAACTGCACTTTGGGATGGTCAGAATAGAGATGCATATGATAAATTCTCTGTGTTGATGATTACTTTGTGTTGTTGCAAATACATGACAAAACTTTGATAAGGGAGGAAATTAACTAAATTAAACTGATAGTATATTACCAAATGCATAATCATTCATTTACTTTTCTTAACCAAATCTGTAAATTTGCACCGGTGTGATGCTTTACAATGTACTTTCCCCCCATAGTCGCATGTTTAGCCCTGCTTAAGTCGACTGATAATCTGTCACTTATATCATCAGATGCTGTATTTCAAGCCTGAGTAATGTGATTCATCTCTACAGCACGGAAGAAGGGAGGAAAAGCAATGTTCTCCCGCAACCGCTGCAATGGTCAGGATGGCACGGGTGTCCCTCAGTATCCCCGACCCAAAAAGAAAACTGCAGTGCCAAAGAGAAGACAGCCAAATCCCAAAGTTGCTCTGGTGTTGCGTGGGAAAATTCATCGTTTCTTGCAGGGATCTGCAGATCATACTGTCCAGCCTTCTGGTCTTTACTATGCTGGAATTGAAGAAGAGGATGAAGAGGGGGAAGAGGATGTTGAAAAATTGCAGAATTACGACAGGAGAGGATTAGCTTCAGCAGAGGTCTGCTGCTCACCTCAGGTGCCAAATGGACATGGGCTGGGAGCAGTTTCTGGGGCACCTTGCGTTGGGGAAGTGGAACTAAATCGAGAAGGAGGCATCAGGATTCCTTGCACTTTGCAGCATAATAGTAATTCAACAGTAGTTCAAAACCAAATGACCCAAGGTCTAAATGGGACTGGGTTTTCATCTGAAAGAGGGCTTGATGGTGAGCCAAAAAGACAGACAGATACTCTTCTGTGCATGACGATGCTGGATGAAGTCATGGAGGGGAATAATGAGGACTGTCAAGAGGAAGAATCAAGTGCTATCGTTGAGCACATACTGAAGGAATTGCGAGGGATCAACAAAATTCAAGAGGAGATTTCAGACTTGAGGGAGTACCTGTCATCTGTTCGTGGTTCTGTCGAGGAGGTCTCTAGCTGTGTGGATGCCGTCTTAATGGAGATTGAATGCATGCGGTCTGGAAACAAATCTGGTGTAGAGACTTGGCCAGGAACAATGGGTGGCACTGAGAGTCACTCCCACCACACACACAAATCAAATAACACTGTTAGCTTTGGTGGTCTCGAGCCCTACGCT
>NW_015631049.1:2252755-2261969 GCF_001515625.1 Sinocyclocheilus rhinocerous | reverse complement strand
CTGCTCACCTCGGGTGCCAAACGGACATGGGCTGGGAGCGGTTTCTGGGGCAGCTTGTGTTGGGGAAGTGGAACTAAATCGAGAAGGAGGCATCAGAATTCCTTGCACTTTGCAGCACAACAGTAATTCGACAGTAGTTCAAAACCAAATGACCCAAGATCTAAATGGGACTAGGTTTTCATCTGGAAGAGGACTTGATGGTGAGCCTAAAAGACAGACGGAGACTTTGCTGTGCAGGTTAAATATGGCGATGCTGGATGAAGTCGTGGAGGGGAATAATGAGGACTATCAAGAGGAAGAATCAAGTGCTATCGTTGAGCACATTCTGAAGGAATTGCGAGGGATCAACAAAATTCAAGAGGAGATTTCAGACTTGAGGGAGTACCTGTCATCTGTTCGTGGTTCTGTCGAGGAGGTCTCTAGCTGTGTGGATGCCGTCTTAATGGAGATTGAATGCATGCGGTCTGGAAACAAATCTGGTGTAGAGACTTGGCCAGGAACAATGGGTGGCACTGAGAGTCACTCCCACCACACACACAAATCAAATAACACTGTTAGTATAGGCTGCTACAAGCCTTACGCTGTTGAATCCTCAAGTAGCTGTGGTGATATACTCTCAGAATATCAAGTTGTTTATGGGAAGCACAAAGAGGCACCAAGGCAGTCTGCTTTCACTAGTGTTGAGACTTCAAACCACAATGAACACCATCCTTTTACAAAAGAAGCATCTAATCAAAGGTCTGATGGATCTCAAGGTGCAGGGAGTAGGAAGCTTAGCTTTGGTGGTCTTGAGCGCCAGGATGGACAGGACTGTCCAAGCACCAGTTCCCTATCTCCGGGTCAGAGTTCCAAGTCTGAATCTGATCCAGAAAGACCCACCTCTGGACATGGCAAAGCAGGGAGTGAAAGTCAGACCTGGAACCCAGTGGCTTTAAAACACAGCGGGAGTGGAGAGATCGGTTGGAGCGAAGATGATTCTTGCTCCAGACAAGCCAGTTTTGAAGAGGCAGAGTGCTGCACAGGTGAAGTGAACAGCTGGGACCCATCAAGAGCCGTAAGTACTTGTATGATGGGCACCTCAGATCAAATATCCGTAGTATCTGGTAAACACTACAACTCTCCTGTTAGTACAAGCAATAGAGAAGATTGGAAGCTGTATGATGCAGAAATGCTCCCTGAAGAACCTGGTTTGGGCTGCCATAATTGCAATGCAGATGGTAAATGTCCTCAGAGCTCTGTTTATCAGAATGACATTTATCACATGTTGTCTTCTTCTGAAAATTGCGTAGTTCCATTTAAAAGTCAGTCAATAGAAAGTGTGATTATTGAGCCATCCAGGAACCTTCTATGTGAAGGTACATCACTCTGTAATCAAAATGTCCCTGATTGGAAGCCAGACTCTGCTGATGACAGTAATGTGGCGTTTAATGTAAAAAAGTTTGGTAGAGCAGTTCTTGACTTCAGAACTGCCTTGCGGGGAGCTCTGAAGAAGATGGATGGAACTAGTGATACTTTGCCTGGTGAAAGGGTTGAAGTCCATACGCCGATTTTCCCGTGTGAGGAACAACAAGGAATGGTAAATGTTGTAAATACTGAGACACCAAAATTAGAGATGCCTCACATGGAGACTACACAAATAGAAATAAATTATTCTGAGCGGCCTCAAGCCATCAGTACTGAGAAAGGTTTCGTAGAAATACCTCAATGCATCTCCACCAAAGCAAATCCTGGATCACCTCCCCACCAGCATAATATTGAAGATTCAGAACATCCAAAATCTCCAGGGTTGGACTCATCCACAAGTAATGCATCAGATGCTACATCTGGACATCCAACCGATGCTCATTTACCACAGTGTTTCTCTACAGACATTATCCCAGACTCTTTTTCCCCCGAGGAACTAGCAGTTGAAGAGGAGCGGAGAACACTAGTAGGGGAAACGCAGTCTCCTACTGAGTCCTCTACAGACGGAGGTAGTGAAGCAGAGCTTAGTCAGCGGGAAGCACGTCGTCTGAAGTGCCTCAGGGGTTTCCAGCAGATTCTAAGGGAGAAGAGAGAGTCCAGAAGACAACTCAGTATAGTGACCATGTCAACATTTTCTGAAGATGATTTGAACCCAGGTATATTGAGTTTTGAGGCTCTAAACTTTCCTATTCATTGTTCTACTTCATTGTCACGCGTTAGAAGTTCTTTGTCTGAAATTTCAAATTTGCAGTGTTAGTGAATTTATTATGTCAGAAATGGAAAGTAAATCATTCCGATGTGTTCCATGGTTATGCACATCAAACGTGTCTCACAAATAACATTTAAACACTACATGTTCTTTTTTTATCTGTAAAATATCAGATCTCATCAGAAACTGCTGACTCTCATAGCCAGCGGGTGTTTAGTCTTTTCCTGCAGATTTATTAGCTAGCGCCCTGCTGGATGTTAAACTAGTCTTGTTCCCCAGGCTCAAACAAACTAATTACACTCATCAAATTGAAATGAAAACATATCTGATGTGAAAGTAGAGTACAGGGAAAATTTAGGAGCCATTATAAATGAATAATACATCTCAGTGAAACTTTCATGAACTGTCTAGATCAAATGAGAAATGCCCACAGTATGCATTTCATATTCTCGGTCCATATACACAAGGTTATTACACTCCCTGTCTGCAGTGCAGATGTAAATGTTCTTGGACAACAAGTTTAATTGCTTTATAATGTTACGTTTAGTTAAAGAGTGCTGTCTGGTTCTGCTTAAAAATGGTGTGATAGCTTGATGTGCTGTGCTATTTGTTGTTATTTTCAGATGGAAGCCAGCATGAAGATCAGGTTATATCTCTTTATCTTATTTACAAAGTTGATGTTTTATGTTTGCAATGCTAGAAATAAATAATGCTGTTTCAAGGTCTTTAATGTGCATGGTGCTAACAGGCTCCCTTGATTTGGGTTTCCTGCATTCTGTTTGGTAACTTGTGTCTGTGGTTTATTTAATTTTTTAAATCATGCCTTGTTCTCATAGCTTGTAGACTATGCTGCATTGTAAACATTACCCACATTTTCAGTCTGTGTTATTGATTGTGGCTCATTAAAGAATCCCTCCCAGGTATACTGTATAAAATAGAAACTGTGATGGCAGATTCATTTTAAAGCCTATTGCTGGAGTTGCTGAGTCAGAGTTTTATAGCAATGATTTTTCTCTCAACCTTTTTGTTTTGAGGGGTTCGGCATTACAGATTATTTTGCATAAGGAATTTGTTGATTTTGTTGCAATTGCATTAACAATTCATCTCTTTTTGAATAAGAAATGTTTCATTTTGTGCACAGCCTGTTGCTAAATGATGAGTTAAGAGATAAAATGGTGTGTTTGCACTTTTTTTGACACAGCACAGAGATGGCATAAATGCCTTTTCAATAATTTGTCCTAATTATATATTAAATAAAAATATTATAAATATAAAAGTATCAAAATTAAGTTATTTTCTAACTTTTTTATTGTTCTAATTTGTTCCAAATTTTGATATAATTGCTTCTTTGAAAGATGTCTTTATCTTTCTGTATTTACTTTACATCAAAAACAAAAATCCTTTTCACTTGTTAGATTTAGGATAATAATGTGCTTCTTGAAAGTAAATTAAATAGTGATTTTCTGACAGGAAGTGTACTTTATAGAGTTTTGAGTACTTGGTTCCTGAGCCCTTGCATGTCTAATCTTGTCTTGACTAGAATTGTTCTCATGACTGGAACATTCTGCTTGTCTATTCATGAATATGGTGGTGAAATTCAATCAACCAAACGGCATGGCTTTCTCTATTCCTCTTTCTCCCTATTTCCTACATTTTTATTAAGTGCTGTTTTTGTTGTCTATGTGAAGCTTTAACATTTTATATTTGTTTTAATGCATGACAATATGATCAACCTCTCAACAGAATATCAATGGAGACCATAACAAACATCCATGGGCCAAACCTGGGTATGATCTCTTGCTCATTTTCAGTTTGAACCGTGTTGTTGTTTAGCTGTTCTTTATCAAACATTTGTTTTCCTTTACTGAAATATCAATATTGTTATCTTCAGGGGAGGAGGAATATTTGGCATTGATAGCATGCCTGACCTTAGGAAAAAGAAGCCTATCCCCTTGGTTAGCGAAGTGGTGAGTGATTTTTATTTAGTTATTTATGTATTTTTCCACACCTCCACCCATATTGAATCGCAACATTCTGTCACATTTCTTATCTAATCTAACTTAAAGCTTAGCTGAAATCTGATCGGTTCTTCTTTTGTCATTATTTTTTTCTTAAATGCTTTCCTTCATTACTAGGCCATGGTAAGTAAACCTTTCTATTAGTGAATGCTTCATAATTCAAGGAATATACTGTGTGTGTGTATATATATATATATATATATATATATATATTCAGCTTTTACTCAAAGCAGACTTAAAAAGAACCCTTTATCCTACACATTTTGTAGGCATATGTTTTCATTTTTTAGGTCTAAAATGTTATTTTAGCTATAACAGGGTGTCCTAAAAAACATAATTTAAGAAGATTCCAGTGACAAGCAATTTGTCTGTCCACATTGAAGGCGAAAGTGCTTTTTCACAAAAAATATAATATAGATAGATGTAGATTATATGTCAAAAATGATTTGAGCTCAGTTTCATTTTCAGTGTGTGAGACCATCATGTTTGGATTTGCTGCTCAATTGTGGTGTGTTTGCAGTGAGCAGTAATGCAATATCATCAATGAATGACCGCGTGACATCCTGTCTCAGAAGGGTTTGATATTGCAAGTGATCTGTTTTTGTTTAGAATGGATTTTGGTGTTCACGTAAACGCGTCAATGTAATTTTCCATCAGTCTTGTAATTGAATGTCTTCTCTTTACCCTTAAAGAGGGACATCTTATGTGACTGGTGCATTAAAAACCTGACAAGTATGCATACGATTGAGAAACGGAGCTCTATTTGAAGTGCTTGTCTTCTCCTCCAGTTCACTGACATGCCCGTGAGTCAGAAATGGGGAACTTTCATCAAACAGTCTTTGTTGCTACACAATAAAACTGAAACCCACACAGATACATTTGACATGCTGTGGAGAGGACAAAAAAGAATAAATGCAAAATAAAAACAGGCTTTATCTGAAGCTTGTGACTTGCACAACAGTTTTCATGGCAACGAACGCTTCTTCTTTGTGTGTGAAAGTTGTTTATAAAGTGTGATATGCTGAATATAAACAAAGGTTATTGCACAACTCTGGAATACTTGATTATGAATGGTCAGTCACTGAATTCGGTAAGCAAATATTTCTGTGAAATGAATCCTGGATGCTAGAATTGAATGTTGCCTTAAATGATTTCCTTCTCCTAATTTAATGTCAGTGTATACACAAATTAAAACATTTTATAATTAAAAGTTAATATATATTAACTAGAAGTCACAAAAAGCAACATTATTCTATAATCCATTATCCAATAATAATACATTCTGTAGATGTAGTGTTCATTGGTTAAACAACCAATGTGTTGCTTAATGTTAAGATTTACAATATTATTGTAAAGTTTTACCCATAATTAGAGCTTTTTAGAATTGTAAGAGATAAATATTATCATATATGTTTTATGTTTTTTTATTTTATGTCTAAATTTTAATACTTTTTGGTAATAATAATTTAGATGTACCTTCCTAATGATATATAAATGAAAAAATAAAAAAAGATTTCATTGTATTTGTGTGACGCTGCAACTTGATTTTTTTTTCTTTTTGTTTGTAGAAATTACATTTTCTCCTAGCATTGTAGTATCGTTCCTTGTAGCTAGCTTTCAGGCCCTTTTTTCATTGACTGAACCTTAGCGAAGACCTGCCAGTCCCCTCACTCACCCTGTACAACTCACAATTGACTTGCTGAGCAATTGATGGCACAAAGAAAAGCTAAAGCCAGCCATTTGCGTGTTTTGAATCGCTGTCATTAGCTGTGAGAGGCCAAATTGTGCTCTTATCTCTGTTCTCATGGAAAATCAATCTTTGGAGTATTGGTCTGCCTTTAGCTATGTAACAATCATTGAGACTTTTTTTCAGCATGTTGTATCAACGGTCTTTCTAGGCTGGTTTTTGTGTGTGTTGTTGGTACTATTCTTTGTTAGGGTATTAGTAATTTACAAAGTTATCTATGAAATGCTAAAAGCTATATAAGTAGACATGGTGCCCTTAATGGCCGCATATTGTTTAGCATATTAATGGGAATGTACTGTAGTAGACACAGGCATGGAATAACATTTACCACATGTTTAAGGAAACATTACCGACAATTTGTGCTCCCACTGGGCGAGCGCAAAACCATTGTAGTTTAATGAGTACTACTATTGCTAAATGTATAATTAAGCACATGTTCATATTCAACCTTTGTTCCTCTCTCAGTCTCTTGTGCAGTCCAGGAAAGCAGGGATCTCGCATGCATTAGCTGCACGCTCTTCACTAAAGGATGAAGAACTGGTAAGACATGCAAAATATACAAACATCTATCATCTATCTGCTTCTCACTTTATCAAGTTGTTAGTCATATTGAAACAGAAGTAGTGACAGAGCTTTTCTTCTGTATTATGACATACATTTGAGTGAAACAGGTTATCGAAAAAGGAAAAAATGGAGGGCAGGACTTGGTTCTATCATTGGTTGTTGATTAGATGTAGGCAGATCTAAATGGCAGTATATTGTGGGTGGGGTTTAAGTGGACTAAATGATTGGTAAAGTCCAGCATACTTCACCAGAGGGAAGTAAAAAAAAAAAAATATATATAAATAAATAAAAGAAACATATGCATGGATGAACTGTTTATAACCTGCATTTAAAAAAACAGAGACGATAAGTTTTCATGGCAAATTTAAAGGAACAACAAAAAAAGTTACCATTCACTGAAAAGCTCTGACTGACATAATTGATGATCAATGCCATGTGGTCACATTTTTGTATTGCATTTTGTACTGTTGCCAGTAACAATGTGACGAATAGTTTGAATATAATTTTCAGTCAATAATTATTTGATTTGTATCATATGTCTTCATTAAAATGTTAATAAATAATGAAAAATTCAATAATTATGTCTTTTAGCAGACTTTCAGAATGATATACAGTAGCACACCAGTTATTTGTGTAACTTTATTACATTCATGATGCTTTTTTGTAATTTTTATAGCTTGACAGCATCTGTCTCCTTTTAATTTCATTGCTTGGCATTGTCTTTTTCATTGTGTGGTTTGTAACGACAAGTGTTGTAATGATAATAGAGTAATTGTTGACAGAAATTGAGTTGAAATGTCTTTTATCAAAATGTAAAGGTACGCTTCAAATGCTCTGGATTGATGAATGTTTTTTAAAAAAAAATGTATGCCACCTACACTTTATGTAGATAAAGATGTGATGTAGCTCTCATTTGGTCATCACTTTGACACCTGTCTGCCCACGCCCATAACTACACCTACATCATGAACCAGGACCCGAATTTATAAAGAGAATCTTGTACTCTTACCATTTTAACTTCTCAATGCTTTTTCTGTTTGAACCATTCTTAACAACTTCGGGATTTTTCATTTCAACACATTTTACATGCGATCTGGGCTTCGTTTTAAAATGTCTTCTTCAGGTTTACGTCTTGGGCCCATTTCTGGCAGAAACAATTTTCAGTTTCTTTTTCTTTCTGTAGAAGAATCACGTGTACAAGAAGACACTCCAGGCTCTGATTTACCCTATTTCTTGCACAACACCCCATAACTTTGAAGTGTGGACGGCCACTACGCCCACCTACTGCTATGAGTGTGAGGGTTTGTTGTGGGGTATTGCGCGGCAGGGCATGCGCTGTTCAGAGTGTGGTGTCAAATGCCACGAAAAATGCCAGGAGCTTCTCAATGCAGACTGTTTACAGAGTGAGTCACTAACCAAATACAGAAAAACAAGCAACAACAAAACAATCCTTTATTTATTGTTACTTTAGTGTTGCATACTGTAGTTATAGTTAGCTGTTTATTTAGTTCAGTATTTTTTGGCATTATCCCTTATGAATCTGTGCCATTGTCAAATGCCTTTTAATGAACGTAACCAGCTCAGTGAGGAGAAAGCATGCAAAAATGTGTAAGAAATATTATAAGCTTATGCACTAGAACACTAATTCTCAATATGCAATTTATAAAATAAATATGCTCATTTTTAAATTCAACATTGTACTTTGAAATATAATTTGTAATGCAAAAAGGTACAAATGTAAAATAGAAACCTTTTCACTAGTTTAGTATACAGTGTTTAACATGTTTTCGTTTTATTTTGCAATTAAATGATATTATTAAACGCATCTCTACAATTGCTAGGAGCTGCTGAGAAGAGCTCCAAAACAGGAGCAGAGGACAGAACCCAGCATATCATATCGGCCATGAAGGACCGCATGAAGATCCGAGAGAGGAACAGGCCTGAAATCTTTGAGATGATAAGGCTTGTGTTCAGTGTGACTAAACTGAACCATGCTCAGCAGATGAAGGCCATCAAGCAGACTGTTCTTGATGGAACATCAAAATGGTCTGCCAAAATCTCCATCACAGGTACGGAAGCAGGGGCAGCTGTTATTGCTCTGATACCTTTCAGTGATCGAAATATTCAAGGAGTAGTTTTATAAATGCAGTTTTCTTATGGGGCTTTTAATAACATGCACTGTGCCAGCATTGGAATGCATTTTTCCATTATTTTTATTTTTTTTGCTGATTGTCGGTTAATCTAACAAGAGTCTTCATGTGTGTTTTCCAGTGGTGAGTGCTCAGGGCCTGCAGGCTAAAGACAGAACTGGTTCCAGTGATCCATATGTGACCGTTCAGGTTGGCAAGACTAAGAAGAGAACCAAAACTATCTACGGTAACCTTAACCCTGTGTGGGAGGAGACGTTCAACTTGTGAGTCTTATACAATATTTTCAGTTCTCTTTGTGCTTTTGGAATCCTGTCGTTTATCTGCTGTGTTCTTATTGGTGAATTTAATCACAGTTTGTTTGATTATTAAAGGGGTCATATGATGCGATTTCAATTTTTCCTTTCTCTTTGAAGTGTTACAAGCTCTTGGTGCAATAAGAAGATCTGTAAAGTTGCAAAAACTAAAGTCTCAAATCCAAAGAGATATTCTTTATAAAAGTTAAGAGTCAACCACGCCCTCCTAAAACGGCTCGTTCTAACACGCCCCCACATACCTACGTCAC
>NW_015631049.1:2245950-2252571 GCF_001515625.1 Sinocyclocheilus rhinocerous | reverse complement strand
GACGAAGCGGAGTCCAGCCCGGGGTCGTCACATGTGGTTGCCACAAGCCCACCGGCCGCTCCTTCGTTGAATCCACCGGCCACGCCGTTCTCTAGCCCACCGGCCGCCCCTCACTAAATAATGTTCTTTTTAGCAGCATCATATGACCCCTTTAAGATCTTTCCTAAAACTCCAATGGAGACATGAAATTACTGGAGATTTTGCTCGGGAGAAAAAAAAATCTGACAAGCAGGTGACTTCAGCAAAAGTGTCTGTTTGCTCTCCATTTTATCATATTGCAGGCTAGGAGAAATAGTGAAATGAGGTATTTTTTGAGGTATTACGATTTTAAAGAAATCTCATTGGCAAGTTTTCTGTCCTACAGACTAGTAAGTCAAAGTCAAGTCAAAATTGTTTTATTGTCATATGTACAGGATACAGCATACTAAGTACAATGACATTTTTACATGGGAAGCTTTTTAGCAGAGCTAAGACAACAGCATACAATTTACAAAAATTATGATGCAGATTTTGAAGAAGAATTTTAAAGTATACACTACTTTTAAAAAGTGTTATGCAGGAAGAAAGTACTGCATTGCATTTCATTGTTCCAAACCTGAACACAAAAGAGGATTTTTTGAAGAATATTGGTAACCAAACAGTTGCTGGTAGCCACTGAATTCAATAGTATAAAAAAAATACTATGGAAGTCAGTCGCTACCAACTTTTGGTTGTTTGATTACCAAAATTCTTCAAAATATCTTTTGTGTTCAACAGAAGAAAAAAATTCATACAGGTTTGGAACAATTGAGGATGAGTAAATGATGACAGAATTTTAATTTTTAGGTGAACTATCCCTTTATTTGTTTTTTTTGTTTTTTTTTTTTTATAAAAATGAGCTAATCCTTAGTTTATTGAATAAATTAGTTTTTAATAATACAGTAAACAATTCTTCCAAGTAATACAGTTTAGTTCATTAACATAACTACACCATTTACAGTTGTCAAAAATATAGCAACTTGTGTTAATATTGAATAGTTGTTGACTGTGTTGTAATAACAGCTCTCTTTTTTTAAGCAGCTGTGATTTGTTCACAACTTTACCCTTTCATTCCCTAGTGAGTGCCACAATTCATCTGACCGCATTAAACTGCGTGTATGGGATGAAGATGACGATATAAAGTCTCGTGTGAAGCAGCGTCTGAAGAGGGAATCTGATGACTTTTTGGGTCAGAGCATTATCGAGGTCCGAACCCTCAGCGGAGAAATGGATGTCTGGTACAACCTTGGTAAGTTCCTCGGTCTATGTATGTTTCATTGTGGGGTGTTATTTGATTTCTTTAAATGATCTTTTTTCTATTCTCTGGGGCTTTGAAAGTAGCACTCCTCATATACGGCTGTACAGTCACGACATCAATTTGTAGACAGACTTGAAGTCTAATTTGCTGTGGGCCCCCTCTGGAATTTTGAAAGGGTTTTATGTTTTGTTCTACAAAATAAATTACACTCTGTCACATCTCAGACATGAATTTTGAAACCTTCATGTGCTTTAATGCAAGTTGTTAAAAAAACTAAAGCTAAAGTTGCTCCATGAGGGCTAATGAAGACCTTATATTTCTCATAAATCTAAAACTGATATTCGAAAAACCCATTAGAAATTCTCGAGAGAACCCTTGACTACACCGTGGTCGTTTTCTGAGTTTTAGGACTACAAACTAAATGTATGTCGCACAAGAAATTAAGCCATCTTTCTGTTTAAATGTTGCGATTGCAGTGTAGGTCATAACTGATCTGTGCCTAAAATATGAACTGTAATTTGTAATAACATACTATTTCTTATTTAATTTTTAAAGTTATAATAAGCCTGATCCCATAAAAGTGATATAATGGAATGATTTGCATACATTTAGATCAAAGATATAAGATTGTAACTGTGAAATATGGCAAATTTTACTTTAGCTATTCATGAAAACTTGCATAATGAATTAAATATGTCGAACGTTGGTACTGGACATTTTACAGTCAGTCAGATGGTTTAACTAGTCTGTGGCCACATGGCTGCTTCTCTCTTAGCATAATAATATCATAGAAATGAGAAAGTTGTTCTTCGGTTTTGATTTTCATTAGAGCTCAGTACATTTATGTCTAATCTGTTCAGTAAAATGGCTTCCTAAAACGATACATTGTTTCTGATAAAATATTCAATATTAGTTTTCATTTTAAAATCTTGAGTCTGATACATTTGAAGATACTGTTTGTTTTCTCTTGAAATAAAAGTTAATTAAATGTCACTGCTGAATGTTAATCTACTACTAGACTTTGGTCAAGGGTCATCATTAGGACGAGATGCGATAAATGGAGACTTGTCTTTTATATCAGATATGTAACAGCCATGTTTAATCTTTTGCAGAAAAACGCACAGACAAGTCAGCGGTATCAGGGGCCATCAGACTGCAGATAAGTGTGGAAATTAAAGGGGAAGAGAAAGTGGCCCCTTATCATGTTCAGTACACTTGTTTGCACGAGGTAAACCCCTACACACACCACTTTGACAAATGCCTGTGTACATGACCATTCAAAATATGTGGGGTTAAGTGTTGTAAAATAAATTAATATTCAGCGAGGTTGCATTAAATTGTTCAAAAGTGACAACAAAAAACCTTCATATTGTTACAAAAGATTTCTGCTTGAAATAAATGCTGTTGTTTTAAACTTTTTCTTTTTTGAACTATTCAAGAATGTATCATGGTTTCCACAAAAATATTAAGCAGCACAACGGTTTTCAACATTGATAATAATGCAAAATGTTTCTTGAGCAGCAAATCAGCACATTAGAATGATTTCTGAAGGATCATGTGACACTGAAGACTGGAGTAATGACTGCTGAAAATTCAGCTTTGCCATCACAGGAATAAATTACATTTTAAAATATATTCAAATAGAAAACACTTTTAAATTGCAGTTATGTTGTACAATGTGAACTGAATTTTGCATCAGATAAATGCAGCCTTGCTGAGAATAAGGCTGCAAAAATATTACAAATCTTGCTAAAATCTGAACCCAACATAATTCATATTTAATAAATTTACTGTATACTTGAAAGCAAACACAATAGTTTATATAGCAAAACACATCACTTTGCCTCTTTCTCCCTCTCTTTTTTGTAGAATTGTTTTCACTTTGTGACAGACATTGAAGGACAAGGTGTGGTGAAGTTGCCCACAGCACGAGGAGATGATGCCTGGAAGGTCTACTTTGATGAGGTTGCTCAGGGTATTGTAGACGAGTTTGCCATGCGCTACGGAATAGAATCCATCTATCAGGCCATGACGTAAGCCCTGGAGCATTTTGTCTGTATTCTGACAGTTATAGGTCCTTTGCTGTTGACAGGATTGTGGTATTGAAGGTGGAAGAGAGCGCTGTACATTCACTCCCCCCACCTACAATCCCTGCCGGTACCAAGACTCGAACCCGCGACCTTTGGGTTACAAGTCTGACTCTCTAACCATTTGAGTTCAGTTGTACACCTTGCCAAACAGAATATTAATTAACAGTTTAATTATAAATAATTATAATTATTAAATAAATAAATACTAACCTAGATTTCTGTCTATTCAATAGTGGGACTTGTTTTGGTGAGAAGTACTGAATCACAATTGAAGGACTGCATAGCTGTTGTAGAAATACATTCTCAGTTTCTTACTGGATGTCTGTCTGTCCACCTGTAGGCATTTTGCATGTCTGTCCTATAAATACATGCTGCCTGGTGTCCCTGCGGTAATGAGCACACTCCTGGCCAACATCAACGCATTCTACGCTCATCCCACCTCAGTCACCAATGTCTCCGCCTGTGACCGCTTCACTGCCTCCAACTTTGGGGTAATGCTAACTCAGCATCGCACACAGCCAATATGGCCTGACCACTGTAAGGACAATTTAGGGTTTGATTATTCTCTGGGTGCATCGACAGTAAAGCTTCTCAAAACAATGACAAAAAATAGCAACGTAGCGTTACATTTTCTTTGTCACTGAATGAAAAGGTACCTTCTCGTGTGGTGCCAATAGCCTTGTGAGCAGCACACTGACATATAGCGCCATTGTGCGCTCATGGACCTTTCCCAATTCCATCCCCCTTTCTCTCTCTCCCACTTCTCTTCCTGTCTAGCTACTGTCCTTTCATTATAAAGGCAAAAATGCCAAAAATAAATCCTTTTATTATAAAGTACCATCTTATTATAAAAGCTACGCAGAGTCTTAACTTTGATAAAGAATATCTCTTTGGTTTTGAGACTTTAGTCTTTGCAACTTCAGGGATCTTATCTATGCACAATCAGCTTGTAACACTCCAAAGAGAAAGGAAAACTTGAAATCGCATCATATGACCCCTTTAATAAAACTGAGCTGTTGTCAAAACGTATAGTACCGTTCAAAGTTTTTTTTTATTTATTTTTTATAAAATAATATATGTTGTCATAAAAGATGTATATTTGAAATAATTATTCAAATAAATTATTTTCACCTTTCTATTCATGAAAGCATTTTTTTTTTTTTTAAGTACCCCCTTTTCCTCAAAAAATATTAGGCAACACAACTGTATTCCACATGAATAATAATAAGAAATGTGTCTTGAGCACCAAATCAGCATATTAGAATGATTTCTGAGGGATCATGTGACACTGAAGACTGGAGTAGTGGCTGCTGAAACCACAGGAATAAATTATATTAATAATAATATATTAAAATAGACATAGATTCATATTAAATAAATATTAAATGTATACTAAAACATTTATTTTAAATAGTAATATTTCCCACAATATTACTGTTTTAATATATTTCTAAAATCCATATAAAATATAATACAATTTTAAATACATTTTAAAATCGTATAAACCTCAAACCTTTGAAAAGTAGTCTCAACTACTGAGTAGTTGGATGATACCGATGCATAGTGTACCAATATAGTCTGTAGAAAGAGTCACTGAAAAATCCCCACAGCTAATGTACAGACTAATCATCTGTCTTGAACATGCAAACACAGAAAAGCAATGCAATCATTGAAAAGTCTTAGTGCTATTGGACTAAATGTCAGTGCTTTTGGAATGTAGCTCAGCCAAATTCAAAGACCAGAAATACCTGTTGTATACGATATAATGTCACATTTGATCACAGAGTGATCGTGAGTTTGATTGTTATAATCAGAGTCATATAAAACCGTTGATCCCAAACCCACTGAGGCTCTCATACGACACAGCTGAAGATGCTGTCATGGCAGCCTCTGATTCTATCTAAGGATAAATACAGCTGCTTGGATTTGTGCACAGCACAAACGCTCCCATCTCCTCCCTTTCTTGTCCTGGACCCTTCTGCTGTATCAGTTTTGCTGATACAAGGATTTTGAAAAGATACAACATGGTGAATAACTGAGACCTTGTCAGTGTCCCTGACCCTTTGATTCCCTTTCAGGTTTTCCCATTGCCATGAGATGGATTTATCCAAAAGCCTGTCTCTGGTGTGTTTTTACGGGATGTTTCTGTTCATGTGTGTATGTGTGTCCACGCTCTGCATCCTTGGCTCAAGGTCTAGATTCCATTCAAAAGGGAGATTGTTGTCAGAGAAACACTCTTGTGGGGCTTTAAAATTTTTGATCTGACTCTGTAACTAAATCATACTTTGCCTTTCCAAATACAGAAAGCAACAGCCAATCATTTTTGCTTGTTTGTTTAACTTTACTCACCACTGATTCATTTTTCTCTCTGTTAATGCAGAAAGATCGGTTTGTTAGACTGCTGGATCAGCTCCATAACTCTCTCCGTATTGACCTGTCAACATACAGAGTAAGTATTCATCATGTTCATTAACTTACCCTAATCTACAGGCACAGTTGAGGATGGTGTGGTGTAAAACAAATGACAGCTTAATTGGAAAATGACAAACAATAAAAAAAATTTGTTCACACATGTTATTTACCTTCATTTTATCCTTGGTTGTCATACTGCATCTTATATTTCCCAAGCTCTTCATTAAAACTGTTGTCTCCTTGGTAAACTTTTTAAAAATGTTTTTATTAGGGGCAGAATTGTAGGCTGTGAAGGAAATGTATTTATTTATTTATAAACTGATAGATCTTGCTGGACGCGACACCTGTGCCTCCAATATCACAGTTCCCATTTACGTTGTTCAATTCGTTTCTCTTTGACCACACATTCATGGTTTGTTTCATTGCCCACTACGTTGGTTTACCCTATAAAGGCGCGAGAGCCCCCTCTGGCCTTCGAATGGAGATTTACTGCTGATCACAGAACCGTGCTTCACTGAAAGATATGCATGACAATCGCAGCTTCTGCCTAATTGCGATTTATCACCTTGGCGATTTAATTTCGATTAATCTTGCAGCCCTACTAGGGCTGTGAATCTTTGGGTAGACAGCGAATCGATTCAATTCACGATTCATAGGTTTTCGATTCAAGAATGATTTTTGCAAATTCAGAACGATTCGATTCACAATTAAATTATATTCGATTCGATTAATGATTCGATTCTGCATTCTTTAAGTGCATTCACAGGATTATTTAAATGCTTCCCCTAAATTCTTTAAATGCTTAGTCAGGGGGCAAATTACACAGCAGCCTTTATGGTTACA
>NW_015631049.1:2235623-2245639 GCF_001515625.1 Sinocyclocheilus rhinocerous | reverse complement strand
AATTTGCTATAAGAAATCAAATACACTGCTGGACAATAATCAATCATTTGTAATCTATAATTTTTTCCTAATGGCAATTTTATGATTGTTTTATATACTACAAACAATTATTAAAATTTTCTGCACAGAATAAGGTAGAAAATATACTTTATAGTTTCTGTACTGTAATAAATGATAGCAATTAGTCAATTAGCACTGCATCATTCATACATTTTATTTATTAATTGTGTTTATTGTCTTAACATTTCAGTTCATTCTGCTTTTTATTCAGCTTAGCTGCAGATATAGCCTGGCACGTCTTAAGTTCTTTGAGCGCAAGATTCATAGTTTTTTTAAATCGATTACTGTCCGAAATCGGCGATTCACGATTCAAAAATCCATGTTTCAAGATCGATGCATTGCATCGTCAGGGTTTGTAATCGATGCATCGAGAAAACGAGTGAATCGTTACACCCCTAAGCCCTACTATAAAGGGAGTGTTCAGGCGAACCTCCGAAAAATTTTTTGGAGGCATAATAAAATAAGTTTTAATGTGACTGTTATGTAACCAAGTTGAAAAATCAGATGGTTTGAATAAAAATCATACCTTTTTGTAAAATGTGAATGTTTCATGCACAAATCATGATTCGCTAATCAGTATGAACTTTAAATTTTTCAAAATTAAACATAACATTTAGGACAAAATCATCCACACAAAAAAAAAAATCATTGTGCCCTTAGAATCATGGAATGTCAAGCCAAAATGTTTTTATTTTATATATATATACATATATATATATATATATATATATACAGTATATATATATTCATTATAAAAATATACATTTCAGAACAATGTGCAGTCTGAGATGCAGGTGATCACAGTCAGGTCTATATATATGTTTTTCAGTTGGTTTTGAGAGTGGCTAGCATGAATACATTTTATAATGATATATAGACTTGATCAGTAAACTTTGTGCATGTGCATATATAAATAATATGTTGTTCATGTTCGTTATTTCTCCTGAAGTATCCATTTTACCAACGTCACATTGTGCTTCTCACTCAAGCTTCCTGTGATCTTAATTCTGTCCCTTTGATCTCCAGAATAATTTCCCAGCCAGCAGTAAACCACGTCTAGCAGATCTCAAATCCACAGTGGATTTGCTGACTAGCATTACATTCTTCAGACTGAAGGTAAGATAATGTACCTCTAAATCAGATCAAGCAATGGCATGCTGTAGTGCCCTTCTTGCTGTTTTATACTGTGTTTGGGAGATGCAGGGATGTGGGTCTTATTTGTAATACATATATTGAGTGACAGATCCTATAGAGATGAGTAATTCAATTGTGTTTCATACAGTCTTGAGTAAACGCTCCGTTATTTCTGTCTGCCTGAGTTCATACAGTAGAAAAGGATAATAGATGGTTTGAGATGAAGATTGAGTTCTTTGTGCTGTAAGAGAGAGGCTTTTGTGCGGGCTTTCATAACTGAGATTAGTCACTATTGATTTGTTAGAGGGTGTTACTTTGTTTTTATATAGTCATATTTATGGGTGTAAATCGGATGGTTCGTAGAACATTTATCTGAAATTTTCACATCCTGTACCTCAATTGGGACATTCACAACAAAAAAATAGGCCTACACTTTTTTTTTTTTAATAATAAAGAAAATAAACAATTGCAAAAACAATTCTGGCTGATTTATTATTAGTTTGCTTTCACTTTAAGAACGAAGCACGGATTTAATATAGGCTACTGATACACATGCCTTTTCTTTCTCAACTGTTTACGTTAAGACATATGGCTAACCGACTGTGTTTACTAGGATATTCTCCAAAACGCGCATTTTGAAGTAATTTTGTCTGTATTTATTCATCCATGCACAAAAAAGCGGAAAAGAGCTCAATTTAGTATTCGCGCGGTGTAGACGCGGCTGTCTGTGCGCGTGCGCTTCAGATGTGCGCGCAGAAAACTTCTCACACAGTGCTCGACTGTTCCGCAAACAATCCCGAGGGTCTTTTATGCTCACCTTGTGCCTTCGGGCAGTCCTTATAGCGAGTCCTGACACGTGAGTTTGAACGAGAATGCACGCGTTGTCGGTAATGCTTAGACGGACATTATGTGAAAATGTGGACAGTGCCAAAATAAAGGTGCCTATTTATACTACAGATATCGATATTTTACGCGTGCCATCGACGCATCGTATCGTCAGACATCGTATCGATGTATCGATCCATATCGATGAATCGTTACACCCCTAGTCATATTCTTGTCTTCTCTGGCGCCCCCTGTGTCCAGGTTCTGGAACTGCAGTCTCCCCCTCGTGCCGCCCATGTGGTCAGGGACTGTGTGAAAGCATGCCTCAACTCCACATATGAATACATCTTTAACAACTGCCAAGAGCTGTACAACAGACAGTTCCAGCCGGCCGTGGAGCCTGTGAGTAAACACATTCACGTCCTGCATAGGTGTATGTTTGTATACACACAGATGGGGAATACTTACACCATGTTTGGATATCTCTGCTTAGATTATGTCATCATTAGAGGTTGAATTTCTCATGGGTAATACCAGCATTTCAACCTGGGACATCAGCCTAAAATGAGTAATATTTTATAGAATTGATCAGTTACCATAGAGACCACGTTTGTTCATAAAGGTCAGGCCCATGAATCATCATTATAATTCTGAGTTTCTTCGATAGACTTTTACTATCTATCTATCTATCTATCTATCTATATCATTTTGTCATTTAGTTTGTTTTATCTGTTCTATCTATTTCTTTCTATATCTATCTGTTTTTTCTATATCTATTTGTTCTTTTGTCATTTCCTCTGTTGCTCTGTCTGTCATTTTGTCTGAGATTTTGTTGTTCCTCCTTTTGTTTTGTTTGTTATTTTGTCATTTTATATATCTGTTTCTATATCTATCTGTTTCTATATCTGCTTTTCTATATCTGTCTCTGTTTCTGTCTTTCGTTCTGTCATTTTATCTGTCACTCTGTTTATCTCTGTATGTCATTCTGTCTTATAGTTTTGTCGTTTTATGTCATTTAATGTGATTTTATCTGTCTTTCTATATCTGTCTGTCATTCTGTCTGTCGTTTTGTCATTCTGTTTGCCATCTGTTATTTTATCTGTCAGTCTGTCTTTCTATATCTGTCTCTTTCTATATCATATCTGTCATTCTGTCATTATATCTGTTGTTCTTTGTTGTTTCATCTGTTGTTCTATCTACCTGTTTATCTTTATCTATCTATCCATCTATCTATTTTTCTTTTGTTCTATCATTCTAATGGTGTTCTGCCATTTCATGCAATTGTTCTATACCACAGAAACCACAAGAAAAGAAAGAGGGAGAAGAGGGTGAAGAAGAGGAAGACAAAAAGGATGAGAAAGAGGAGGAACATGCTGCTGTAGAGGAACCAGGACCAAGCATACAGAATTTGGACTTCTGGCCCAAACTCATCACCTTAATAGTTTCCATCATAGAGGAGGACAGGAACTCCTACAGCTCAATCATCAATCAGTCAGTCACTGCACAGATGCACACACAATATTACACACAAAGACATTGAGCTGAGCTGTTTAACCTGGTGTGTCCCGTGCAGGTTTCCTCAGGAGCTGAATGTGGGGAAGGTCAGTGCCGAGGTCATGTGGACACTCTTTGCTCAGGACATAAAGTATGCACTGGAAGGTATGAAGAAATATACATTTATATGTATGGGAAGCTTGTGTGTCCTTAAAGTATGTCTGTGTTCACTGCAAATTTATTTGAGATTGCTCCTAACATCATTCCATCTTGCCATTTTATCTGTCTCTGTCTTCAGTTCTTAATCATATCGTCTACAAACATTGGAAGAATGGTAAAGGCCATAATGCTATAAGGCCTTTTGGAGTCATGAGAGTGTGAACTTGGGCATACATTTCTTGTTATAGATGCAAGATAATTACACCACTCTGTTGTACGCCAAGTAATGTGTTCCCTCAAAGGAGCCATAATCTACTGTACATCCTTTAATAACAGCTTCTATAGCTTTGATACCAAGTGGAATGTTAGTACAGTTAGGATGATTAAGTACAATATCTGCCCTACTTCCTCCTCATTACATCACCATGATTGTGTGGGCCAAGTTGCTGAGTACTGAATAATAAATATGGCTGGTGTTTTGTTAATGTGCTCGTAGTTTTCATTTCAAAAGAACAAAGGAAATCCTCTTTGCTGTGTTAAAACCCCTTTAAAGGTTCAAAGCCCTCTTTTTAGTCTCGAGTCCTCACTCTCTCATTGCTACAGCAGAGTTAGAGAATAGAACTCCCTGGTTTTCATTTTAGATCTTCCAAGTAGGAGTAAACTAGAGATAGACTCCTCATTAAAAAAAAGTGATCTTTTTCTTTTGATGCCAGCATGCTTTTCTTTTGAAACCACCCCTTTCATTGCACACCTGCACTTTTTTTCCATTCTTTCACAAGTGTTCTTCATTTCTCCATTCTGTCCTGCCTTGTTTCCTTGATTTTAGCACCTGCCACATTCCATATTCGCAGACTTGATTTTTATGCTGGTAAGACATATGGTTAAGTGTCTGTAAGAGTCGATGTGTGCACATGTACACTATTGTTCAAAATACAATATTGTTTGCGGGTTGGTAAGATTTTTGGATGTTTTAGAAGAAAGTCTCACCAAGGCTGCATTTAATTGATCAAAAATAAAATGTAAAATAAAAATGTATTATTACAATTTAAAATAACTTTTCTATTTTGGTATATTTGAAAATGTATTTCTGTTATGTTAAAGCTGAATTTTAGCAGCCATTTTTTTTCTTTTTTATGATAAATTTTTAGCAACATTTCTTTTTTTATTATTATTATCAATGTTAAAACAGTTGTGCTGCTTAATATTTTTGTGGAAACCATGATACATATTTACATTCTGAATGTAATTCTGAATATAAAATTCAAAAGAACAGGCATTTATTTAAAAATAGATTTTGTTTTTATTTTCTATTTTATTTGAAGTCGTTACTGTCACTTTTGAACAATTTAATGCATCCTTGCTGAGTATTCATTTATATTTTTTTTTAAAAATCACACTGTCTTCAAACTTTTGAATGGTAGTATATGTGTGTGAAATGCATTTCTTAAGGTCCTTGCACACTGAGTCCGAAATTTTCATATGCGTTTTTCCGTTTTTTTCGTATTCGTCATCCTTTCCTATCAAAATGCTTGCTACGGATGCGAAAACGCATAAATCGAACCTGGTCCGAATTTTTTTATGACGGACGAAAGTTTCGGAGGCAGTGTGTAAACGTGATTGACACAACGTGAGGTCGTATTTATTTTTCAACGTGCGAAAATTTCGGACGAAAAATTCGGACTCAGTGTGCAGAGACCTTTAGCGTTAGCCTCCATGAGTGAGTACAGCTTGAAGACTTTCAGATGAAAAAGCAGTTCATTCTTAGTTTATAGCTCGTTGGAGAATACATATGTTGAAGCCGAAGGAGAGTAAATGTTTACTGGGTGAAATTCGTGACAAGGTAAAACGAAATTAAATCTGTTTACTCATGGTTGTTGTTTCCACAGAGCATGAGAAGCTGAGGTTTTGTAAAAGTGCGGACTACATGAATCTGCATTTCAAAGTCAAATGGCTCTACAACGAATACGTCTGTGACCTGCCCGCCTTCTCCGACACCGTCCCAGAGTACCCATCGTGAGTCACACTGCTTCTAAAACTCTTTCAGAGCATCTTTGGCTAAACTTTTCTCTCTTTTCTTCCCAAAAGCTGCAGTTTGTTCTTCTTTTGAGTAGTTTTATGTTCTCACTGTCATCACCTACAGTCCCAAATCGATTAGGATGCCTCGTTGATGCTTTCCTCTGTTGTTTAAATGTTCTTGACCACTTGCTGCTTCGCTGCCCTCCTGCTTTATTCCTCCTCCTGTTTCTCTATATTTCTTTTTCATTTCCCATCTGTAGGTGGTTTCTGCCATTTGTTCTCCAGTGGCTGGGTGAGAATGAAGAAGTGTCGATGGAGTTTATGCATGGAGCCCTTGAGAGGGATAAAAGAGAGGGGGTATGGTTCAGAAACTGCTGTATAACCTTTCTGTGTGGTCTGCTCTCTTATATATGGCTTTCTACTCTTGGTCTACCAGGCTTTAAAACATTCCTTGTCAAATAAAATTGCTGCTTGCTGTCTACTACCTGTTAGGTGGATGGTTTTTCTTAAAATGAACTGACGTTTTCTTTTAGTTATGTAAAGGCCAAATTTAAATGGTTTTGAGAAATGCTTTCTACAATGCCTTCATCATTTATTTATGCTACTTTTCTAATGTCTTTGATGGATAAAAATTACAATATATTGTATAAAATACAATATATTTTTCAAAATTTGGGGGTTGGTAAAAAGTCTCTAATGCTCTCAAAGGATGCATTTATTTGATCAAATATATGGTGAAAATACATATATTGTGAAATATTATCACAATTTAAAATAACTTTTTCTTTTTAGTATTTTTTATGGAAACCATGAGGCATTTTTTCAAGTTCAAAAGAACCAACAGATCGTGAAATTAATCATTTTAATGTGTATTTTGTTAAAATATCTATTTTTATTAGTTTCCACCACACAAACCATTTTGCCACAATTTTTCCCCCTGAAAATTATAGTGCTTATTTACTAATGAGAAAACTTTTAAAGCAAGAGCATGACTAAGATGAAATATGAAATGTGATTTGTGAAGAAAACATAAACAATCAAGTCATATATCACTTTTGAACAATATTTTAGCATAATTTCTAATTTTGTCAAGTTATGCAGAAAGCTGTGAAAATGTTTTATTTCTGTATTTTTAAGATTCATAAAATGTTGTAGTAAAATGCATATAATTCTCATGACATTTAGACCTTGTAAGTAGACAAATGAAATAAAAACATACAAACAAACAAAACACACAAGGCAAAAAGTTCCCATAGCTGAAGAAACATCTCAGACTAAAAAGCTCTCCTGTCTTTTCCACAGTTCCAGCAAACATCTGAGCATGCCCTGTTTTCCTGTTCAGTCGTGGACATCTTCACTCAGCTCAACCAAAGCTTTGAGATCATCAAGAAATTAGACTTTCCTGATCCTGCAGTGGCTGCCCAGTACAACCGACGATTTGCCAAGGTGAAGATCAACAGACCTAAACCATACTATATACTACATTCAAAAGATGGTTCCAGAGAAGCTGGAAGATAGACAAGCAGAGACATAATAGATGGAAAATGGTGGCAAGAGAAATATAAGCTGCTGGCACACAGATTGTTTGTCTTTAGACCATCACCATCTGTTTCTTAGCCTGTGAGTCATATTTAACTTAGACGCCTGACGCAGAGACATCTTTGTTGACGCCTACACAGGTTTTGTAGGAGCTGAGATGCGTTAACATTTTATTATATTTTAGTGAAGACTGTGACTAAATACTAAATGCAATTATCTGACATGTCCATAATAGGGGTATATTCTGATATTATTTTTTAATGGTAATCAGCATATTGAGGTCTATTTCAGGGAACAAAACAGCACTTAATGCATCTTCCCATGAAAATTCATTAGTTTTCAACAACAAAGTCAATTCCAGAAAATCTGTCGTTTCAGATTACCAGCTCTGTACAAGGTGTAGTTCATTTACTCTGCATACCGTTTAGGTGTAATAGTGTTCTTTCTTTTCCTTTTTCCCCCTTACCAGACTATCACCAAAGTGCTCCTGCAGTATTGTGCTATTCTAACCAAGGGTTTCTCCTCGTACTGCGAGAAAGAAAAGACAGTGAGTGTTAACAAACACTCAAACACTAACATTTTTGAACTTATTTGTTGTCTGCTATTGTACAGTAAGAATCCAAGTAGGTCTGAGTTGTCTCACTGTCTGTCTTTGTGCTGTTCGCTCTTTCCTGCCTCTCCTGCAGCCCTGTGTGTTGATGAACAACGTTCAACAGATGCGTGTGTTGTTGGAGAAGATGTTTGAATCTATGGGGGCCAAACAGGTGAGTGAAGCATGAAGTTATAACGGGTTTTTAAGGCCTTTTTCGTAGACTTGCTACAGATGCAACACTATTACAAAAATGTTTTGTGGTGGTACTATGGTGAATTGACATATAACAGGGACGAAGCCACTTCAAATGTCCAGGAAACTATGCTTACCATGGTACTTTTTTTGTTTGTGCAACAAAAATGTGGTGCCTTATAAGGTCCACTATCGTTCAAAATTGTGGGTTTGTCAAGAATTTTCATACATTTTTGAAAGTCTCTAATGCTGACCAAGACTGCAATTATTTGATCAAAAATACAGTAAAAACTGTAATATTACTAAATAAATCATTAAGATTTACAATAACTGTTTTCTGTTTTAATATATTTTAAAATATAAGTTAGTCTCAAATAATTATTCTCAAAGCTGATTTTTCAGCAGACTTTACTCCGTTAAAGTAAAATTAAAGTAAAAATAAAAAATCTTTCAGACCGTAAACTTTTGAATGGTGGTGTACTTCATTTTGCCAAAAATCTAAAACAGCATCACATATAACCTCAGAATGCACCAATTTACCCTGAATTTGTGTGCAATTTTTTTATGCTGCTTAGAGTATTGAGTAGTTTGAGTCTGTGTAACTGGAGAAACTGAAGTCTATGGTTTTGGTTTGATGACGATGGGCCTGCTGGCATTTTGCGCATGATATACCAATGAACTGAATGTTTGTTATCTGTCATGAGTGTGAATGTTTATTATCTTTCATGGGTGCAGATATGTGTGTGTGCGTAGTGAATGTTTATGATTGCTGAGCTAACCATATGCATATTTTTGTGTATGTGTAGTATATTGTTGAGGAAGAGCTGGTAGGTGAAGCGATGTATTTGTAGGATGAACCATCCCTAACCCTCGGTGTGATTTGTGTGCCTTAGTAGATGTTGTATTTAGACACTTTCACTAGGTTGCAGTGCCCTTTTTGCACCACCTTATGCCACCCATATGATTTCAGCCATCCATAGTGTTGTTCTCTTAGTATCAAATCCCTAAATCACTCTTAATGTTGATCTCTATTTTCACTCCCAGCTGGAGAATGAGGAGGAGCCTGAGGACGATGAGGAGGAGGTGTGTTGAGAGTGTCTATGGATAGGGTCCAAAATGAACTGCTAATTACCTGCCAATCATAAGTGAATTGAGAAAATTTAAATGTAGAAAATTATGGTCCATCCTTTTTTATTATTAAAAAAAAAAACATTCATGATTTTTATTTTGGTGCTTGGCCACATTTAATGATAATTTGCTCTTCTAAACTTCTAAATCATTTAAATATCTTCCAGTTAGACAAAGATGTGTGTTTGTCTATGCAAATGTAGTCTTGAGTGTATGTGTTAAAAACTAGGAGTCACAAACACAAAATTCTGTTTGTTTTGGTCTCCTTCTGCTCAGGCCATCACTGATGATGAAGGCAATGAGGTCTGTACACTCAACACTGCGGTACTGAGAAATGTGTGAGGCCATGAATGCATATGCGTATGTGTGTGCGTGTTAGTGTGGGTGTTTTGCAAGATTTTGTGTAAATCAACGACAAAAAGTCTTCTGCTACTACCTAGCACCTTTTATTTCTTTTTTGTTCTTTGTTTCACTATTACTCATCTTGTCGTTCATTTTTCATTATCAGTCGGATGAATCAGATGCTAAGGTGAGAAACAGGCATATGTCTCACCTGATGTGCTTCTTTATGAAGCTGTTTATAAAACATATGAAACATTATAAATGGCTGTTCACACTGACAGAGATATGCAGTGACAAAGCGATCGGATGCAGTGTAGAAATTACCATATTGTCTATGCCTACTAGTACAGTACAGCGACTTTTTAGCACTGAGATTTTCAACGGCGCAGATAGTTGCACTACCGCTAAAAGTTTTGGGGTCTTTGAGGTTTTTGTTTTAAGTTAATGTTTAAGTTTTTTAAGTTAAGTTTGTTTTATGTTTTAAAAAAGACTGTAATATTGTATATTTTTAAATTTTTAATTTTTTAATATGTAA
>NW_015631049.1:2219726-2235538 GCF_001515625.1 Sinocyclocheilus rhinocerous | reverse complement strand
TATAATTTACAAATTTTTTTTTTTTTGCTCTCATTTTTTATGTTTAATACATCCTTTCAGAATAAACTTTTTGTCAAACAAAAATAAAATCTTACTGAGACCAAACTTTTAACAGTAGTGTAATTGAAGTTGTATTTATTTGTTTATTTAGTATCATTGTTTTAATTGTTTACATTATTTATTATTTTTGTCTGACTTGTGTATCTACGTCTTTTCCATCAGTCTGGAATTTCGGATTCAGAAGGATCAGAGGTATGTTAAGAGATCATAGCCACTGCTTTTTACAGATGAGCTAAAATCAAAAGCTCAGTGATATGCAATATAGGCATCGGTCTTGTTTTCATTTACTCGTTTCATTCATGTTGTCTTGTTTTTGTGAAACGCAAGTGAAGGTTGTGCTTCACGGACTAAAGAAAATACAGGGTTTGAGAATGGAGATGAGTAAATGATGACAATGTTTGTTTTTGGGTGAACTGTCTCTTTAAGACAAAAGTTGATTAGTAAAATCTGATAGAACAGACGGGTCTTTAGGTTGCAGTCACATTCTGTTATGCACATTAAAGCCTAATTTACCCATTAATTCTGACCAGATAATTTAATGTAGCGCTAAAGCTTTAAAAAGAATCAAAAGCTTTTACTTCTACAGCTGGGATTTGGGCCTTAATTAATTCCTGTATCCAACCAAGAGCAGTGAATCTGAATAAGAGCATGAGTGAGGAATGAAATGTATAGGTTCTCTCTATTCATATAGTAAATATAGTTAGTCTTAAATGCAGGTTAAAATATATTGATTAATTCCATACAAATGCTATATTTTTAATTGGAGGTGAGTACTCTGTGTGATGCGTCCTGTGGAGTTTGTGTTCTAGACTCCAGCTGTGATGTTAAAGGAACACTCCACTATTTTTGAAAATAGGATCATTTTCCAATCCTTGATTATTACGCCGGAATGAGAGTATAGTTCCTAGCCATATCGGCCTAGAAAATCGCAACTTTTCATTTTCCGTCGGTCTTAGTACATGATGTAACTACAGAAGAGTCAAGTTTTAAGTAGGAAAAATATAGAAACTCTTTGGTCTTTTTTGAGCGAGATGCTAACGGTCTAATCAGATTCAATTATCTATGCTAAGCTAAGCTAAAAGTGCTATCGCCAGACCGGGAGATCGGCTGAATGGATTCGAAAACGGTAAAACTCAACTGTTTAACTCTAGGGGAGTTGGAAAATGAGCCTATTTTCAAAAATAGTGGAGTGTTCCTTTAATGATTGCAGCTGGGTTAACATCAGCATCATTGCATAATGCAGGCTAATCAAAACGCAGCGATACATACTAAGTGAACTGCAGAGTTACAGTATGAAAGATCTGGAAAGTTCACTGAATAGAAATTACTTTTAAAATCATACTGTAGTGGTGAATTCACTAAACAATTGATGCACGTTTGCACACTTTTTTTGTTTGTGCATTTATAGGAATAGTTTACCCAAAAATCTAAATTTGCTGAAAATGTACTCCCCCTCAGGCCATCCAAGATGTGGATTAGTTTGTTTCGTATTAGAACAGATTTAGATAAATTTTGTATCACTTGCTCACCAATGGCTTCTCTTCAGTGAATGGGTGCCATCAGAATGAGAGTCCAAACAGCTGATAAAAACATCACAATAATCCACAAGTAATCGACACAATTTCAGTCCATTAATTAATGGATTGTGACGTAAAAAGCTGCATGTTTGTAAGAAAAACATCCATCATTAAGGCATTTTAACATTAACATAATCCATAATAACATTTCCTCCAGTTATCACAAATCAGTTATCCTTTTATCAGCTGTTTGGAGACTCATTCTGACGGCACCCATTCACTGCAGAGGATCAATTGGTGAGCAAGTGATGTAATGTGATTTTTAGCAGGTTGGTGTTTCAAATTGGTGGCACACTGGACTGTAATTTGAAAATGTTTGTTATATTTTTATTTGTAGATTGAAACAAAGAAAAGGAGAATAAGGTTGGTTTTGTAAAGAAAAAAGTGAACCCATTTGACTTTAGTGGCTTATTGTGTGTTGTGAAACCCTGTTGGTTGTATACCTTTCATTAGTTTGTATCATGTGCTCCTGTGATTATGGTTTAGATTGTGGTTACCCTGTTGCAACGTTTTTCAATCATGGACGATCTTTTATTCCCATAATTTCCTGTCCTTCCCTCAGTATTGTATGAAAAAGTGGTCAAATAATGATAGTTAAATAAAGATTAGAATTGGGACGATGCTGTCACGTGTCAATCAAAAGAACTGAAATAAAACAGTAGCAGTTTTAGGCTTAGCAGGCACTCTTCTAGTGACTGCACCTACAGTGTTAGTGCTTTGCTGTGTGTATTGTGTTATTGTGTCCAGGCATTTTTAAAGCCAGACATGTGCAGACATTTTTCAATGAATTCTGCATTTTTAAGATGACTCTGTGAAGTGATGACAAATATTCTGCTGTCCTTGAGTCAGGTGTTGCTAGGTGTTGCCGTCAGTGCTCATGGTAATGTTCTTTAGCAATGAACTTTTTGACTGGTATGTTGGTGTGTGTGTGGGGAAAAATAAATAAATGTATAGATAATGATAAGTAGCATCACAATTAATACCCAGGGCAGTACTGTTTGGTTAAAAAAAAAATCCTACAAGCAACTAATACTATAATGTTTATATGTTATATGAACATACACTAGCATTCAAAAGTTTGGAGTCAGTTTTTTTTAACATTTTGACATATTTAAACATCAAAGATGTTCTGATTGCTGTCATTGTCACATCGCACAGCAGTTTTTGCATTCTGGTTGTCGTGGTTATAGGCAAATTTTTTTAATCCACTCTGTCTAGCTGTTTTTAATGCACAAACGCATCCTATGTGAATGGCCCCTTGAGTATTCGGCTGCTCCTGTTCAAAATTTCAGCTTCCTTCTCTATTTCACTCTCTCACCCCCTACCATTCATCCATCTGTTACTGACTCTTGTTTTTACCATCTCTCCTTTCATCTGGATGTACAGCTTGACAGGCAGAAGGTAGGTTTGTGTGAGCTAAATGCTTTAGTTTGATGTATGACAGTCGTAGTGAAGTAGTCAGTGTCATCGTATCAGATGCTTTGAGCCGATGAATCAAATATTTAGGGAGCCAGTTTTTTCTTTTCAATTTAACTTCTTCCTCTTATTACCCAGTAGAATTATTTATCTAGATTCCTCTTTACTTCCCTTCAATTTTGTGTGTGGAATATATTGTGTTGTTTGAGTTCATCTATGTGCGTATTTGCATTTAGTAGCTCTTTAAACTTTTTCTCTGTTTGTTTTCATTCTTATTGTCTTTTTGTTCATTCTTTCTTTCTGCAGTCTGTTGCTAAGAAAGAAAAGGTGTGTGCATTTCCAGTATTTTCAGTAGTACTTTACTTAAAGCTTGTGTGTGTGTGTGTGTGTGTGTATATATATATACTGTATATATATATATATATACTGTATATATATATATATATATATATATATAATGCACCTAATGTCTGTAGTGTTCACAGCCCTGGGGATGAGTATGAGAACTCTGAAGTGACAGCAATAATCGATCAAAAGAAACTAGATGGAGTGCAGCTAAAAGGCATGAAATAGAACGGAAAGTCTTGAGGTGACTTTTTAAAACTTTAACTAGTTCTAACCTGGCACACCATACTACTAACATAGTGCTTGTGCCGCAAGATGCTGGGGGAAAAAAAACAAAAACATTACGCTGCATGTAGCTCATAGACCAACAATTAAAAAATTGTGTGGAAGAAAGCAGCTTCATTATTTTGAAGTGAAAAGTTCAAGTTAGACAAATGGAGTAAGATGCCCCTCACAGAATTGAGGCAGATGGTCCTCAGTTGCATGTTTTTGCTAGTGTTTTATAGTTTCTTTTTATGTTTGTTACAGATTATTGAGATTGTGTTATTTGATAATTCCATGTATGAGATACATTGCAAACATAAACTTTATTTATCATAACCTAGGCCAGTTGGGTGGAATTATTAAACCTGAATTTATGGTTTCTTTCGATTAAAATTATGGTATAGTATAATAGAGATATAATAGAGATATAGCTCTCAAATACCTAAATTGTCAAAATGCATAATTATACATATAATACACTAACATATAAGTTCGGGGTCAGTAAGAAATTAATACTTTTATTCACACTGAATCAATCAAAGGAGACAGTATAGACATTAAGAATGTTACAAAAAAGTTGTTTAAAATAATAAATAGATTTGACCTGAAAAAAATGTATCATGGTAAGCAGCACAACTGTTTTCATCATTGATAAGAATAAGAACTGAGTTCCCTTCTTCGGTGAGTTCTTGAGCATCAAATCAGCATATTAGAATCATTTCTGAAGGATCACGTGACAGTGAAGACTGGAGTAATGACTGCTGTAATTTAAACTTACATTTTAAATTAAAATAGAAAACAGTTATTTTAAATTGTCACAAGTTATCACAATATTACTGTTTTTATTGTATTTTTAATCAAATAAATGCAGCCTTGGTGATCATAGAGAGATATCTTTCAAAAACATTTAAAAATCTTACTGACCCCAAACTTTTGGACATTAATGTACAGTATTTGATTTAGTATTTTTATATATGCATATATTATGTATATTTTTACATAGTCATTAAAAATGTAAACACATTTTGCTTCCTGCCCCAGGATCATCTTTATGATGTTAATGTTATGCTATAACAACTAAAATAGCAAATGTTTGCATTTATTTCCCTTAATGTCTTGAATAATACATCATAATTATGTGCTCATTTTCATTCAGCCTATTCAGTGCTTATAGTTTCTGTCTTGTGTGTTATTTGTGTATGTCTATGTTTCTTCATTCATGTGTTTGTTTCCATGTTCTGGCATCAGGGGGAAAAGAAGGACAAAGAGAAGGAGGTTTGTGTGCAGTGCACGCACGCACGCACACACACACACACACACACACACATACACACACACTGTTTGTCTGTGGTAGTGTTGCCCCATAGTCTCTGGATCAACAGGACTCTGTGTGATATTGAATGTAATTTTGTTTCTCTGTCTCAAGGATGAGAACATGAACACAGAGGTGGGTGATGGAGCTGAGGTAATAAGCTGATGCACATCTGTGTGTGTGTGGTACTTTCTGAAACATGATAGAACAAGGTCTCATTAGTGTGAGGAGCAAGCGTGTGCATAAAATCTGCTGGGAAGGAGAGATGTGTGCTGTTTGGCTGTGATCCTGTCCCCATACCTCATTGTCAGAGTGTTGTTTTTAGGTGGAATAGGATTCTTGTGCCCTGATTTGACACAAAAACAATTACCCATAATTCAAAGCTTAAATAATGATGTGCCTTAGGCAAATGATATGATTTAGTTGTTGTCAGTGAATAAATGATCATTGTTTTGGTAAACACAATAACAGATGCTTATTAAACTTTTTTCTTCTATCTTGGAGTGTTTTTCTAGAGCATAAGTCTAGAACACTCATTAGGACAATCCATGTGTTTTATGGGTAGTTTAAGGTAGGCATGTGTTGCCAGGCTTTTGACTGAAGTCTGGTCAACTTTGCTACTTATTTTGGAAGTGCGGATCATTTTAATGACTTGAATCTTTGGATCTTTTTAGTAAAATAAACGAATCCTTTTTCCAAGTAATTTTGTGTAGTTAATTTAAAATGTAAAATTTTCAATAGCCAAAATCCACACAAACCATGCACATATGCAATCTTTAATCATATTCTGAATTAGAAAATCATTATAATGCAACCAAAAGATAAATACTTCTGCGTCTTTTGGTATGAATCTTTAATTCGTCATGTGACAGACACATAGACACTGTACAGGAAACAAAAAGCATTCATTCACCAAACTACGTATTTGTATCACAGTCATATGTTAAGGACTGAAAAGATGAACATGCACGGTCACAACAAAATGAACAAATTATTCATTATTTCAGAGTCATATAAAAATAATTCAAAATGAAAAAATCATTCTTGACCGACCCATTACTTACCAAAACCACCCACTTAATGTAATGTACTGAAATTTCAGCTTTGCCATCACAGGAATAAATTACATTTTAAAATACATTAAAATAAAAAATGTTACTTTTAAATTGCAAAAATATTTCACAATATTACTGTTTTACTGTATTTTTGATCAAATTAATGCATCCTTGGTGAGCATGAGAGACTTTCAAAAACCTCTTTACAGAATCTTACCGAAACCAAACTTTTGAACATACTTTGTTTCACGTGTTTCACATTATTTTATAACTGAGCTGACACCTGCAGTTTTGTGGACTTAACTGAATTCACAAATCAGCACTGTGTGAACATAATCACACTAATCAGGTTTTCCATCACTTAATACACATTACACAATATGATAGCCAGTAAGACTCACACACAATTTTTTTCATGTGTTATTTCGCTAACTCTGAGAGATGGTGATATGAGCTGTGTCCATCTGGAGCTTTAAGATCCAGTCACTATTGGACTTCAGTTTATTCAACTTTGTGTCCGCTGTGATGAGTAAATACAGTTGTCAATGCCAAACACTGATTGTGTGAATGTAATGTTTCTGTATTTATCTCAATTCTAACATTCAGAAGCATCAGTGCCATTGAGGATTTGCTCAGCTGTATCATTTTTCTCTCTGTGCCTTTTCTTTTGTTTCCCCATGTTATTTTCACTCTGTCCCTCGGTAGAAAGAGGCAAGAGGCGACAAAAAAAAGGTGCGCTAATCATCATGGGTGTATGTGAGTGTGTGTGTGTGTATGTGTGAGTGAGACTGTCGTGTTGTTTTGCTAGAAGCCTGGCTATCTCTTCTCTCCTCTTGAGACTTTCCCCATCACTGTGATAGCATAGTGCAAATAAACGTTTCAGAAAAACATGCATTTCTGATCAGTTCTGTGCATTCATTGGCCTAAGTGCAAGTCCACAAGAACAGTGGAGATCCAAATTAGAGAACAATTCAATACATTTTCATAAATTTCAAGGTCACTGTTTAGTCCTATTTGAAGTTATCCTAACAGGAAAAGAAGGGCGGTTTTAAAGCATATTTCATAAATTAATTGTATTCTGAAGCACAGTATAAAAACCTTAAATGAGATATTTGAAAATGAACTCTGATCAAAATTAGAGAACACTTACAGATACCTCCAAGTAATTGGTGTTAATCTGGCTCCTGGTGCTAATTTCCTTAATTAAATGACAAACCCTATTTAACTGGCAGCAATCCTCCAATTTTCAATGAAATTGCAGCTCTAGATCATCTCCCCTATTCCAAAGGAAGGAAAAGACAAATTAGATTGTGGCTCATATAGGCCTATTTCAGTCTTGAATGTTGACTATAAGTTATATACAGCAATATTGACTAGGAGAATAGAAAAACTACTTCCAGAGTTAATTCATAACGACCAGACAGGGTTCATTTTACAGAGACAAACACAGGATAGTGTCAGACGTACACTACATATATTAAAACATATAGAAGAGAGTAACATACAAGCAATGATACTGAGTCTTGATGCGGAAAAAGCCTTTGACTCGGTCAGATGGTCATATCTATACATAGTTTTAGAACATTTTGGCTTTCATAAAAATATCCTTAAAGCCATACAGTTATTATATTCCAGACCACAAGCTAGAATTAAAGTGAATGGTAGTTTGTCAAATTTTTGTAATCTGGAAAGAGGCACGAGACAAGGGTGCCCTCTTTCTCCCCTCCTCTTTTCACTATACATTGAACCCCTTAGTCAGTGGATACGCCAGAATCATGATATTAGGGGGATAAAGATGGGTGAAGAAGAACATAAAATTGCATTATTTGCAGATGATGTTTTAATATATTTGAGAGACCCTGAGATATCATTTTTAACCCTTATGTCAACTTTAGATACATTTGGTTCTTTATCAGGATACAAAGTAAATGTGCAAAAAACACAGGTCATTTGCTACAATTTCACTCCCCCAGAAGAAACAAGGGTTAAATACAAGATTAAATATAATACAGAGGTAATAAAATATTTAGGAATACATCTGCCAAAGGATACTAGAACTTTGTCAGATGTAAATTATAGAATTCTAAATGCTAAGCTACGAGCAGACATTCAGAGATGGAACGTCATCCCTTTCTTGAATTTAGGGGATAGAGTGGATATTATCAAAATAAATATGCTCCCAAGGCTTTTATACTTATTTCAGACACTTCCCCTAAAGGTTCCAGAAGAACAATTTAAAGATTGGGACAAATGGATTATAAGGTTTATCTGGCAAGGTAAAAAATCCAGAATTCGATATAGAACACTCCAGTTACCAAAAGAAAGGGGAGGCTTGGCTCTCCCATCTCTTAAAGACTATTTTATAGCTGCCCAGTTAAGACCTATAGTTTGCTGGTGCAATCCAGACTATAAAGCTAGATGGAAACAGATTGATTTCTCCTTCTTTAATTCGTCATGTGACAGACACATAGACACTGTACAGGAAACAAAAAGCATTCATTCACCAAACTACGTATTTGTATCACAGTCATATGTTAAGGACTGAAAAGATGAACATGCACGGTCACAACAAAATGAACAAATTATTCATTATTTCAGAGTCATATAAAAATAATTCAAAATGAAAAAATCATTCTTGACCGACCCATTACTTACCAAAACCACCCACTTAATGTAATGTACTGAAATTTCAGCTTTGCCATCACAGGAATAAATTACATTTTAAAATACATTAAAATAAAAAATGTTACTTTTAAATTGCAAAAATATTTCACAATATTACTGTTTTACTGTATTTTTGATCAAATTAATGCATCCTTGGTGAGCATGAGAGACTTTCAAAAACCTCTTTACAGAATCTTACCGAAACCAAACTTTTGAACATACTTTGTTTCACGTGTTTCACATTATTTTATAACTGAGCTGACACCTGCAGTTTTGTGGACTTAACTGAATTCACAAATCAGCACTGTGTGAACATAATCACACTAATCAGGTTTTCCATCACTTAATACACATTACACAATATGATAGCCAGTAAGACTCACACACAATTTTTTTCATGTGTTATTTCGCTAACTCTGAGAGATGGTGATATGAGCTGTGTCCATCTGGAGCTTTAAGATCCAGTCACTATTGGACTTCAGTTTATTCAACTTTGTGTCCGCTGTGATGAGTAAATACAGTTGTCAATGCCAAACACTGATTGTGTGAATGTAATGTTTCTGTATTTATCTCAATTCTAACATTCAGAAGCATCAGTGCCATTGAGGATTTGCTCAGCTGTATCATTTTTCTCTCTGTGCCTTTTCTTTTGTTTCCCCATGTTATTTTCACTCTGTCCCTCGGTAGAAAGAGGCAAGAGGCGACAAAAAAAAGGTGCGCTAATCATCATGGGTGTATGTGAGTGTGTGTGTGTGTATGTGTGAGTGAGACTGTCGTGTTGTTTTGCTAGAAGCCTGGCTATCTCTTCTCTCCTCTTGAGACTTTCCCCATCACTGTGATAGCATAGTGCAAATAAACGTTTCAGAAAAACATGCATTTATGATCAGTTCTGTGCATTCATTGGCCTAAGTGCAAGTCCACAAGAACAGTGGAGATCCAAATTAGAGAACAATTCAATACATTTTCATAAATTTCAAGGTCACTGTTTAGTCCTATTTGAAGTTATCCTAACAGGAAAAGAAGGGCGGTTTTAAAGCATATTTCATAAATTAATTGTATTCTGAAGCACAGTATAAAAACCTTAAATTAGATATTTGAAAATGAACTCTGATCAAAATTAGAGAACACTTACAGATACCTCCAAGTAATTGGTGTTAATCTGGCTCCTGGTGCTAATTTCCTTAATTAAATGACAAACCCTATTTAACTGGCAGCAATCCTCCAATTTTCAATGAAATTGCAAGATGGCGGGCCGCTCTAAGGTGACTGAAAGCCTGCGACAGGAGGTTGTCCAGATGAAGGCTAAAGGGATGACCCTTTTAGCCATTGCAAGAGAAGTTGGTCGTTCCAAATCTGTGATTTCTCAAATATAGCAGCTTTGCAATTACACTAATTCAACTCCCTCCACCCCCCAAAAGGCTGGACTTCAACATAAGATAAATGTACGAGAGGACAGGATAATGCGGAGACTCTCAATGGGGAATCGGTTCAACACTGCAGCTGGAATTGCTTGCCAGTTCAGCGCTGAACAGGGTATGGATCTGTCTCTGCACATTTAAGATAAGTCGGACCGAAAGCGCATTCTGCAGTTACCAAGCCTCTCATCAGCAGAAATAATCAAAAGGCTAGACTAACCTTTGCTTAAGAGCATGTTGTATGGACAGAGGAGAACTGGTCCAAAGTTCAAACTGGGAAAGACTGAAGCCCAAGTGCGTAAAAAATCAGTGAAAGGTTGAGGAGGAAGTGTCATGGTTTGAGGGAGTTGGACCTCTTATACAGACACATGGCAGGGTCAATGCAGATGTTTATCAGAACCTCCTTCAGAGACATGCAGTACCTTCCCTGGAAGCATCTGCCAATCAGCCTGTAATTTTCCTGCAAGACAATGCCCCCGTCACACTGCAAAACAGATAAAGCAGTTCCTTGAAGCTAAGAACATTGAAATAATGAAATGATGTAAACCCAACTGAAAATCTCTGGAAAATCCTTGGCAACAAAATTATGACTAAGAAACCCACTAGAGTTACCAACTATGGAAGAGACCAAGATCACACCAGCGCAGTGTGAGAAACTAGTGATATCCTGCGGCCACAGATGTGCTGAAGTCACTCAAAGCAAGGGCTCCACAATTTCCACTAATTTCTGACGTCTGTAACCCTCCAAAATATGAGTTGCAATCTTCTTTCGTGCCACAGTGGTTACTGTTCTCTAATTTTGATCACTGTGTTTTCCACAAAATAAAGGTTTTTGTTAAAATGCCTCTGTTATTTTGTCAAACATGTTAGTATAACAGTGGTATACCCACAGCCAATATTCCTTCAAATTTTGAGCGATGAAGATTAACAATTGTAAGGTCCACCCAATTGGCCCAATGAAGGTATCCAATGGTGGCTGAAGATTTCCTGTGTGTTCGGCCTTTTCCGTGCGCTGAGTAATTTAATTTCATTTAAATTTTAATCGGACTCCATTTTATTATGACCTCGAATTTAGGTTGTCATACGAATTGGTTGTTTGTCCATTTCTAATTATTGTTATTCTGACACTTGATTATTCTAGTTAACCCTTTACTTTATATTTTACTTGTTCATTAGGAATCTAAAATTTCCAAATAATTTTTGGGACCACGTTCTTGTGTAAATAAGGGATAAAGATGTTATTGTTCTGTAGTTTTAAAGTTGTATTGGTGCTTTCTGTCCGTAAGCTAGAAGACAGAAAGCAAACAAACCCTACTTAAAAGTTTTCTCTGTTCTACCACCCTGCTTGTTAGAATCAAATCTACATCCCTTACTGTCGATATTGTGTGATGTTTTAATTGTCCTTCCTCAGCAGTATTAAACTGAATAAACAAATGTTATCGTTCATTATGGGAATGAAATCATAACTCCTCCACTCTTTGTTTTGTTTTGGTTTTTTTACACCTGCTTTAATTAAGCTGTTGTTGGATCTGACAGATGTATTGCTCAACACTTTTCTTACTGTGGAAAAACAGCTTTAATAGAGAATGTTTCCAATTTTGTTTCACTTCCCTGATGCTGATGCACTTGCAGAACCATGACAGACATTGTGATTTTTTCTCCCTACATTCTCTCCTTTCCTTTCCGCGCCTCTGCCTAGTTTAAGTTCGATATATTCTATTAAACTAACACTTCTTTCCGTGTGTGTGTGTGTGTGTGTGTGCATGTTACTCTCAACAGCTCGACTCAGAGGCTGCAGATATCCTCAAGTGATGTTCAATGTTAGACACCTAAAAACTCATTTCATGACACAAACAGTACTATGATTCTCTGTCCCTGCTCTCAGAACACCATATCATTATCAATGTTTTTATTATTGTTATTTCAATTGTCAGTGTTAGTATACTATCTAACGACTATATCAACGACTATAGTACTCAATCACTCAGAAGTGACGGCGATGATCAATCATGAAAACACAATAATTTAATAACTTTTCCTCAATTTCCTGACTTTTCCTTTTGTGTTATTTTTATTTTTTATTTTTTTCAGTTTTTATTTTAAATTTGTTTTATTGTAGCATTTTGCATTCGCAAAAAAAGAGATTGTGACAAAAGTGACGTGCCAGTGGTGATTGATCATGAACAATGGAAACAATAATTCCATAACTTTTCCTCAAAATCAAAACATGCCAAAAAAAGAGCCTTTGTTTTATTTGATCATGTTTTTGTTTTAAATTTATTTTATTTTATTTTTTTAAATGAGCCTCATCTTTAATTTTTTTGACAGTCATTTTCTAACTGGTGGTCACTTGTGGTCTGATTTGTCATGACTGCAATTTCTGCAGTGTTTTAAAGTTAAAACTATTTTTAATTTGAGATGGCATCTGCGCTGCTTATGGCAAATTGTTGAAATAAGGAGAAAAATGTCTTGTACTAGAGTATACAACATGACCATAATGGCCTTTCTGAAGTTAACACGCTTTTGACATTTAGACGGTTAATAATATAATGCTTCTTTTTTTTTATAATACTGGCAGGCAGAGGTTTGAAATACTGTTTTTCTTTCTTTTTTAGGGAGCTCAACTTCTTACTGCTGCTAAGGAACTGTCTAAACTAAAGGTATTAACTATAATTACTTGAAACATGTAATCTGTAGCCTAAGGCAGTGGGTGTGGCTAATGCGTCTCTCATTATAGGGAGGGGTGGAGCCAAAAAGCTTGTCACCAAGGCAATGTGTGATCGTGGAGACAGCACTGGATTCAATCAAGGTGTGTTGGTGGATATGGCATGCCTGCTGAGTTACAACACGTTAAATTGTTGGCTGTCTGCTTAAAAACAGAACTGTCACACCAAGTCAACACATTGCACACTGAGTGTTTGGGTTCTTGGGATCGGTGCGTCATTAAAGTGTGTGGGAAGGAGAGAGAATCTGAAACAGTCTTGAGAAAGCTGCTCACCACAAGCATGCCTTTTCACACGTAATAACATTGTCAGACAAAATAAGTTACTGTGAACTGTAGTACCTTTTGCAGAAGGAAATTCATGCTAATTTTCTCTCTCTCTCTCTCTCTCTCTTTAACCTGCTACTGGGTAGCTCTTCTTCCATGCTGGTGGGAACGGTTTAAAAAAAGCATACCTCTCTCTCTCTCTCTCTCTCTCTCTCTCTCTCTCGCTCTCTCTTTAACCTGCTACTGGGTAGCTCTTCTTCCATGCTGGTGGGAACGGTTTAAAAAAAGCGTACCTGGAGAAGAGCCCTGAGCTATCATCGCTGCGTTATGCTCTCTCCCTATACACACAGACCACAGATGCTCTTATCAAGGCGTTTGTGACAACACAACATGCTCAGGGTGAGATACATACACTTGCACACATGTTCAGGTGCTGACTTTTATCAACCCTTGCACATGGCCACACAATCTCTGTATAAATTATTTGACATTTGCATGACTCATATATTTTTTTTAATTAAAATCTTCTTGCAGTTCAAAATGGTATGGGCATCAGGATCACCCCCAAGGAGAACGTTCGACCTGACAGAGGTGGGCCGAAGATTCGTTCATCCTTGACTCTTTGAAGGGCTAGGAATAGTCTCTCTCTCTCTCTCTATAGTGAATTATAATGTAGAAATAAGGAAATGAAGGGGAAAACAGAATAGATAAATAAAATAATGTAAAAAATAATTTAATAATATATTTTGATAATAAATTGAATAAAAATATGTTTATATACACAATGCATATGTCAGTAAGATTTAGTGTTTTTGTGAGCGTAGTGCCTTATGTTATAAAGGCTGCATTTATTTAATAAAAAAATACAGTAAAAGCAGTAATATTGTTTAATGTAGTGTAATTTATTCCTGCGATAGCAAAGCTGAATTTTCAGCAGCCATTACTTTTACCATCACATTTGCGGCTCAAGAAACATTTCTTCTTATTATAAGTGTTAAAAACGGTCGTGTCTTATTATTATAATTGTTGTTGTTTTTTTAAATCGTGATATTTTTTTTTTTTTTCACATTTAAAAAAAAGCAGCATTTGTTTAAAATAAATCTTTTGTAACATTTTGTGAACAGTAGTGTGTGTGTGTGTTTAGGAAAGTGTGGCACAAAATTATTTTTCAAAATTGACTCTCTAATGCCTTTGAAATTTTTAGCATTTTAGGAAAAATGCATTTCTGTTCGAAGTTCCTCTGCACATTACATAATTATTTATTAAATATTTTGGGTAATATAATAACGCCGAAGCTACCACTGGCACATTTTATAAAATTTTATTAAAATCCATTCAATAGAATTCCACATTTTTAACCACAATCAAAGCATAAAGTGTAAAAAAAAATGCATATGTTTGACTGTAATATGTTGAAAATACAGTATTTGTAAAATGAAATGGTTTGATTGACAGGCTCTGGGGTTGAGCGGCTGATTGGGGAGGCAGTGATTCAGCTGGATTTGTCGCCCCCAGCTGGAAACACTGAGCAGAAACTCTGTGTCAGAGGTGAGACTACAGCAAAGAGGAGCTAAATTTAAGACTTATATCTGTGCATTTAAGTGTCTGGTGAGATAATGATGATTTAATCAAGTCTTGATGCTGAAAAAAACCCTGGTGTCTTTTTATGAACTCTTTATCTCTTTCTCTTCCAGTGATTGCGGTAAATGACATGAAATGGCAGACCTCCGGGATGTTTCGTCCATTTGTGGAGGTTAACCTGGTCGGCCCACAGCTCACAGAGAAGAAACGAAAATTCACAACCAAATCGAAAAACAACAGCTGGACTGCAAAGTACAACGAGGCCTTTCAATTGTGAGTAAAAACGCTCTCATCTATTAAATATGTGGTTTGAAACACCAACATTTTCTATAAGATAAATACTAGTACTTACTGGCAGTTAAACTTTTATTTTTCTAAAAATGTAAACAAAAAAAAACATATTACTGAGAATGGTCCACTCATTTGTGCATTTCCCCTCCTTTATTTTAATCTCAGTGTGTTGGGTAAAGGCGTGAGTCTGGACTGCTATGAGATTCAAATAACGGTAAAGGATTATTGTTTCGGTCGTGCGGATCGGGTGGTCGGGATCGCAGTACTGCAGCTGCGTGACATAGCAGACCGGAAAAGCTGCGTGTGCTGGTGCCCCTTGGGCCCGCGTATCAACATTGATGAAACCGGGACCACTGCACTACGAATCCTCTCTCAACGCTCAACTGATGAGGTTGCCAAAGAGTTTGTCAAACTAAAATCTGAGACCAGGCATGCTGAAGAAGGGAGGTGAAGATGAAACTCAAGGTTGACCTTATCATTAGGATTAAAGTGGACTGATTTAAACAGAAGAAACTTAGAATACGAGACAAAGGAAAAGACTGACAGACAAACAAGCGTTCACAAACCAATCACACAAGGACCTACACTGTTTATAAAATTGTGTATGTTTATTCAAAGCCTTAAGAGTCACTTAACTGTTTTACTGGATTTGCATCACTCCTCATGATAGGGAGTGCTAGCATTGAGAATAGCGTTCCCACGGTCATGGAAAATCTGGAAATATCAAGGAAAAATTATGGAAATTAATTAAGTCTTAAAAAGTCATTACTAAAATATTTAATTGGCTAGTAATCTCTGCATTTGTGTTTTACAAAAATGATCTAGTTAACCAAACAACTTGAA
>NW_015631049.1:2207356-2219099 GCF_001515625.1 Sinocyclocheilus rhinocerous | reverse complement strand
ACTTATATCTGTGCATTTAAGTGTCTGGTGAGATAATGACGATTTAATCAAGTCCCCCTGGTGTCTTTTTATGAACTCTTTATCTCTTTCTCTTCCAGTGATTGCGGTAAATGACATGAAATGGCAGACCTCCGGGATGTTTCGTCCATTTGTGGAGGTTAACCTGGTCGGCCCACAGCTCACAGAGAAGAAACGAAAATTCACAACCAAATCGAAAAACAACAGCTGGACTGCAAAGTACAACGAGGCCTTTCAATTGTGAGTAAAAACGCTCTCATCTATTAAATATGTGGTTTGAAACACCAACATTTTCTATAAGATAAATACTAGTACTTACTGGCAGTTAAACTTTTATTTTTCTAAAAATGTAAACAAAAAAAAAACATATTACTGAGAATGGTCCACTCATTTGTGCATTTCCCCTCCTTTATTTTAATCTCAGTGTGTTGGGTAAAGGCGTGAGTCTGGACTGCTATGAGATTCAAATAACGGTAAAGGATTATTGTTTCGGTCGTGCGGATCGGGTGGTCGGGATCGCAGTACTGCAGCTGCGTGACATAGCAGACCGGAAAAGCTGCGTGTGCTGGTGCCCCTTGGGCCCGCGTATCAACATTGATGAAACCGGGACCACTGCACTACGAATCCTCTCTCAACGCTCAACTGATGAGGTTGCCAAAGAGTTTGTCAAACTAAAATCTGAGACCAGGCATGCTGAAGAAGGGAGGTGAAGATGAAACTCAAGGTTGACCTTATCATTAGGATTAAAGTGGACTGATTTAAACAGAAGAAACTTAGAATACGAGACAAAGGAAAAGACTGACAGACAAACAAGCGTTCACAAACCAATCACACAAGGACCTACACTGTTTATAAAATTGTGTATGTTTATTCAAAGCCTTAAGAGTCACTTAACTGTTTTACTGGATTTGCATCACTCCTCATGATAGGGAGTGCTAGCATTGAGAATAGCGTTCCCACGGTCATGGAAAATCTGGAAATATCAAGGAAAAATTATGGAAATTAATTAAGTCTTAAAAAGTCATTACTAAAATATTTAATTGGCTAGTAATCTCTGCATTTGTGTTTTACAAAAATGATCTAGTTAACCAAACAACTTGAAAATTCATGGAAATAAAAAAAAAAGAAAATCTTAAGGCAGCACTAAAATATTTTGTTGGCTAGAAATTGGTATTTATGAGTGCAGTCACTGCATTTTTGTTTTACATATAATATCTAGTTAATCAAATGACTGGAAAAGTTATGCAAATTAAATCTTAAGTCAGCACTAAAATATTGTGTTGGCTAGAAATTTAAAAAAATTTTTTTTTTTTACAAAAATTAACTAGTATTCAAATGACTGTAAAAGTCCTGGAAATAATTTTTTTTTTAAATCTTAAAAAGTCAGCATTAAACAATTTGTTGGTTAGAAATTGGTAAGTGCAGTTTCTGAATTTTTTGCAAAATTGTTTACAAAATTATCTAGTTTATCAAACAACTGGAAAAGTCACGGAAATGTATTGGTAAAAAGTTGTGGGAGCCCTGTGAGAAGAGAAAAGCAGAATGCTATACATTTTAACTATCACTTCACAATTATTCAAAGCACATTGTAATGAAAAGATATCAGTAACATTGTGAGAACAAAAAATGTGAGAAGATGCGAGAGTTTTGCCAAACCGTGAGTCTATGGGCTCATTCCACATGTTCTCCGTGGCCTTCTGAACGGGAGGAGTGTTATGGCTGGGGGAGTGGTCTAACAAGGTTTATTTACATTGGCTGCCTATTCTTTGATTGACAGGCACAGATATGCACATTTAGTCATACATTTTTCTCTATTAGTCTTGATCACTGATGTGTTCCAGAAATCTTATCTGTGATACCTTCAATGCATTCATCTTTGTCTACTTGAAAGACATTTCTGGTAGTCCAACCACACCAAATGCTTCAAAGATCATGATTATTCCCTCTAGCTTGTTTATGAATGTCTCAAAACGGATAAATACGCAAGTAAAAATATAAATATACAAATATAGACCAACCAGTAGTGCCAGCCAATGAGAAGGGATGTACTGTATGAAACTTTGTTTACTTTGTGCCAAGTAGTTTGTATGCTCTCTTTTTTGAGGTGTAATGGAATTATAGTTTGTTTTGTTTGTAATATATGCACAACCAAACAGGTGTAAAAAAAAAAACAATCTGTAAAGTAGACTACCACATGTGCATGTATTTCTTGAAAATTCTAGCTTTTGGTCATACATTTTATTTATGTTTTGTCAATATGTGGAAAGCTATTTATGTGTTTTAAACTGTGGAGGAGTTCACAGATTGAATCCATATTCTGAATTTATTTATAAATTATTTATGAATTAATGTGTGATTCTGATCTTTCTTTCTGAAAACCGTTATTGTGCTGCTAATAAGCACTGGTGTGTGTTTGGATGCATAGATCCGTGGTTGTAAAACCTACTCTCGCTCTTTCTAACTTTCTATATGACTGTCATTCTTCCTCCTAAATCATTTCCTCTCTTCTTTCGTCTTCAGTATTTAACAGCAGAAGCATGTCATTTGTAGTGTTCCTTCTCTCTTTAGAAGTTCGTCTAGAGGAATCCGATCCAGATATGGCAGGTCCAGCCTTGTTCAAAACCACCAGGCCATTTCACTCTCTTGACCTCTGCCTTTAATGAGGTGACATGTTTTAAAAATCAATGAAACAGAGGTAAGACTCATTTCTGTATAATGCAGATCACTTATTTGCATTTAATGTTGGTGCATTTTGATGTGGAATATGTATATTTAAAAGGTGGTGATTGGCATTGATTTTGTGGCATATACTTTTTCACCTCTACATTAAAGCTAGTTTGGTGGCGTCACATTCAGATTCTCTCACTTCTGCATTTTGGGGCAGTTTAGGGTCATTGGTCCATACCATTTTTTTTAATGCCAAGTATGGATAAACATTGGTATTTTTATAAATGTTTACTGTAAATATGCTGAGAATCGGATGCATGGAAAAGTGTGTAATGACAGTAAGTTCTCTCTGTGTGTGTGTGTGTGTGTGCACTAGTATGCGCATGAGTGTTTAATAGTATGATTAACCTGATTTCTTGGATTTTTTCTTTTTTTAATGGGTTCATAATAAGGTTACCTATAATCATTTCCTCTTATAAAATGCATGCATTTTTGTTACCTTACAAGTGCTGTATCAGGACTATTTCAGGTTTGACAGTCTGAGTTTATTACACAGGAGGACCAAGAGTAAGTGTTACCTCAGATAAATTGACACAAGAGTGGAACAAGAAAGAGTAACACAAGAGAGCACTGCAAGTTGCCGCCCCTCTTCCTTGTTTATCTTGAGTGTGTGTGTGTGTGTGTGTGTGTGCGTGTGTGAATGAGTCTAGGCTGGATGCCTGCTCTCCCTATTTCCCATCAACGTAAAGTGAGAGCAGATGGAAGACTGAGAAGCGAGAGAAAGGAGGAGGAGAAAGAGAAAATAAGAGGGCAAGACAAAGAGTAGGAGACTCTTTAGCTGACTTTGGCGAGAGAAAGAAGTCCCACAGTAGACCTACACGCACTACGATGTCACCGTAGGACGCTTATGGTAAGAATCCTGAGGATAAAAAGGTTAGGGGTACAGCGAGAGGTCAAGGTCAGTAGAGGGGGATTCGGCAGACAGTCCTAGAAACAGGAAGTATAATAGTGGGTGTGAGTGTGAAAGAGTTGCTAGTTTTTTTTTTTTTCTTTTTCTGTCAGCAGTTTTGAAAAGAGCGTGGGAAGAGTGAGAGGTTCACGTAATACACAGCTTGAGGGTGAGTTTTGGTTATCATTGCCTTCTGTACAAGTACATTAAGTGTCAAAAATAGACTAAGAAAGTTGAAGTGTTTTGATATTTGCATTCTGTTGGACTGTACATCTTTCAAACCAGTCAGCTGTCCGAGAAATATACGCACACAGGGTTTAACTCTTGTGAAGTTACTTTAACACCAGGTGAGAACGGATTTAAACCACTGAATATAACTCTACATAGTCAGGCTGTAAAACCCTTTTGGCTCAAACTGGAACCTGTAGAATCATCATTGTATGTTTTTGGTGAATATTTAGTACTGTTGATTACATACTTCTAAAAAAAAAAAAAAAAATCAAGCGAGAAAACTCAAATGTTTGTCTTGTACTGGAAAATATTCTCAAGACTTGTTTAGTACATTCTGAAGTCTGGTTCTCTTCAGGTTCAGGAGTTTGTCATGGGCTGTGTAATGTGTATGATGGCTTTGTGTATATCTGTGACTGTAGCATGACCCTGAGTTCCTCCGGTGGCCCATATAACTCATTGTCAAATACAGCAGATAAATAATGCAGTGACAACACACAGCAGTCTCTATCTGATCAGAAATTATTATCTCTCTGACAGGCTGTTATTGTTAATGGATAAATAATTAAAAGGTCATTAGAAATGACATGCATTTATCTGGTAAAATGAGAGTCCTCTCCTCCTTTTGCTATACCTGAGTGCCATTGTAAGGGTTGTCTAGATTATTCATCAGCTCTTGTCTTATAGATTTTCTATTTAGTTGTGATTTATCGCTTTAATGCCTTTACTAGAAATGTTTTCTTTATTATTATTGTTCTTATAAATTTGCATTTACTTTATTTTATATTATTTTATTTTATTTTTTTATTTTTTTATGAAAATATGTATATTGGTGTGGTGATCAAACGCAAGCAAGTTCAATTAAGGCTAGTTGAAATATTAAAAAAAACACAAACATAAACTATGTATCAGTATGAATAAGTGTAACACAAGTAGAAAAGGAAGTTTAGTTTAGTTGTTCAATGTTTTAACCCCATTAAGGGGATTTCAGTAAAACAGAAGTAACTGAGTTCCTCAAATTCTGTTGTATTGTGATAACAGTGAAGCTGCTAGCAAGGGTAACAAAACGTGAGGAATAAACTACTGTTAAAATAACAATAACAATAGAAGGAGGACAGCAGCATGTCACAACCCGTATGACATTGTATTATTAGTTACACTTGGTTAGGCAAGCATCACTATTACTGTTTCTCATAGTTTGAGTTTGAGGTTATGACTAACAGCTCTAAGCGTTAAACTTTTGCCTCGCACCATTTGAGGTGACTCAAACCATGCAGCCTGTAAAGAATAGCTAGACATCTGTGGTGATAAAAGTATGGCGGATGGAAGAAAGAAAAAAAATCCCATAGACCTGCATTGAAGGAAGGACCTGAACTGTACAGTACATAGATACCAGTGGCCAGTTGCATAAACTGCATGTCTTACAAGTTTCATTTAGTTTATCTAATTTGTTTCTTTAAGACTGGTCATAACGTAGATTGGCCTAATTTGAATCTGAAAAGTAAGACCAATTACCCCTTGGCTAACTGCTAGTTGGTCAGACTAGTTCTTAAAGGGGTGGTTCAGTGTTTTTTTTTTTCTAGGCTTGATTGTGTTTATGGGGTGCAGTCTAACGTGTTAATGCTTTGTTTTTTAAAAAACGCATTATTTTTCACATAATTTACCTTTATTCCACACCGCTCTGTCCCTTTTCTGAGAAACGCGCTGATCAATTTCCTGCTTTTATGAAGCCCCTCCCTCAGAAATAGGCGATGGGCTTTGATTGGTTAGCTAGCCCAGTGTGTCATATATGAATAGATTTTTACGTGCACCTCTAGTTTTCTCTTCCTCTTCTCTAAAGCAGCGCTGCATGGCCTTGCCCCCTTTGCTGCCTTTTCCCGAGGGTGGGGTTTATCTGGGTTTGTGATGTCATGAACCCGGGAAGGAACTAGTTGTAGTCCCTACCAGCTGTTTTTGTAGGCATTAAACTGACAGAATTTTAAAAGACGATATCTCCATTTGCATTGAACTTTCAGCTTCGTAACTTTGCAGATATTGTTTATGCTCAAACAGCAACATTACACACTAACTAACGTTAAAAAAGTGAAATCGCAATGAACCACCCCTTTAAGACACATAGTGGCTGTTTATGCTGAACTCAGAATATCATGGAGACTTGCAGATGGGTTATTTTGACCTGGGCCAGTAAGCAGCCACACATAAAATACTAGAAAAAAGTAATTGAAACAGTATTCAGCTGTCATCATTAGTCAGATCTCCATCATAGGGCCATAAATGCCAAGCATCTCACACTGGGACATTTATAAATTAAATTCACACCAAGTTAATGTGACATCTGTAGCCCCAGCTGTATATCTCCAGTGAGATTTTTAACCTTGAACATTGCTCTTTAGCTTCAGCTGCCCATCGTATGGCACTTCCCATGATGCCCGCCTTAGCCTGACTCAGTCAGCATGTTTCCTGCACCCACTGAGTGAAGCTGAGGAAATGATGAAATCCCACTGCAACAGTGGCACACTTCACATTTTTTTGCCTGTAACTCACTACACAGACATTTAGTAAAGGGTCTGCTTCAGGATGGGTTTGGTAGAGATGATGCTGTTGGCCTTTAATGTATAACTAGAGGTTCTTAAGAGGTTCCTGTACTCTCCCAGTGCATTAGTGTTGGATGAGCACTTGTGTTTTTAAGGTGTTCTGCTTGGAAAGCAATGGTTAAAGACAACATTCCTTCAGTAGACATTAATATGAAAACTACAGGGAAAGTTGTCTCTCTTAGTCTTAGCTACCTTTGCCTCTGTTGACCTGATTCAATGTGATCTTTCAGTTCTCCTGAAACTCTGTGGTTGACTTTTGCATGGTTTACATGTCTGAGGGACACTTTGATAAACACAGATTAAATTTAAAGCTTAACTCAAAGATGGCTAATGTTCCAGACCTGTTTTAATCTTGCGTGTGACATGATGTTTGCATAACTAAAAGGAAAACATTTTCAAGGAAGCATTTTGTTAGCCAATTTTGGAAAAAAAACATCTGGTAAACCCAAATGTTTGTATAGAGGTTACTTTTTTTCATTAGATTAAACTTTAAGCAGGCATCAGCAGCGGTGCTGGGAAGTAACTAACTAGCGATGTTACTAACTTAACTACATTTTTCAGCACTGTGACAGTAGTTTATCTTTTTTTTCCCAGTAACAAGCTACATTTTTCATATAAAAAGTAATAAAATGCTGCATCGCTATTTTTGTCACACTGCATTGCGCACAGAATTTTACAGCTGAATGAACTACAGCATACGCTCTCCTAGAATGCTCTTCTCTCTTTTTTATGTGTAGCAATAGAATGCCAGTTTAATCAGGTGAATCAGTTCATTTGGGTGGTTTATGTAAATATTTGAATGTAATATTTTGCATTGTTTATTATTTTAAATATAAAATTATGATATTAATAAATATAATAAAGTATATAAACATAATTATATGATTATATTATATGATGAATAAATATTCTTATTATAAGAATAAAATATTTATCATTATCATTACAAAAAAAATACCTGTACACTATGTAGGTCTTTGTTTATAGTGAAATATTAACCTGATGGGGTTTTTTTCTCCCAAGTTATTCATTATATTGGTATGTTTTCTAGTTTTAGCTATATAAATGTATCTGTTCAAGTTTGATGTTGTCACTCTAATAGAAATCCATTCATTCATTCATTCATTCATATTAATGTGTGATTAAAAGCTGTGATTAAATTTTGATATGATAATTAGCTAACAGGCAATAGATAACATTAGCTATCTATTGCCTGTTAAACAGCTTTGTTGTTTGGTTAGTAGCTTGTAGTGTAACTAACTACTATTAAAATGTAGCTGTAGTTGAACTATTCTTACTTACACATATCGTGCAATGTGACAAACTGCAGTTTCGAAGAATCTCCCCCAGCACTGATCTGCTGTCATCTCCAGATTGGAGTTACTCACTAAGCAATTACTGCGTTTCTGTGGAATCCTGCTGCAAGTCGCTGCATGTTTCATACTGTCTTAAGATGCATGTGGTAAACTACATAAGCTACGTGTTGCAATCGGGACTCTAGACTGAAACATTGAACAATTACAGATTACAATTCAGTGATTAATTTGAATGTTGTATAATATATTGATACTTTAATGTATGGTATCATTCACTGTTTTTGTTGTTACAATGTTGTGTCACACTTGCTGTTTCTAGTCTTTTAGCTTTCCCACAGTCTGTGCACTACATTGTACAAGTATTCACTTGTTTGTCATAAGCACTTCCTTCTATTGTATGATCTTTCAACGGTTAATCAAATGTTGCATTTCACAATGTTTCCCCCCCCATTCCCTCACCATTTACCAGACAGAGTTTGAGTTGCATTGTTTGTGTAGGTGCATTCAGGGTTTATACTGTTACCCTGCATTTATTATATTACATTACATTACATTACATTATATTATATTGACACACACAGTGACATTTCCTTTTGTCTTCAGTGGGATTCTAAAGAACCCCTTGTTCAATGCACTGCCCTACTTTCAAAACCACTTATGTGGTTTTAGTGTCTATATTTTCACACACTTATGATTTTTACCATTATTTATTTTCTTTTGTGATTTTTGTTGTTGTTGTTAAAACCAACATGTATTAAAAGTAATAGCATGTGACACTATAACTTTATTTATTTATTTGCATGATTTTTTGATTCTGTTATGACGTCTATTTCTATAGCCCCGATTACAGTCATAGGTTTTTAAAAATACCCCTCAGGGCACTGTAGATTATCTGAAGTGGTGTGGAACAATAGTGACCAGAACATGCCAGCACACACACAGGCATGTGGGGTACTCTGAGACACACAAAGCTGAGCAGGAGACAGGATCTTACTCCTTTTGTATGCATATTTAACTTAAATTCACTCAGATATAACCCAGACACACATACATGCATGTGCATGCACTCCTTTGCTTTGTTTTTAACAAAACTGAGATGGGTCTATAATCACATTTCACAGGAACGTATGAAAGCATAGGGGGAAAAAATGTTTCAAAATGTTTTTTGGCTTAGTGTCAAAGGGAAAGGTGGATATCGAGAGGGTTCACAATAGCCCCTCAGAAAACTTACAGACATTTGTCTGCCACTTGACTTCTAGACAGTGTTTGTAAAATCGCCAGTCATTGTTTTTCCCTCCAAAGAGAGGAAGAGTATTGAGTGAGGATTTTCTAGGTGCTGCCTTAAATTCTTTATGGGGCAGTTGATATGACACTAACTAACTAACTATTCATTCATTCATTCAGCATTACAATTTTAGCTTAGAATTTATATGTAAATGATCACCATTTTTAATCACCTTTGAAATTAATTTTGAATTAAATTAGCACAACCCACAGGAAGTTGAACTGGAATTTAAATTAAAAGGACAGGACATAAAATGACAAACATTTTAACTTTGTCTTTGAATTACAGTTCATTTTTCACTTTCGGATTCAATTTGTAATTCTGCAACCTCAATTAAAAAATTTTTTCTTTTACCCCTTTTCTCTGCCTACTTTTTGCTCTTCTGCTCTCTAAACCTTACTTCATTAAGCACGTCCTGCATATGTAACGTTTATGTAATGTATTTTTATTGATTAAAATATAAGTATCAATACATTTTAGATTTTAGTTTTCTCAGTGACTACTTTTTTTTTAGCTGTACAGTGAGGGTGCAGCCTAACCCAACTGTGGTGGCAGTGAGACAGGTGTTCCTGTAGCATGCGTGTTTGCAAACATACACTTGCATATGTGGTTTTTATGTGTGCGTATTGTGGTCTGTGCCTTGTCATTTTGCACCCCCCTAGAACCCCTCGTATTTGTTTCTGTGGTTTAATTGGACCCATGTCTGTCTTTTTCCAACCACATGCACTGTTTTTCTCTCAGTGACCCCTTTATTTCTGCCCTATTCTGTCACTTTTCATGTAAATCACTCCCTGCATCTTGTGCTGCCATGAATAATTAACTTCACAAAGTTTGCACATTTGGTTTGGGTGTTGTCTCTGTCTCAGTACATGCTGTAATTGTTTTTTTGGGCTCAGTCATTACTAACATTTGGGAAAGGTCTTATGCATTCCATTGTAAATTAGATTTGCAGTGTAAAGACTGTGTATGATGATTATACAGATTACAATGAAATGTTGAATCAAAAAATTCTTGATAAATGATAAAACCTTCCCCCATACATTGAAAGAATCCAACCTCAAAAAGGACAAAAAAGCACCAAAAAGAGCAATAAAAGTAGTTATAAGATGGCTTTTTAAGAAGAAAAGTATGAAATTAGAGTAATTATTTACAGTTTTTTTCTGCCATAGCTCTCAAATAATTGTCATATGGCCTATTTTTATGATACATTTACTGTGCTTTTTTGGTCCATTTGCTCACTGTCTACTAGCATTGAATGGAAGGGAGCAGCTTGAACATTCAGTTAAATGTCTCCTTTTACGCTCCATGAATAAAGTCATCCAGGTTCCAAACTACATTAATGTGAGTAAATGATGACAGAATTCACACTTTTGGGAAACTATACCTTTAAGACTTCCAATTAAACTTGAGTAGGACATGTACTGATTTGTGACCCTTTAACTATTTATTTTTGGTTTTCATAATGACTAGTTTTTTCCAGTGATGTGGATAGCATAACCAAGCTGTGGTCACAGTGGAAAACAGCTCTTCCAGAGGTGCTCTAGCATGTATGCAGTACGTTTAAAACACACATTAAACGCGCACACACATGTGGTTTCTATAATTAACTCTTATGCTGAAGTCACTCTGGAATTCTGTCTATTAGACGGGTCTCATAAGTGCTGTTTCCTCAATTTGTAATTGTGTGTGTGGTGTGTAAGTGTGCATATATGTTACCTTTTATAGGTTTGGGGTCAGTAAGATTTTCAAAGAAGTCTTTTATATTCAGCAAGGCTGCATTTATTTTTGATACAGTATAACAGTAATATTGAGAATATATTTTCAGCCTGTACGCCAGTCTTCAGTGTCACATGATCACTCAATCAATATTTTTTTGTTTAATTTATCTTGAAAAAATCTTACTGACCTTAAACTTTAAGCGGTAGTGTTTTAGTGTGTTCATGTATGTTTGTTTGAATAAACGATGTTCCACAATTGCATCTATCCATTAAAAACTCAAAATCAGGATGTACTGGTGCTTTTGTACAAACAAATGATGCTTGAAAATCATTTTGAATCACCATCATCATTAAGCAGTTCACACATTCTTCCTGAAAGGAAACAAGTTCTCAGAAAAGTGTTTTGTTCTCTTTTCAGAGAAATTATGATTAATCCTTGAAAAGGAAGAAGGGAAGCCATGTCATTCTTTGGCTTAGACTGTGCGCGGAAGAAAGAAAGAGGTACATGCACAGCTCTGACATCAGAACTAGCAAACCAAAGTCTTTCATCACTCATTTTTGTGATGTTAAAGGGGTCATATGATGCGATTTCAATTTTTCCTTTCTCTTTGGAGTGTTACAAGCTCTTGGTGCATAAAGAAGATCTGTAAAGTTGCAAAGACTAAAGTCTCAAATCCAAAGAGATATTCTTTATAAAAGTTAAGTCAATCACGGCCTCCTAAAACGGCTCATTCTAACACGTCTACGTTACGATGTGGGAAGATTTGCATAACACCGCCCAAATGTTCACGCAAAGAAAGAAGGCGTAACTTTGATTCTTGCTGTAGTATTGTTGCTGTTGCTGCCGCCCCCGCCACCGCCATGTTGTGGAGATGCTGTGTGTTTCGTTGTGAAAGCGAAACTACTTTGTTTGGCCTTCCAAAAGAGGACGATATCCGCTCACTCAAGCCGGCCTCCGCTCACTCTAG
>NW_015631049.1:2201790-2207216 GCF_001515625.1 Sinocyclocheilus rhinocerous | reverse complement strand
GCCGGCACATTTTATGGAGGACTGTTTACTGATCCTGGGAGAGTAACGTTTGACTAAAATGCCGGCAGTTCTGACTCACGTAAGTATTTTTATATTTAAAGAATTTGCCACTGATGATTCAAACGCGAGTTTCGAGCAGTGTAGAGTAGCGCTTGTTGTTTGTCATTTCTGCGATCACAAATGCAGATATGGTTTTATGTTTACGCAGTGCGATACGCAACGCGTAAAAATACAGTATAAGTCATTATAATCAATAATTATGTCCCCACTGGATGCAACAAATGCCTCGTTTGTAATTGTTTTATTGTTTTTGTCTTGTCCGGGACACAGGGCATCACAGTATGTTAAGGGGCTTAACATTTCCGTCAAACGCTTGAGGTATTCAGCCAATCACAACGCACTGGATAGCTGGCCAATCACAGCACACCTCGCTTTTCAGAACGATGAGCTTTGTAAAAATCGACACGTTTCAGAAAGGCGGGGTATAGAGGAGCAACAATAATGTATAGTATGTGGAAAATAATGTGTTTTTTGAACCTTAAACCGCATAAACACATTTCATTACATCAAATACACAACATAATGTTCTTTTTAGCAACATCATATGACCCCTTTAAAATTGTGAAGTATGCAGAGACAACTATAAGAAAGAGATTTCCCCAAAAAGTTTAAATTCCATGGTGCTATTGAAAATGTTCTGTTTGTTTGAGCATCCTGACAAACACATTCAGCAAATTATACACTTCAAAACTTGCCTAACCTAAAGTCTAAACATTTAAAAAGAGTTTTCCTATCTTATGCAATAGTTGTTTCATATCAGGAAGTGCAATTTCTCTCTATATTTTCTTCTAGAGGTAGAGAGGAAAATCAGAGCAAATGACAGAGAATATAACTCATCCTTCAAATATGCTGTGAGTACAAAATCAGAAAATCATTCAAACCTACAAAAATGAACATTTATGTTTTGTCTGATGATATAGTTGACAGAGTGTGTCATCATGACCAGTTTCCTCTTAACAGATAGCAGTTATTTTTGATTCCCTTCTTTAAAAGAAACACACCAACACTTTATATTTGTCATTGTGTTTCATCACTTATTACTTACATTTGGAAATGACGTAAAGCATGTGTAATCTTTAGACAAACCACATCTCCACATGAAACATGATATCTGAACAACATTACTGAATCATCTTTCATCTCTATCCTTTCTTCCTGAAGACCAATTCCATCAAGACCTCCAAATACAATCCCTTCACTTTTCTGCCTCTCAACTTGTTCGAGCAGCTCCAGAGGATCGCTAATGCCTACTTCCTCTTCCTGCTCATCTTACAGGTGTGTAAAATCCAAGTTTACTGAGTGGAGCATTGGAAACCGTTTACCAGAGTGATACTGTGTTCATAATATTCTTTCATTAGTTTGTCAGTCTAAAAAATAAGTAAATTAATGTATAGGGATTTGGAAACAAAGTCTGTCCGATTCAAAAGAAGTGAGATTATTTAAGGATGTGGCCTTAAATTCATATATTTAGTTTAGGCATGCATATTTCAAAGAATGTGATCATAACATGACCCTGACTTCCCTCATTAAGCCTACGCCCCACACCTTCAACATTGCTAAATACTTGCACAATAATGACGTTTCATGACCCCGTGACTTTATGAGCTCGCTCTTTATTAGCGCTGGCAAGTCAGTTGACGGCAAACATTTTCGTTACACTCATGGGCAGCTATTTCCATTCATGCAAGTACAGATACCATAAACAGTGATAAATGATTGGGGGAGACAGAAGTCTGTGTAACTGTTAAAAATTACATGATCAATAACGGACAATAATCATATAATAAATTGTATTACTTAATCTCAAATCACGCAGTCATATTAGGTGATACGACTTCTCCCATTCATATATTTACAAGCCCAACCTCTCTGGCTCACGGTGTATAGTAACTATCAGTATGTTGCAGGCATTATCATGTTCCCACATTCAAAGCATGTTAACATTTTTTGTTTGTGTTTTGTAGGTTATTCCTGCTATTTCTTCTCTGTCCTGGTTCACCACAGTTGTCCCTCTAGTCTTAGTATTATCAGTGACTGCAGCCAAAGACGCCATTGATGATATTGTAAGTACACACGTGACAGTATACAACAAACTGAAGATCTAGTCATTCTTTGTTCATATTTCTTTCTTTCTTTTTTCCCTCCTGAGGAAACCGCAAGATCTTACTGTGATTAGACTGTTTTTGCCAAATTTTTCCAGAAGTCTTTAAAGGGATAGTCCACCCAAAAAAGAAAATTCTGTCATAATTTCCTCACCCTCAAATCGATCCAAACCTGTATGACTTTCTTTCCTTTGCTAAACACAAAAGAAGATATTTTGAAGAATGTTGATAACCAAAAAGTTTTTCCCATTGACTTTCATTGTGTTGTTTGTCCATACTATGGAATTCAAGGCAACAGAAACTGTTTAGCTTTTGCCATTCTTCAAAATATCTTCTTGTCTTTCACAGAAGACATGAGGGTGAGGAAATGATGACAGAATTTTCATTTTTGGGTGGACTATACCTTTAATTTTTTGGTTTACTCTGCTCTGTTTAAAAACAGCTAAGACAACGTGATAAATAGAAAATGTCTTCCATCAAATTTTTGTCCTAACCAGCCACAATTGCAACATTTTGTTGATTGTTTTATGCCATGTAGTACTGGATAGCCTTGCCCACTTTGACATCCTATTAGTCCAAAATCTCCATCTTTATAACTATTGCATTGCACCTGGTACACATTTTTTCTTAGTAACTGTAACTGATTACAGTTACATTTATTTTGTAATTAAATTACGTAATTCCGTTACATGTAACTAGTTACTCCCCAACACTGGTAAGGAGTCATGAATCACTTAAGTATTCTTGAAATCAGGTTACAATATTGGACCCCCATTAATTTCTTCTGTCCACATGTGATCCAGAGGACCTCCAGACTTTCTGCCAGACCCCAAATTGAGCTACCACCGGTTTTCCCATGCTCTGGTTGCGAGTCTTATGGAAATAAACAACATTTAGTTAATGAGGCTGGCAGCTTTTACGGCAATACTCAGTACATGTCTAATTTAAATGCCCTTTACTTTGGCACACAGGCGTCACTTAATACATCAAGCAAACTTTCCTCTGAGCAGAAAATCGTGAAGCAAAAGGTTACGGATCTAAAATTCTGGAAAATTTGATACAGTCAACAGGAGCCACCTCACCCTCAGCAGGAATACAATAGTCCTTATGTTTCTGCTGAGGGGAATTAGGGAATCACGCTCCTCGCCCCTCCTCTCCTCTTTCTCTCCCCTTCAAAAACTGGGATGAGCTGGTTTCTGGATCCAGAAGGTCTTGGCATTTGAAGACAGATAATTCTCTTCTGTCTTCAAAAATTCATTTGTGACCCTGGCAATGGAAAGCTTATTTATTCAGCTTTCATATGATGTAGAAATCTCAATTTTGAAAAATTGACATTTAAGATGAGGGCCCATGAGGGCTTCTGTTACCTTTTTCTTTTTGCTTTAATTTGGTTTCTTTTCATACATGATTTTTCTTAAAGGAGACATATTATACCCCTTTTTACAATATGTAATATAAGTCTCTGGTGTCCCCAGAAGGTGTCTGTGAAGTTTCAGCTCAAAATACTCCACAGATAATTTATTATATCATTTTGAAAATGCCTATTTTGAGTGGAAGCAGAAACACGCTGTTTTTCGGGCCTGTCTCTTTAAATGCAAATGATTTTTGCTGCTCCCCGCCCCTTTTCCAGAATAGAGCTGTGCCATTACAGCTCGGACCTGCTAAAAACATCTGTTATGGTTCTGATTATCATGTTTATCGAGCTGAAATCATGCGGTTTAAACAATATGAGTTTAAACTTCTGAGGATGGTGCTATGGGTGGAAACTTACAGATTAAGGGGCGGTAATATTATAATGAGATCCCTTTGGTTAAATCAGACGCGCTCGTTTTCTCAGATGCTTGCAGAAAAAGGCTTACCAAAACAAAGTTACTGGGTTAATCTTTTTCATGTTTCCTTGGTTGGTAGATGCACCGGGGACCTGATTATAGCACTTAAAACCTGAAAAAGTTAGATTTTCATGATATGTCACCTTTAAGTCTTTTTTGTCTTTTTTTTCTGACAGAATCGCCACAGAAGTGACAGGCAGGTGAATAACCGCAAAGTGAATGTGCTCATCAGTGGAAAGTGAGTGGCTGTCAAATATTGTTTGTCACCCTCTCTCAGTCTTGTTACCTAAAGACCTTTTTCATACATTTTTCCAGCTAAAGCGGCTTCGAAAGTTAAAGTCCCTTCTTACTTTTAGGGATTTGGAGACCGTTATTCATGTTTTTATCTCCTCAAGGCTTGACTGTAATGCCTTGTATGCTGGAATCAGTCAGTCATTACTCTCACGATTACAGTTAGTCCAAAATGCTGCAGCTCGCTTTCTGACTGGGACAAAAAAAGAGGGGACATATTTCACCTATCCAGGCCTCTCTCCATTGGCTCCCAGTGAAACAAAGAATTGATTTTAAGGTTTTAATTTATGTGTTTATAGCTCTACATGGACTTGCCCCTACTTATCTATCAGAACTTTTAAGTTTTTATTCTCCTCAGAGATCACTCAGATCTTCAGTCCAGCTGTTACTAAATGTCCCAAAATCTCGTCTGAAAACTAAAAGAGACGGGTCTTTTTCAGTCTATGCTCCAAAACTTTGGAACACACTACCCCTAATGATTAGAGCTTCCCCTACATTAACTGTTTTTAAAGCATCAATTAAAACACATCTTTTTTTCTCAGGCTTACTCATAACTTGGTTTTATTCTCTTATGTATTTCTCTGATGCCTGACGTAGCAGCTTGTGATGTAGCAGGTTACATCTATTTTTGACTATTATGACTTTTATTTTATTCTTCTTCAAGTTATCAGATAAAATATTAGTTGTGTTCTGTTTTATTATGTGTGTCTTTTGCTCTGCTTGTGAAGCACTTTGGTCAACATCTGTGTTGTTTTAAGGTGCTATATAAATAAACCATGACCTTGACCTTGACACAAGAAATTCACATGACACCAAATGCAATCAGAGCTGTTGTAGGTTCAATAGTTTACCAACAAGTAGTTTTATATTTCCTATATTCTTTACACAAATTGAGTTTAGAGCAAAAGGGGTGCAAAAAACAACCAAGGTGGGATTTAGTAAATGTTTTCTTCTCATTTGTCTCTGGTTTAATCTGGAATACTTAGGATTTTTAACTAACTACAAAACAATCACATCAATCACAACAGGACACAGCTGTAGACACACAGATAGGTTCTTCCTGTTGTTGTGACCTGTTCTCATGTTTTTAGATCACACATACACACACACACACACACACACACACACACACACGCACACACAG
>NW_015631049.1:2199322-2201760 GCF_001515625.1 Sinocyclocheilus rhinocerous | reverse complement strand
TGCTTGTGAAGCACTTTGGTCAACATCTGTGTTGTTTTAAGGTGCTATATAAATAAACCATGACCTTGACCTTGACACAAGAAATTCACATGACACCAAATGCAATCAGAGCTGTTGTAGGTTCAATAGTTTACCAACAAGTAGTTTTATATTTCCTATATTCTTTACACAAATTGAGTTTAGAGCAAAAGGGGTGCAAAAAACAACCAAGGTGGGATTTAGTAAATGTTTTCTTCTCATTTGTCTCTGGTTTAATCTGGAATACTTAGGATTTTTAACTAACTACAAAACAATCACATCAATCACAACAGGACACAGCTGTAGACACACAGATAGGTTCTTCCTGTTGTTGTGACCTGTTCTCATGTTTTTAGATCACACATACACACACACACACACACACACACACACACACACACGCACACACAGACAGAGTAAATGGCTGCTAGAATGATGCCTCATATTTCTATTTTTTTTAAATAATGTCCAGGTGGTCCCTCATCATATTTAAAGCTTGTCAGTATCAAGCTCAGCAAGAATGTATTTTCATAATTTATGTTGAGTTAAATAGAAACATGTGACCCACACACCCTGAGTGTTGCAACTGTTGTGTTGTAATCAGAATTGTGTGGTTTGTAGTAGACGTAAATTTTTCTCTCTCTTTCATAATAGACTGATAAGTGAGAAATGGATGAATGTGCAAGTGGGAGACATCATACAGTTGGAGAATAACCAGTTTGTCACGGTAATACATTTGACAGATTTAGATTTATATTAAATTTACCTGTAACTTTAAACTTCATATCTTTACTTAAAGATTTAGGATCAGATGTATATTAATATTGAATTAACATCACCTTGTCTCTCTGTATCCTCCTCACAGGCAGATTTGTTCCTGTTGTCCAGCAGCGAACCTCTCAACTTAGTCTACATTGAGACTGCGGAGCTGGATGGGTGAGTACAAGAAACACAATAGAGGGATTGTTTTTTTTATGTATGTGCAGCTATATTAAATACATTTGTGTTGTTTTATGAAGCTGAAATATCTTATGTGAAGTACACAATGAATCCTGTGGGTTTTTTAAAATACTGTTTTAAAATTGTGTTTTTGTACAGTTTTTTTTTGTTTTTCACACAGAGAAACCAACCTGAAGGTTAAACAGGCTCTGACTGTAACAGGAGACATGGGGGACAATTTAGAGGCTTTGGCTGCATTCAATGGTGAGGAAAAAGAGAGAGAGAGAATTCCTTGCTCTAGTTAAAGGGATAGTTCACCAAAAAATGAAAATTCTGTCATCATTTACTGACCCTCAAGTTATTCCATACCTGTAAGGCCCCGATCAGACAGAACATGTTTTTCAGGTTTGAAAACACGAGGTGCACCGCACTGCCTTCTTTTGGTTTACTTTTTTAATTTAGAAAAGAGCAGTGCGCTGCTAGGCAATCACCAAATCAGCTGTCCTGTCAGTCTAATCAAGGATTACAGCACAAGCGCTCTAAAATCTTTGGTTTGCTGTTAAGTAAACTGTCATATTAGCAGAAACTTACAAAAAATACAGCTCAGGGTAACCCGTGACAGCCACCACAAGTTTCTCCTCCATCATTGCAGTCTCCGGATGTTCCAATCAACAACGGACTTCCATCACCACAACGGAAGGCCCGCTTCTCCATTCATTCAGTTTGACATTAAAGTCTGCTAACAAAAGTCAAAACGTATCAAATTTTTCCAAGAGCAAATTTTCTGAGCTATGCAATTCACAAAAAAAAGTTAATATAAATGAAATGTAACTGAGAACTCCTAAATCTTCTCAACTTCTGAGCAATAACATTTTCCTCTGGTCTTCTCTGTGCTTTCTTCAGGGGAGGTGTGCTGTGAGCCTCCTAACAACCGTCTGGATCGCTTTACGGGCACGCTGACGTTCGACTCGCAGAAATACTCGCTGGACAATGAGCGGGTCCTACTTAGGGGCTGCACGCTCAGAAACACTGACTGGTGTTTTGGCCTTGTGCTGTTTGCAGGTAATAAATTCAAGCAGATGTATGGTGTGTGGTCTGGAGCTGTCTGGTGTCCCAGTTCAATTCTTCTTTATTACTACAGAGAATGTGTCTGGTGTATGCTTTTGAGGGTGTAAAATGGTTTGCTAGTCCATAGACTAAATAGACTAGACAAAAACTGACTATAAATTAATAACATACTGGATTTATGATTGAAATCATTATAGTGGCTTGCTCTCCTGAAGGAGGAGTGTTCTGGTTCATATATATGTTATGTCTTCAGGCCCAGAGACTAAGTTGATGCAGAACTGTGGAAAAAGCACATTTAAGAGGACGAGCATCGATCGACTTATGAATGTACTGGTGCTCTTTGTAAGTTAAATGCTCTTTCACGTCAAGATATGCTCCACCTTTATGTATATATATAAACTGTATGTACATGT
>NW_015631049.1:2191591-2199114 GCF_001515625.1 Sinocyclocheilus rhinocerous | reverse complement strand
TTTTTTAATCAATTAATCAAAAGTGAGTAAACATTGTTAATCTCTAAAAAATATATTAGCACAACTGTTTTCAACTGATAATAAAACCAACCTGATTAACACCAAATCAGCATATTAGAATCATTTTTGATGGATTATGTGACAGTGACGACTGGAGTAATGGCTACTGAAAATTAAGTTATGCTATCAGAGAAATGAATTAAATTTGAAGATATATTCAAATAGAAAACAGTTATTTTAAATTGCGACCAAAATAAATGCAGCCTTTGTGAGCATAGGAGACCTCTTTCAAAAATCAAAAATCTTACTGACCATAAACTTTTGAACAGTTGTGCATATAAACAATAAAAGTTGACAGAAAAAAAGATGAGTAAGTAATAAAATAATACAATATTTTTGGGATTTTTTTTTTTTTTAACTAAATTTACTGTATTTGTTGATCTGATATTGCATGTAGTTGGTTAGTGTGTAAGGAAAAGGCTGGTCACTATAAGTTACTAATCAAGGTTGTGCTTTTTTTGTAGATTTTTGGGCTTCTGGCTCTGATGTGTATTATTCTGGCTGTGGGGAATGGGATTTGGGAAAACCATGCAGGGTCAAAGTTCAATGCCTTTCTTCCACGGGAAGAGAACACTGTGTTTTTAGCATTCCTCACTTTCTGGTCTTACATTATAATCCTCAACACTGTGGTGCCCATCTCGTTATATGTCAGGTAGAGTGTGTTCATGCACTGCATATGTTTGTTTTCTGTGAAAAGTAACATTAATTCAAACTGTTGAGAAAAAATGTCTGAGACCACTTTTTTTTTTTTACATTTAAACCTGGAGGCAAGCAGAGTTTTAGGACTTGTGTTAGGACTGTAGAACTTGTAAAATGAAGAAATATTCTGCATAATTTCTAGGTATCTTTTGTCCTTTTGGCTGTAATGCTGCTGTAATGTTTGACTAAAATTGTTATGCTGATAATGCAAAAACTTCTGCACTAATTTAAGAAAATAATGTTATTTTCATTCTCTGTTTTTATATTGCAGTATGGAAGTAATTCGGTTAGGCAACAGTTACTACATCAACTGGGACAGGAACATGTATCATGCACGAACTGACACGCCAGCTGAGGCTCGAACCACAACGCTCAATGAAGAGCTCGGGCAGATCAAATACATCTTCTCAGACAAAACCGGCACGCTCACCCAGAACATCATGACCTTCAACAAATGCTCCATTAATGGGAAATCTTATGGTCAGAACCAATTCCACATGCATCAGTTGTTTATTATATTTATAGGCCTATATTATTTCAAAAGATTGCCAAGACATAAAACTCCCCTGCAGCGATCAAACAGCCAGATACTGTTTGAACTTTAAAGTGTGTTTTCTCTGCTCTACAGGAGATGTTATTGACCACTATAGTGGACAGAGGCTGGAGATCACAGAGGTGAGAAACAAAGTTTTTTTTTTTTTAAAGAAATTAATTATTAAATGAATTAAATTGATCAAAAGTGACAGTAAAGACATTTATAATGTTACAAAGGATTTCTATTTGAAATAAACATTGTTCCTTTGAACGTTCTATTTAAAAAAACAAACAAATAAAATTGAAAAAAATGTTACGCTTCCACAAAAATATTAAACCGCACAACTGTTTTTCACAATGATAATAAGATCAGCATATTAGAACGATTTTCTGAAGGATCATGTGACACTGAAGACTGGATTAATGATGCTAAAAATTCAGCTTTGATCACAAGAATAAATTACAATTTGCAATATATTCAAATAGAAAATAGTTATTTGAAATGTTATATTTCATAGTATTACTATTTTTACGGTATTTGTGATCAAATAAATACAGCCTTGGTGAGCATAGGAGACCTCTTTCAAAAAAATCTAACGACCATAATCTTTGGAACAGTAGTGTGAATAAACTATAAAAAATGAACAGAAAAGTGAATATATTAACAGAAGACTATATTTGTTCATATGATATTTAATGTAATTGGTTAGTATGTAAGCAGATGGTTGGTAACTCTGTTTGATCTTTTTGTAGATTTTTGGGCTTCTGGCTCTGATGTGTATTATTCTGGCTGTGGGGAATGGGATTTGGGAAAACCATGCAGGGTCAAAGTTCAATGCCTTTCTTCCACGAGAAGAGAACACTGTGTTTTCAGCATTTCTCACTTTTTGGTCCTACATTATAATCCTCAACACTGTGGTGCCCATCTCACTATATGTCAGGTAGAGTGTGTACTGTTTTCTGTAAGAATGAAATGAAAATGAAGAAATTATGTTTCTAAGTATCTTTTGGCTTTATTCATTTTGGCTCTAATGCTGCTGTAATTGTTTTCAATTAACCTTTGACTCAAATTGTCATGCTGATAATGCAAAAACTTTTACACTAATTTAAAAAAGGAATGTCATTTTCATTCTCTGTTTACATTGCAGTATGGAAGTGATTCGGTTAGGCAACAGTTACTACATCAACTGGGACAGGACCATGTATCATGCACGAACTGACACGCCAGCTGAGGCTCGAACCACAACGCTCAATGAAGAGCTCGGGCAGATCAAATACATCTTCTCAGACAAAACCGGCACGCTCACCCAGAACATCATGACCTTCAACAAATGCTCCATTAACGGGAAATCTTATGGTCAGGACCAATCCCACATGCATCAGTTGTTTATTATATTTATAGGCCTATTTTATTTCAAAAGATTGCCAATGCTGACATTCCAAGACATAAAAGTCCCCTGCAGCGATCAAACAGCCAGATACTGTTTGAACTTAAAAGTGTGTTTTCTCTGCCCTACAGGAGATGTTATTGACCACTATAGTGGACAGAGCCTGGAGATCACAGAGGTGAGAAACAAAGTCTCAAACAGTCACAAGGGATTTTAATGAGTCTGCTGGGTTAATGAGTTTGAGTTTGGTAATAGGAAATGACACCAGTGGATTTCTCCTTTAACCGGCTTGCGGACCCAAAATTCCTCTTTTATGATCATAGTCTGGTAGAGGGTGTAAAACTGGAGCTTCCAGACGTTCATGCTTTCTTCAGATTACTCGCTCTCTGTCACACTGTCATGGCAGAAGAAAAAAGGGAGGGTGAGTGATTGTGTATAACATGCCTTTCGGTTTTACTGTTTGTGTACATTAAATCATGAATTGTTTTTTTATTTTATTTTACTCTGTAGGTGATCTGGTGTACCAGGCCCAGTCTCCTGATGAGGGTGCTCTGGTCACGGCCGCACGTAATTTCGGCTTTGTGTTCCGCTCACGCAGTCCTGAGACAGTGACAATAGAGGAAATGGGAATTCAGAGGAGCTATGAGATGCTAGCCATCCTGGATTTTAACAATGTGCGAAAAAGGATGTCTGTAATTGGTATGCTCACTTGTGATTGAACAAATAGTTCACCCAAAAATCTAAATTAGCTGAAAATGTACCCCCCCCTCAGGCCATCCAAGATGTGAATCAGTTTGTTTCTTCATCAGAACAGATTTGGAGAAATGCAAATTGTCATGCTGATAATGCAAAAACTTTTACACTAATTTAAAAAAGGAATGTCATTTTCATTCTCTGTTTACATTGCAGTATGGAAGTGATTCGGTTAGGCAACAGTTACTACATCAACTGGGACAGGACCATGTATCATGCACGAACTGACACGCCAGCTGAGGCTCGAACCACAACGCTCAATGAAGAGCTCGGGCAGATCAAATACATCTTCTCAGACAAAACCGGCACGCTCACCCAGAACATCATGACCTTCAACAAATGCTCCATTAACGGGAAATCTTATGGTCAGGACCAATCCCACATGCATCAGTTGTTTATTATATTTATAGGCCTATTTTATTTCAAAAGATTGCCAATGCTGACATTCCAAGACATAAAAGTCCCCTGCAGCGATCAAACAGCCAGATACTGTTTGAACTTTAAAGTGTGTTTTCTCTGCTCTACAGGAGATGTTATTGACCACTATAGTGGACAGAGCCTGGAGATCACAGAGGTGAGAAACAAAGTCTCAAACAGTCACAAGGGATTTTAATGAGTCTGCTGGGTTAATGAGTTTGAGTTTGGTAATAGGAAATGACACCAGTGGATTTCTCCTTTAACCGGCTTGCGGACCCAAAATTCTTCTTTTATGATCATACTCTGGTAGAGGCTATAAAGCTGGGGCTTCCAGACGTTCATGCTTTCTTCAGATTACTCGCTCTCTGTCACACTGTCATGGCAGAAGAAAAAAGGGAGGGTGAGTGATTGTGTATAACATGCCTTTCGGTTTTACTGTTTGTGTACATTAAATCATGAATTGTTTTTTTATTTTATTTTACTCTGTAGGTGATCTGGTGTACCAGGCCCAGTCTCCTGATGAGGGTGCTCTGGTCACGGCCGCACGTAATTTCGGCTTTGTGTTCCGCTCACGCAGTCCTGAGACAGTGACAATAGAGGAAATGGGAATTCAGAGGAGCTATGAGCTGCTAGCCATCCTGGATTTTAACAATGTGCGAAAAAGGATGTCTGTAATTGGTATGCTCACTTGTGATTGAACAAATAGTTCACCCAAAAATCTAAATTAGCTGAAAATGTACCCCCCCCTCAGGCCATCCAAGATGTGAATCAGTTTGTTTCTTCATCAGAACAGATTTGGAGAAATGTATCATTACATCACTTGCTCACCAATGGATTCTCTGCTGTGAATGGGTGCCGTCAGAATGAGAGTCCAAACAGCTGATTTAAAAACATCACAATAATCTGACTTGACTCCTGCCAATCAATTATTGTCTTGTGAAGCAAAAAGCTGTGTGTTTGTAATGAACAAATTCATCAAGACGTTTTTAACTTCCAATTCATTGCTTCTGGAGTCCTCTATCCAATAATATTGCTTTCTTCAGTGAAAAAAGTCATCTCATCTGAATCAGGAGAGAAATATGCACAGATAAATATGCACAGAAATATGCACAGACAGCACTGTTTACAAGTGAAAGCCATTCTGAACAAATATATCAGTGTGTTTTGATGTGAAAAGACAACAGGGGATTGACTTTTTCACTAGATTTAGAGAATTGTTATTATAGATTATGGACTGATTCACCAGAAGTGATGAAATGTTTTAATGAAGATTTTTTTTTGTTTTTGTACAAATATGCATATTTTTTATGTCACAACTCATTGGAGTCATATGGATTACTTGTGGATTATAGTGACAGCACCCATTTACTGCAGAGGATCCATTGGTGAGCAAGCCTTGTAAAGCTAAATTTCTTAAAATCTGTTCAGATGAAGAAACAAACTAATCTATATCTTGGATGGCCTGATGGTAAGTAAATACACAGCAAAATTGTATCTTTGGGTGAACTATTGCTTTAAGAAGGCTCCATGGCTCTTCTCATATAGTGTGTATTTGTGTGTGATATATGTGTTTTTTTTCTTTCAGTTCGTAATCCAGAGGGCAAGCTCTCCCTGTACTGTAAAGGAGCAGACACCATCATATATGAGAGACTACATCCCTCCTGCAGTGAAGTGATGAAGGTCACCACAGAGCACCTCAATGTGAGTCAACACCAGAGGGCTCTAGTGAGACTACAAAGAGAATATTTGTTTATCTTTCTCAGAGTTTCCCATGCTATCTCACACACTTTAGACAATATAGCTCTGTTCCCAAACCTTGTGAGCTGCCTTCCTGACTTCTGTCTACATAGGTGGTAAACTAATTATTTCTTAACTCAAATAGAACATCATAAGCGGGTGATCTCCATAGAAGTCTCTGCAGATTTCCTCACAATAGGAATGCTATATACTTTAAATCTTGGGCATTAACTATATATTTGATTGTGCATTCTCTCACAATCTTTTTCTCTCTGCCTCTGTAGGAGTTTGCTGGTGAGGGGTTGAGAACTCTTGTTCTAGCATATAAGGATTTGGATGAGGAATATTTTTCAGAGTGGAAACAGCGCCACCATGAGTCCAGTGTGGCGCTGGAGGACCGGGAGGAGAAACTGGAGAAACTATATGAGGAGATAGAGAAAGACATGATGGTATGCACAAAACACTAAATGTATCCAGCACCATCCAGCACGTGTATATATATATATATATATATATATATATATCAAAAAAATATTTGTTTGTCCCAAGAATGAATGGCTGCACAAAATTTTCCTCAAATTATGTTACTAATATTTTATTTTTAATCATATAAAGTGCAGCAAATGTGAATATTATATCAGTAATTTGCCTGCATCTCTTGTGTTTTTGATATGTGACTTCATTTGTAGACAGCACACTTAATATTCACTATAGCCATTTTATTCAACCAATAAAAAAAAACGTAAAAAATCAAATGTTAATTTACCTTAAATGATAGCTATTTTTTTTAGAATATGAAGCTAAAGTGTTTTTGTGCTGTCCTTTTTGTGTAGTTAATTGGAGCCACAGCCATAGAGGATAAACTTCAGGATGGAGTCGCTCAGACGATTGAACAGCTGGCCAAAGCAGAAATCAAAATCTGGGTGCTCACTGGTGACAAGCAAGGTGCTTCATTATTTAATTATGAAATTCAGCCATTTCTTTATTCTATTCGTGACCCTTTTTTCTCATCCCAAGTGTTATTTGAAAAATTGGCATATCTGATCTAAGTTTCCTGACATGATTAAAGTAAACCTGATGTGTTTGCATTGCCTAATTTTCTGTGCTGTGCATCTCATGCTACGAGGGAGGAATAAAGGCACTGTAGGAAACTTTTTCCTCGTCGAAGCAGAGACCAGGAGACGTTGGGATATCTTTCATACAGAAGTCACTCTTTATTGAGGACTCGCTGTGCGTCGCTGCAGTCATCCAAGTCTGACTAAGGCAGTAATACATTGTCGTTTATATACATTTTAAGGGGGCGGGATACATTCAGTAGAGGTGGAGACAATCTAAACAAAGCATGCAAATGCAATACAGGAATCAGCCCGTTACCGGAATTTCTCCAGCCCTGATCTCATCAGCATAACAGTGTCATTCAAATGCATAGGTGCTAATCCAATCAGTCTGACAGTCCTAATCCAATCAGCATAACTACTCAAAGACTGGGGCAGAGGCACCAAGAGCCATTACAAACAAAAGGTGACTTTCTCAGTAATTTGGTTAATTTGACTAACAATAAGAGAAACCGGAACAGACAGGAACCTCTTGCTACACTTTGCTTAAGATAATCATTTGTCTGATGTAATTTACCTTAAATGCTAAATACAATGTACTTCACCTTAGTTTTTCATGTGATGCTATGTCAGAATATAGTATCAGCATATTTTAAACAGATTCTTAAATTTGTAATCCAACATTTCCCCCTTTGAGAGTTCTAATAACTCTCACAAAATACAAATTTAGACACTTAAAAGTTCATTCTTGTAACTTGTGATCGTTACAGGCACATAGCACTTGCTCTGTGTTGATTGTCTGTAGTGACGAACGGCATGTTGACACAGAAACAAACATGCAGCTAGGGTCCGTGTAGTTCTTACGGGTAGTAATCTTCTC
>NW_015631049.1:2179304-2189598 GCF_001515625.1 Sinocyclocheilus rhinocerous | reverse complement strand
AGTAATTTGGTTAATTTGACTAACAATAAGAGAAACCGGAACAGACAGGAACCTCTTGCTACACTTTGCTTAAAGATGAATCATTTGTCTGATGTAATTTACCTTAAATGCTAAACTTCACCTTATTCACCTTAGTTTTTCATGTGATGCTATGTCAGAACATAGGATCAGCATATTTTAAACAGTTTGTAATCCAGAGTTCTAATAACTCTCACAAAATACAAATTTAGACACTTAAAAGTTCATTCTTGTAACCTGTGATCGTTACAGGCACATAGCACTTGCTCTGTGTTGATTGTCTGTAGTGACGAACGGCATGTTGACATAGAAACAAACATGCAGCTAGGGTCCGTGAAGTTCTTACGGGTAATAGTCTTTTCTGGTTGGAACTGTCATTTTCTCGTGATGGGCGTGGGCCATTTGTTGAATGAAACACTTGATACTGTGGACGCATAGATAATACACCAGTAGGAAAAACAATAGCAGAATTGCTATTTCCTTGATCCACAGCCAGGGTTTACCTAATAGGTTTCCGAACCATGAAGAATTGTCATCAGTCATCTGGTGTAATTTTGCTGAAAGATCAAGAATGTCTTGTTGGATTTTGTTCAAGTTCTCTGTTTGCATAGGTGCTAATCCAATCAGTCTGACAGTCCTAATTCAATCAGTATAACTACTCAAAGATTGGGGCAGAGGCACCAAGAGCAATTTCAAACAAAAGGTGATAGTCTCAGTAATCTGGTTCATTTGACTAACAATAGGTGAACAGGAACAGACAGGAACCTCTCGCTACACTTTGCTTAAGATAATCATTTGTCTGATGTAATTTACCTTAAATGCTAAATACAATGTACTTCACCTTAGTTTTTCATGTGATGCTATGTCAGAACATAGGATCAGCATATTTTAAACAGATTCTTACATTTGTAATCCCACAGCACTAAGCAACACAATCTCTTCCCAGTGACTATTTTTGTAATTAAACTCAAACTTCTATGCTGTACATTATGAAAGTGCAATGATTCAGTTATGTAACATAATGAGGTCAGTGCTTGTGTCATTTATAATCATTATGTAATGTACTGATTACCCACCATTTGTGTGCGTATTCTTGGTTGGCAGGATTGTTAATTAAGTTCCTTTAATGATAAATTACCAAATGGCCCTCTGAAAACTATAATAAAATGTCTTTCTCGAAAAGAGACCGCTGAGAACATTGGCTACTCGTGTAACCTGCTGAGGGAGGAGATGAACGACGTGTTTATTGTTGCAGCTAACTCACCCAAGGAGGTCAGACAGGAGTTGAGGTAATATACAATAAGCACTCATGCAGATGACAATATGTATCATGTACTAAAACACATGGACGGAGGCAAGATTCGTTATTTGTGAGGGCATTCACAAAATGGGTGTTTTATAGGAAAATGTAAATGATTTCAGTTAAATTTCATATCCAAAATTTAGTTTGCGAAAGCATGATTCTTTTTCCTGCTATGTTTTTGGACTTTTTTGTATGTTTCTACAGAATTTCTGTTGTGTTTATTCATATTGTCTCTTTTTTGCAAAGGGATGCCCATCTAAAGATGTGTCCTGATACTGAACAAGACAAATTCCTTATTCCTGAGATTATCCTGGGTAATACTCCAAAAGTGGTTCAGGATGAAAATGTGAACGGAGAGTACGGACTGGTGATAAATGGACACAGTTTGGTGAGAAACACACCTCTGTACTTCCTTCTGCCTAATGTCTGAAAGTGACTCTTGGTACTGAGATGGGTGTTGCTGCACAGAGTGAAAGCATTTCATTTCCTGTTGTTTATGTATGTGTCAGGTTTTTATATCCATAATGTAATTGTATGGGATCGTTGTCTTTGCAGGCGTTTGCTCTGGAGAGCAACATGGAGCTGGAGTTTTTGCGGACGGCTTGCATGTGCAAGACGGTCATCTGCTGTCGGGTGACTCCTCTGCAGAAAGCTCAGGTGGTGGAGCTGGTCAAGAAATATAAGAAAGCGGTCACTCTAGCGATAGGAGATGGAGCTAATGATGTCAGCATGATTAAAGGTGAAGGTGCAGCTTGACAATAATGTAGATGCTTAATAACATAAACATTCTTAGGAATCAACTGTGTTGATGTTATTAAATAAAATGGCATTTTAGACAGAAGTGAAGTGAAGTGACGTGTGGCCAAGTATGGTGACCCATACTCAGAATTAGTGCTCTGCATTTATCCCATCCTAAGTGCACACACACAGCAGTGAACACACACACACCGTGAACACACACCCGGAGCAGTGGGTAGCCATTTTTTGCTGTGGCGCCCGGGGAGCAGTTGGGGATTCGGTGCCTTGCTCAAGGGCACCTCAGTCGTGATATTGAACGTGGGAGAGCGCTGTACATTCACTCCCCCCACCTACAATCCCTGCCGGTACAAGACTCGAACCCGCAACCTTTGGGTTACAAGTCCGACTCTCTAACCATTAGGCCACGACTTCCCACGATGTGAAAAAAATGTCAAATGTTCCACAAAATCACAATTGGAGTATTTTAGGTTTTACTTGTTGTTCATAGCAATGCAGTGGCATTATTTGTATGGTATTCTAGTATTTAATTCAAGTATTAATATTTTGATTTAGCTTTTATTTTTATATTTTCAGTGTTAATTTACATTTTATTTAATTATTTATGTATTCATTCATTCATTTAAATTTTGTTGTGTGCTAATGTTATGTGTAATTTTTATTAGTGTTTGTTTTTATGTCCATATAGCATTATTTTATTTTTTATTTCAGTTTCAGTTATTTTAGTAATTCAACTTAAACTTATTTCAGTCATATCTAATTTTCATTTCCGTTTTTTGAGTTTAAGAGTTTTATCTAATATTCGTATTTTATTTTATTTCAGCTTTATTTACATTTTTTATTTTAGCTTTCTATCTATATGCTAGTGTACTGCTAAAAACGACTTGGTTCATTGTTCATGATTTGTTTGCTGAGCTAATGCTCTTGCTTTATTTCCTTTTCAATCAATTGGTTACAAAGGACAGCTTTTATTTTTATTTACTTTATTTATTGCTTTTATTTGATATCTTCCTCTGCAGCGGCTCACATTGGTGTGGGTATCAGCGGTCAGGAGGGGATGCAGGCTGTGCTGTCTAGTGACTTTTCTTTTGCTCAGTTCCGTTTCCTGCAGCGCCTCCTGCTGGTGCATGGGCGCTGGTCATACCTGCGCATGTGCAAGTTCCTGCGGTACTTCTTCTATAAGAACTTCACATTTACCTTTGTGCACTTCTGGTACGCATTTTTTTGCGGCTTTTCCGCTCAGGTGAGCCAAGTGCAACAGAACTGAAAACTCTTCTTTTTCCTTACAATTACCCTGGCAAAGACTTAATTAATGTAAATATAAAAATCATTTGAGATTCTTGCATGTCTTTCTAGACAGTATATGATGAAGGCTTCATCACTTTGTATAACTTGGTATACACTGCCCTGCCTGTTCTGGGAATGAGTCTGTTTGACCAGGTATGTGTGTGTGTGTGTGTGTGTGTGTTACATGAAATGAAAACTCATTTATGTATGTTTATGTCCAAACAAATACAATTCTGATGATACTGGATTCAGACAGTTGTGTGAGGCTATTGAAGAAACATTTTTTACATTTAACCTTGAAGAAACATTCAAAAATGTCAATTCATCATGCTCTTGTGTGTTAAAAAGATGAATGAGACCTTGAGGCATTTCAGCTGTATATTAATGGTTTGAAATGAACTAGTTTATTGAGATGAAATATGACTTAATATTGTTTTTTATGTTTCTCCAGGATGTGAATGCTGGCTGGAGTCTCGAGTACCCTCAGCTGTATGTGCCAGGACAGTTGAGTCAGTACTTTAGTAAACGTGCTTTCATGATGTGTGCACTTCACAGCTGGTACAGCTCTCTAGTGCTGTTCTTTGTGCCTTATGCTGCCACATATGACACGGCGAGAGACGACGGCAAAGATGGTGCAGACTATCAGTCATTCGCACTGATTACTCAAACCTGCCTCACCGTCACTGTGTGTGTACAGGTCGGTTTAACCCTGCATTGCAGTTGTGTGTGTGATTAATTTGTTTAGATGTTTTATTTTTCCCTAATTTCTACTCTATATTCCCCACAGCTGGGACTGGACCTCTCGTACTGGACTGTTGTTAACCATCTCTTCGTTTGGGGAAGTTTGGGAATGTTCTTCATATTGACCTTCACCATGTATACTGATGGACTTTTCCGGTTACATCCATCTTTTTTTGCGTTCATAGGTAAGCAGGGCTTGCACTTGTCTCCATCTCGTTTTTTTTTTTTTTGGATACAAAAATTTTCAAAATATGTCAAAAATACAAAATAACCATATGTGTGTGTGCAAAAAAATAGAAATCATTACTGTAAAAATTTTAAATAAATAAATATATATAATATGTACATATATAGAACATGCAACACATAGAACATTCATACATGTGTACTGCGTTAGGCTAACCGAGACTTGTCATTTGCACTTACTGTATATATTGTTGCTTTTTTGTTAGTTTTGACTGCTTTTATTGTCCTCATTTGTAAGTCGCTTTGGATAAAAGTGTCTGCTAAATGACTAAATGTAAATGTAAATATATTTTATTGTTTGTTATGTAGTGACAATGTTTGATTTTGGTGTTATTATTTCAAAGTTATCATCTAATAATAAAAGTTAAAAATGCTTGAAAAATGCTGAATGACTGTTTAATTATTATATTTTTTGCTCATTTAAATTTTTTTTATTATTAGATGATAACAGTACAATAAAATGCATAAGGATATGTGAAAATAATGTAGCATTCCATAATTTGAAATGTGTATGTCAAGTCACATACTGTTTTTCATATTAATTTTCAAGAAAAAGTGTTTAGTATAGAGTATATACAGTGTGTGTATGTTGTGTTTTACAGGAACTGCCCGAAATTGTCTTAACCAGCCCAACGTGTGGCTGACTGTTGCATTGACTGCTATACTGTGTGTGCTGCCTGTGGTTGCGTACCGGTTCTTCTACAGCCAGATCTCTCCTACCATCAATGACAAGGTATAGAGTTACTTAACATCACTGATCCTCAAATAGAGTGTAAATCACAGTTCCAGTTACTTACCGAATAACAGTAAATTACATCATTATTCCATGAACTATTATTATATCAATTACTTTTAAGATTGTTTATAAAACACATTACACATTGGCATGTTCTGAATATTAAGTGATTGACTATGTTTACATGCACATCAAATTCCGTTAAGGTCATTATTCAGATTGCAGCCATATTCAGAATGTTTATACACATACACAGGTTTTGGAATATTACTGTAATACAATATGCTCAGTTTTATAACCTTTTCAATGATCATTTAATTAGGACTAGCACTTTTCACCTAAAATGCCTGACACCACCACAAAATGGAAAGGGTCAGGCAATCATTAATAATAATAATAATAATTATTATTATTATTATAATCGTTCATATTTAATTTTTTAAATAATTCTATTAAAAAATCTGTCTCGTTGTCACTCTAGAAATGCATTGATGTTTCTTTTATTTCTTAATGCTGCAAGTTAAATTATTTTTTCATTTTGTTCTGCAGACGTAAAACACGAAACTGCATTCTGAATTCAGAATAGTGCATTTACATAGAAAGCAGTTTCTCTCATTTTAAAAATTATTTTTTATTTTATTTTATTACCAAACACACAGTATCAGGCAATTGGATTGCAGCGTTTACATGGCTCAGTATTAATGTTGCCAAATAATACTGGAGTCTTGATGTGCATGTAAATGTAGTCATTGTGAGTGGCTGAATGAGAGAGAAAAAAGGAAAGACAGATTGAGAGGAAGTATGCATTATAATGTCTTCTTATAATTGTGTGTAATAGTGTGTAATTGTATAAGCGATAGTAGTATAATGAATAACAGAGTAATGAGAAAGACAGTGTCTCAAGTGTTTGCTGATGTGGATTTGTGGGGACGGATGGATAGATTGGTAAACAAATAAACAATTCTGTTTTGATTGTTGAATACAGGTGAGATATAAGGTGTGTCAGATGAAGGAACCTGCTCCTCGTCCGCGCCGCACCAGGCTCACCCGAAGGAGCACGCGTCGGTCTGGTTACGCCTTCTCTCACGCCCATGGTTATGGTGACCTCGTGACCTCTGGCAGATTTCTGCGGCGACATGCGCTCACTCCGTCCACGGGCTTGATTCCCACAGGACGCTCTCCTGGCTTCAAGCCCACAGGTCGGTCTGCGGGTTACAGCCCGGTCGGCCGAGAACAAAACCCTAAACAGAAAGTAGAACCAACGTCACTGCAGATGTTTCGTGCTGTTAAAGACGGTTCCTTTTGAGGGTGCAGCTTTTTAAACTGAGCTAGAACCAAAACCTTAAATGCTGTTTACAGGGTGTAAACTCTTGGGGACAATTTCACAGCTGCTGTGTTATGTTGATATGTATATAGCACAATATATATGCACACTAAGAACAATAGACTTGATTCCTAAAAGTACTAAATCTTGTTAGGGAGTGTGCATAGACACACTTGTCACTAAAAATGCAAGTGTGGTTTACAGCAAGAACAAACTGAAATATCTATCATGCTGAAGGACAGAGAGTACTTGTCCTTTCTACTGTCATCACTATTACGGGAGCGACAGACAAACTTGACTGTAAGAGAGCAAAAAAACAATGACATGCACATGATGTCAAAGAGGATGTCCTGAGTGATCTAATTCAAAATACTGTTTCCTGTTCTATTCCTTTTCCAGGTACTATGTCCACTAATGCCCTTTGACTGTTCTTGAGTCCTGAGTTAAATATACAGTATACCACACCCAACATTTTATATATTTTATATTTCATAACTCAAAGGGGTCATGTCATATTTTTATCCTTTCCCTGAGGTCCATTTATAATGTTAATCAAACAGTCCTAATTTAGTACACATGTTGGTGTGAATGGGCCTTAACAGTGCAGTGAAATGGTCCTCAAATAGTTAAGATTGGACTGACGTGATCAAGGACCTTATTAAAAATAAACGTCAGCCGCTCTACTAATTTTGGGATGTGTTGGAAGTTGACGCAGAGTCACACATGCTACAGTAACCGACAGCCAGAAAAAGTCCATGTCTTACACTTATCTTTACCAACTTGTTACCAGCTAGAATAATCATATCTTTAATAGTATCCATCCCACTTCCTCCTCATTATTTCACTGTTGACTAGGCAGTCCAAGTTGCTAAATAGACATTATTGTTGTGTAAATGCGAAGGGTATGTGTTAATGTATTCATCACTTTGACAACACAAAGTCACAGCTTCCAGAACAAGACGTTTTTGCAGCTTTGTTTCTATACATGCTTTTTCTTTGGACTAGGACAGGGGTCTAGACTTCTGAATGTTTCATTATGTTTACTTCCCAAAGTCGTGTATTTCAAAAGATCAAGGAAGCATCCATTTTTCATGTCATGACTTCATTATATCAGAGCTAAAAAGAAACGAGGAGACCAATTGAAACACATTTATAGTATTAAATACTCATAGAGTGCCCTTGCATATGACTTTGACTTAAAGATCAATGTTAGCACAAGGAGTTCTTATGGTTTGGGAACATACAAGTTTATTTTCATTGCAGTAAAAAACATTTAAATTTAGCTTTACTCTGTATACTAATATACATCATATTCATACTCTAATTGTACTATGCAAATCCTGTAAAAGCAAAAACATTTTGTACAAATAAAATACTTTTTTTTTTTTTACACTTTTTTTATATTGTATAAAACTGTACGTTTGATCAAGTCTTTTCAGTTACACACGGCTGTTAAAAGTTCACCCTGAAATTAAAATGCCATTAATTGGAAAAAAAATGATAAAGCACCATAGAAGGATCATAAAATTTAGAGTCCTTTACTGTATTTACTATAAGTCTTTGAAAGACATAACTGTGTTTGTTATTGACTTCCACTCATGTGGGCTGTTAACCACTGCAACCACTTTCTGCTCCACAGAAAAAAAGTCAGTCATATGGATGTATCAACATGATGGTAGGTTTTTGAATATTGGTTTTTGGGTGAACTATCCTTTAAATTCTTTTGATTTTAATGTTTGTTTTACTTATTATACTGTATGCTTGTTTCTAAACATTTTTTATTTGAACTTAATTTGAATTAATTTGAATTATCATCACTTTAACTACTAAAAGCTAGACTAGAGACAGGCCCCAAAAAGTATTTGAACACTTCAGACAACATTTGCAGCACAATAATACCACCAGGTCACGAAATATCAAAAAGAAATTGGTTTTAAAGGGGTCATATGATACAATTTCAATTTTTCCTTTCTGTTTGGAGTGTTACAAGCTCTTGGTGCACTACTTTGTTTGGTCTTCCAAAAGAGGACACGACTAGAAATCAGTGGTTAAGTTGTATTTACAACACTGTTCCAGAACACTTCAACCCAAATATTAATTTATGTGCAGCGCATTTTATGGAGGACTGTTTCCTGATCCTGGTAGAGTAGACTACATTGCCGGCTGTTCTGACTCACAGAATGGAAGTACGTTTTCATTTTAAGGATTTGCCACTGATGATTCAAACATAAGTTTTGAGCAGTGTAGAGTAGCGCTTGTTGTTTGTCGTTTCTCCGATTAAAAAATGCAGACATGGTTTTATGTTTACGCGTCATAAATAATGTTCTTTTTAGCAGCATCATATGACCCCTTTAAATATATATATAGCTAATTTAAAACAATAATATATTTTGTTTAATTTTAAATAAATAAATCTGATATTTTATCAAATATATGCATAGATAAATATTTAATTTAAATATATATCTATATAAATATTGAAATATTTATATGTATTTAGATATTAAACAAGCATATTTACAAAAATATTTTTAGACAAACTGTACAGCATCTGTTGTTACTGATTTGTATCCTCTAAGAATGACTTGGGGAACAGTTGGTTAAGAGTAATGTGAATATTGTTCTGCGAAAAGGTCTAACAACATTTGCCAACTTGGTAAGCAGATGCCATTTTTAAATATTGTTTATCCCTTTGCCATGACATTTACAATGCATGCCCTAAATATCTAGATACTTTTTTGGAACATCTGTATTCCCTGTTTTCTCTATCTTATCCAACTAAAATTAGGTGGGCCCCCCAGACAGATGGGCCCTTACACCATTCACAAGACTTAACTCTGAGTCTGAGAGTAAAGGCAGGCATTCTTCCACTAAACAATGAGAAATGCATCTCTATTAATGACCAGAGAGCAGGCTGAACAAAGAGCTGCCTGCAGGGAACCAGCAGTCTAAACACCCCACCCACCCTCACGCTGTCAAACCACAGTATGCAAAACCGGTCATCTGGACCCAAAAAACGTGACTTATGACCGTGTATTACCGTAGACATGGCCAAAAGTCAGCATTGTAAGAGGACGCACAGTTAGTCTGAGCGTCAGGGCGGGTTCGCTTCATCCTGACGTAACAAGCGCCGCTCGCTCCAGCCCTGCGCCGCTGTTGCGCTCAGTATCTTCACCACAAAATCAACCCAAACGTGGCCAGCGTGATTTGACGTCGAGACATCTGGGAATCTAGGAGATGACATTTATCGTCAACGTGAGTATAAATATGGCTTTGGTTTTATAATTGAATGGGAATTTGGTAAACACGGTGTGGTGGAAGTTGACGTGACTGCCCGCTGGCAAATATTACATCACTGCTGCTGATTCACATTTAACGGAGATGGTGGTTTTGTTCCTTATTAAGAATGAACTAACTCGACATTTATGCGTGTTGTTATTTTAAAATGCTAAAATACAAACGTTGTAGACGTGTGCACCGTTATCTCCGCTCACATACGCCCGTTTTTACGCTCGCATCGTCGTTAACATTAAATGTCGGCATAGTGTGTTTTTACGGTCTTGAAGGTGGTTTTCTCAGCTTTTAAAATAATTAATTCCCGGAATCAAGGCCCATAAGAGGCACGTTAGTGTAAAGAAACAAGCGGTCATGGACAGGCTGTAGGTTTTTTTGTTTTGATGCTGATTTTACATTATTTATTTATGTTTCGACTTGGCTTTTATAATGATGGTGCATTTTATGTAAAAAATAAATAAATAAAAAAAGAGAAAATAAAATACACGTGATAAATCACTAAATAGGCCCACAGGGCGTGCTGCGCTATGTCAAATGGGCGCATGAGGCCTGTGTTTGCGCATATCGATCACAACACCAGCGGTTCGTG
>NW_015631049.1:2174464-2178981 GCF_001515625.1 Sinocyclocheilus rhinocerous | reverse complement strand
TATATATATATATATATGTGTGTGTGTGTGTGTGTGTGTAATAAAACATTAAAAAACACAAAAAATAAACCGCATATAGGCCTGTTAATGTACACGTATGAATGTTTGATATACTGTACGTCATTTACTGACAGTGATTCTTTAATATGGGTAACTTTTCTGTCCCCTAGGAAAATACTATAGTTTCGAAGAATAGATTAAAATACATTTAAGCTTTTGATTTTAGTAGTTTTATTAGGTGTCATTACCATAGAGGTTATTATTGTAGAATTGTACAACCCATTTCTATGGTTAATAGACTTTTAACTTGTTGTGTAAGCAAGTCCAAGGTTTATCTTTAATAAAAAAAAAAAAGTGCACCACCACATATCATATTATACCAAATCCACTTGAATTCATATAAATCGTATAATATCTTTATTACTGGATGTGACAAATATTGTAACAGATTAAAACAGTCAGAAGATGTTGCTTCAAAAGTGGCACTAATTGAAGAATCAGCCACTATCAGCATTGTCTGCAACTTTCTTCTATAAATATTGTTAGAATGCACACTCTGATAAACAAACATTTTGGATGCTCTTGACAGTGTGCAATTATAACCATAGCAGAATGTTATTCTCTGGACCCGTAGTGGTAATTTGATTATTTCTATGTAGAGAAACACCACTGAATATACCCTAACGTTTATTTTGTGTTACATAACTGATACAGGCTGAAATCTGTTTCTTTCTGTCTCTGAGAGAACTTTCTAGTCTGATTCCATTTAACAAAAGCAGTTTGTGTTGAAGAGATAGATGACTGAGATGTCGTCATTTCAGTTTGGAGCTTATTATTGATTCTGAGTGGTTAAAATTGACCATGATAGTGCAATATAGTAAAACTGACTGTAGAAACTGTCATTTTTTTTAGCATACCATTTTAATAACACAGTACTTTATTTTATAGAAATCATAGTTAGATGTAATAATTGAAGATGCTTTGGGTAATGCTATCATGTGGTAATTGTAGAAGAGCTATAATTGTGTATGTAGTCTGTGGTCGGCTTTTCCATGTTTTTGCTGAACAGGAGCTTGATGTTTACTTTTCATCCTGACAGACTTTTTACATGGAAGTGTGAGAAACAGAGTAAGAAAGTCTAGCACAAAAAAAAAGAAGTTGTTTTCGCTCACTCTATTACTTATTATTTTACCATTATCTGGTCTCGTATAAGTTTTCGATTTTGTGTGCCTGTTTAGTGCCTTAGCCAGCATTGATGTTTTTTTTTGGGAGGGGGGCGGCATTTAAACATGAGTCACATGGAAGTCACACATTTTGGAAACCAGTAAACCCTTTTTATCTCTACAAGTCTATCCAAAGACAGTTTACTCATCATTTTATGGCTGTAACCTGTTTTTCTTTAGATTTCCAGGCTATTGTTATCTTACTTCAAATTGACAAAATTGCTGTTTGAATGTAACATCTATCTTTAAAGTCTTGAAATTACAATATTTTTGTCAACACAGCCTGTAATTCAAATCATTTTCTGCAGGTTGGTTCAAATAGGCTATGTTCAGTTAGTCAGTCTCTTCTTCTACTGTAAAAAGAAAGAGCATTAATAATTTAGTATAAATTTGCATAACCTTTAATCATCTAAAATATGATAGTAGAAAACCAATCTGAATTCTATTCCAAATTTACTAGTCAGTTGCTTAATAAATAGCACAAACAAAGCCTGTTTTTAATGATCTTTACCCAAACCTCTCTGTGTTTTGTGCATGTGTGAGAAACCGTCTTGTTGCTATCTTGTTGCCGTCTGTGTGCAGCTGTCTGTCTGATCTTGTAGCTAAACGCCTAGTCTGTGGAATGTAGTGGCTGTCATGGCCTGTAGTTATGTAACAATGAGACTTGAAAGCGGGAGAGAGAGCATTTTCTGCCCCCTTAACCTGCCTCTCAGTCCCTTTCTCATTTTATTTACGACAGCAATAGATGAGGATGTTGTGATGTAGCTCAAATGGTGCTAATAATTTCACCCAATAATACCAGCCAAATAATTGCCCTGGTCAATCTAACGATCTATCACTAGTTGCTCCCATACAGTATGTCTCAGTAGTGTGTGACTGATTAGATGAAGTCAGGCCAAACTGACTCATGAATTACTGGAAATAGATGCCTCAGACTGTGAACTAATTTAAGCTCTAAGATTCATTTCAGTGTTTCTCCTGCAATGTCAAGTTGGAAGTGGAACTCATCAGCATCCTGTGAGGAACAGTTTTTTTCATCAGTGTAGTTTTTTGAGACCCTAAGAACACAAGTCGGAAGTCGTGGCCTAATGGTTAGAGAGTCGGACCCGTAACCCAAAGGTTGTGGGTTCGAGTCTCAGGTCTGGCAGGGATTGTAGGTGGGGGGAGTGAATGTACAGCGCTCTCTTCCACCTTCAATACCCCGACTGAGGTGCCCTTGAGCAAGGCATTGAACCCCCAACTGCTCCCGGGGTGCCGCAGCATAAATGCCCACTGCTCCGGGTGTGTGTTCACTGTGTGTGTGTGTGTTCACTGCTGTGTGTGTGCACTTAGGATGGGTTAAATGCAGAGCACTAATTCCGAGTATGGGTAACCATACTTGGCCACATGTCACTTTCACTTTCAAATCTTTTTCTTCATGAATCTTCTTAAAGTCCTGATGGAACAGAAATAGCGGCAGTTCTTTTCTTTCATATTTTGACGTACATTCGAGTAAAACGAATTATTAAAGAAAAAATGAATGGCGGGACTTGGTTCTATGCATCAGTTGTTGATTGGATGGTGTCAGATTGGTTGAATACGAGCTTTCAGTCAATTGTGACGGGACAGAGTTTAAGCAGACTAAATAAATTAAGAAGTCCATCTTACCTCACCAATCAAACTGACCCGCAGCCACTTTTCCTCCTTCAAGATTTCCGCCCGTTTAAAATAAGTTAAACGTCCACCGCTCACCCCTCCCTTCCTCTCTAGTGGATCTCTAGTGAAGTCGCCACCATTGGTACACCAACAAAAATATACTGAATATCAGTTTGATCAAAATAAGAGCCATGGACAGAGCTGTGGCTTAGTGGTTAGCACATATGTGCCACAGTGCTTGTGCAGGTGACATGGAGTTCATCTTGCATAATTTCCTGAATTTCACTATCATTTCCTGTCTTATTTGTTCTGTCCCCATAGTTAAAAGTTGCAAAAATGTCAAAAATATAAAAAATATCACTGTTAGCACTGAAAGTGAGATAGTTTAGTTTTATAAAGACCTCACCATCTCCATTGCAATCTGTTGTTATTATCTCTAAATGATCACCTCAGTTTTACAGTAAAGGCCCCGATATTGTCTTTTTTTTCTTTTTCTTTTTTTTCTTCGTTCAGGGGTAAAAACAAGTTACTTTTACTCCAAGAAGTTATGAAATACCTTTGCAGCAGTATACTGTTAGCAAACATCCTGACGCCGCCCACACCATTTATTTTAGGGCTGCACGATATTGGAAAAAACTCACATTGCGATATTTTATTTTTCTGCGATATATATATAATCAACGATAAAAAAATCAACGATTGGGGTGATTTAGGCGAGTAAATCAGCATAGGAAATAAACAAATTACAAGCATAGATAAATATAACAGAACAAAGATACAAATGAAATAAGCAGTGCTTTATATTTTTCACGTAAGTCTTCAGGTACAGAAATTGAATAATCAAATGTAAAATAACACTGCATAGTTTTCACTGTATAAATTAAATCTAATAAATCTGTTAAAGCTACAAAAGTGATTCATGGAGTTCATCTTGCATAATTTCCTGAATTTCACTATCATTTCCTGTCTTATTTGTTCTGTCCCCATAGTTAAAAGTTGCAAAAATGTCAAAAATATAAAAAATATCACTGTTAGCACTGAAAGTGAGATAGTTTAGTTTTATAAAGACCTCACCATCTCCATTGCAGTCTGTTGTTATTATCTCTAAATGATCACCTCAGTTTTACAGTAAAGGCCCCGATATTGTCTTTTTTTTCTTTTTCTTTTTTTTCTTCGTTCAGGGGTAAAAACAAGTTACTTTTACTCCAAGAAGTTATGAAATACCTTTGCAGCAGTATACTGTTAGCAAACATCCTGACGCCGCCCACACCATTTATTTTAGGGCTGCACGATATTGGAAAAAACTCACATTGCGATATTTTATTTTTCTGCGATATATATATAATCAACGATAAAAAAATCAACGATTGGGGTGATTTAGGCGAGTAAATCAGCATAGGAAATAAACAAATTACAAGCATAGATAAATATAACAGAACAAAGATACAAATGAAATAAGCAGTGCTTTATATTTTTCAGGTAAGTCTTCAGGTACAGAAATTGAATAATCAAATGTAAAATAACACTGCATAGTTTTCACTGTATAAATTAAATCTAATAAATCTGTGTTAAAGCTACAAAAGTGATTTTTCTTTGTGTTTTGTTGTTTGATTAACATTCATAACACAGAAAGCCTCAGGAACATTAAACTGCTGTAAA
>NW_015631049.1:2166382-2174303 GCF_001515625.1 Sinocyclocheilus rhinocerous | reverse complement strand
CGGCGCGGCGCGACAAAATACAATGAACCCATATAATCAGTGATGCTGTCTACACTGGATGCGGCGCGGCACGACAAAGTACTGACAGAAACAAAGTTCAAATTATTGGCAACGGTCGCTTTGTCGCGCGAGTCCAGTGTAGACAGACTTTGGGGCCGTTCACATGTCGCGCCTAAAAACGTGTGGAAAACGCCAGTCGCGCTGCTTTCTCCTTCTTTCCAAAGCACTTGGGAGCTTGCGCTTTCGTGGCATCTGCCGTTGCTAAGCAACCGTGACCTGCGCTCTCCACGACGACACGGAAGTTTCAACAAAGGATAAACGGATTTCCAGCACTGAAAATCGCTTGCAGTAGCTCTGCTACTAAAAGTATTTAAAATGGTATCTCTGTACAGCTGTCGCGTCCGGTGTAGACACCGTGTCTGTGTGTGAGCAAAGAAAACAATCAGTATAAATATAACGATCAGTATACGAAACATTGCACATCCTGCGATGTGACTATCGCGGATGCGCACATCACTATTTCGATGCTGAAACGATATATCGTGCAGCCCTAATTTATTCTCTTTTTCTTGTAGTTTTAGGTGATTGCCTTGACAGTGCCTGTGTTTGGTCGATATAAAATATTAATCAAAATAAAAATGATAGAAAAACATGCTTCGAAGATATTGTTTAATTAATCACTAGGCCAGTATATATGTAATCATTAGTCAGCTCTCGTAATCCACTCTTAGTTTCCTTCATGGACTCCTGTAAGTTTGAGAATTTTTGTGTTGGTTTAAATGTATTTCCTTTATATTAAATATCAATTAAAATGGTAAATTATGTATTTACCTGTGTACCAGTTTATTCATAGATTGTCTACATTCTGAATACATTATCATCTATAGGCTGTGAGCAGATTAAAGAGCCTGTAAACTGGATTTAGTTAATTATTCATTTGTTCGTTTGTCCTTAGGTTTCTTTTTGTCTGTTTTTGGCACTCATGATTTGTCCCTGTAGATCATGTTTTTGTTATGTAACATGTAACTTTGTTGAAAATGATATGTTTATACAATGAGATGCCCAACTAAACCTTAACCAACCTTTTCCACTTATGAACACTGAATATCTTTATGTTTTACGTGAAGATAATTTAAAACTGAGTCCTGTCTTCTGTCTTTTTTCCAGATGTTTACCTTCAGCCAAGAGATCCTCTTTAACCTTTTCTTTAACGTTCCTCACTTCCCAAAACCACGGATTGGCATTGGACGTGTGAACTAAAGTCTTTGGAAAACCACATTCTGCAAATATCCAAATATTCTTCATCCTCACCCACTAGGAGAAGATGGACAGTCCACCTAAGCTAGCCGGGGAGACTCTTATTGTCCACCACATTCCACTTGTTCACTGCCAGGTTTCAAGCTCACGACAATGCTGTGGTAGTCCATTGAAAAGGAACAGTAATCCTTTCAGCTGCCCGGAGAATCTGGGATTGAGCCGGACTACCTCCCTACCTGAGAGAGATATTCTTCAGCGGGAGGCGTTGGTGTACAGCAGCCTCATACAGACATCGAGCAGCAGCCTTAGCTCTAGTGATACTTTTGGGGATGGAGGAATTAGAGGAGGGCAGAAACAAGAAAGAGGTGGGAGAGAAGGGAGTATGGCAAGTGACACTTCCTCTTTCACCTCAAGCAATTCTGAAGATCAAGCTCAAGGCCTGCAGATGAAGACACGTGAACAGCTGAACTCGAGACGTAACCCCTTTCTGCTCAACACTGAAGATGAAGATGATGAGGATGAAGACAATCTGAATGGATATTTGGAAGACTCCTCTTTTCACCTGCATGGAAATTCGCATGAAATCTCAAATGCAGCACTTGCAAATGAAGACTTGCCGCCTTTCCACCTGCATGACCTTGGGTTCACCGTTGAACCTTTTCTCTTGCATGGGTCTACAGAAAAACAGTGGAGTTCCATACATGGGCCTAGTGGGGAAGCAGAGCACAGACACCACACAATAGGTGGGACTTTCGATTTGTCTACTCACATGGAGGGACTGAACTTGCTGAGATTAGATAGCCAGCGGCGCCACGGAAGCAGTGGTTCCACCCTTTCAATGGACTGTGGTGAGCAAGAATGGGGTGAGGATGATGATTATGAAGACCAGTCCATGCAGGGTGGCAGAGGAAGCTCAGAGTGTTCCAGTCTTGCAGCACCACATTGCTCCTGTTGCGGCCTTTCTCAGCCATACCCTGAACCTTTTCACGAATCATTTTCTGAGTGTCACCAGGGCTACGGCAGTGATTCCTCCTGCAATAGCTCAGATGGAGTGCTGGTTAACTTCAGCATGATTTACAACAAGATGAACAATGTTGTCCCAGCCAAACAGTCACTCAATATCAACAGTTCCGTCGAGCAATCCTGTGCATCATCTGTGTCTGAGCTTGTTGGGATGTGCGGAACAGAAAGTAGCAGTGGACGTGGAGCTTTCTACCTGGACTTACACACCTCCCCGATTGAACCCGCTCAGCATCCTTCGGCCACTCAAGAACATGCAAACTCTTCTTCTGTATCTCAGCCACAAGGTGCCACTATGGAACTAGATGCCAACTGTAACTCATACCACAACCTTCTTGGAAGCGAGGCACTGTCCTCCGCTGAAACCTCTGCCAGTGAACTCATCTCGTGTCTTCAAAGCCAAGCTCGCTTGGTTGTAGCAACGCAGAATTACTACAAGCTGGTGACATGTGACCTTTCTTCCCAGTCCTCTCCCAGTCCAGCGGGATCATCGGTCACAAGCTGCTCAGATGAGCACAGCAAAGGAAGTCCCACTCAGCCAACAGAGTACTACCTATTCCAACAAATGAAAGAGGATGAAGAAGAGGAAGATGCAGAGGTGTTATATTATTTGCTTCATTTGGTGTTAGCTTGTATTTAGCATTTTGTGCCTTCACTCGTTCTGTACTCCTTAGCAATATGTACATTGTACCTTCTTATTTTTCTTCTAGCTTGTTACATCCTTTACATTCTTTTCTTTTTCTTTTGCCAGAATGAAGAAAAGGATTCATGTGAGATTGAATCTACCCGTGAGAATGTAATTGAGGGGCAGGTGTATATCAACATCTCCCCACCTACAACAGCCTGCAATTCAGTTGGTGCTTCGGGGAGCGGTCGACCTCGTTCTCGCAGCTACGATCGGAACCTAGACAAGTCACCATCTCCTCGCCTTGGGTCCTTGGAGCGCATGCTCAGCTGCCCTGTTCGGCTCAGTGAGAGTGCAGCCCCTAGCCCGCCACCTCCACCACGTGTCACTTCTTTTGCGGAAATAGCGAGGAATAAGAGGAGAACCGGAGGATCACCATCACAGAGGGGCGGAATGGAGGCCACATCCATGAACTCTCACTCATCTGGAGAGTTCTCGCCCATCCTGGAAGACCTTCCACAGGGTCAGAGCCACAGTTTGCCACCACTCACTCTATGCCATAGTCAAGGGAGCTGTGATTTGTCCTCCCCGCATAGATCTCGGAGTACACCGCTGCGAGAATCACCAGGGGGAGCAGGAAAACGGGCTCGAACCAAAGCAGAAGGTAACACATTATCTTCTAAAAGAGGATGGTTAAATTGTGTTACTTGTAAGAGCTGGTTTATTTTGTGGATTGACTTGTTTTGTGTTTGAATCATGTTATTGTGCAGCCTAGCACCCAGAAGCCTGACTGCATTTTGAAACTCTTCTTGACTATGTGTTGGTTGGGTTGTGACAATTAGATTTTCATCATTTTATTTCTCTAGCATTTCAAACCTAGCTAGTAAACGGTGTGTATTCTCAGTGATTGCCCTTAGCATGATTTGTTTGTTTTATTTTCCAAGCTAATTTGGTTAGCTTCTGCTAAAAGGTACCACTCTTTCCTCTTGGGGCAGTTACTTGCTAGGATGTTGTTAAAGAGTGTTTTCTGCACATTGATCTGCGGTTACGGTGTGGTTGCTAGAGTGTTGCTAGGAAGTTCTGCGTTGTTCCTTATTTTGGTCCAAGTCAAAACAAAAAAACAAAACAAAACAAAAAAACTTTACTGGATACTGTATGCTTTGGACCCAAAAATAAATTCAGTCATCCTTTACTTACCCATGTCATTCCAAATCCATATGACTTTCTTCTATGGAATACAAAAAAAAAATCTCCAAATATTTTCCTTTTATTTTTTTTGTGGAGGAATAAATGTTATGTGGGATTTAAACAACATAATGGTAAATAAAATATGACAGAATTTTTGGGTATTATGTATGTCTATGGCTTTTTTATTGTTTGTCAGCCAGGTAATCTCAAATCCGATGAGATTAGTAATAACGCATCTGTCTTCTTCCAGCTGCATTATGTGAGGTGTCATTCATGTCTGTAGCACAAACAGTGCAAGAGTTACATGATAAAGTTTGATACTTAGGTTAGGAGGTTTGACAAAGCAAAATAAATGGGAAGAGTTTGATATACAGTTTGATATACAGAAAGGTTAGCTTTTGTTACTGGAATGCTTGTTAGTTCTCTCTGTGTTTAGTGCTGTGCTGCCCCTGCTGGCTGTGACTGGGTACTGCCGTGTACTAAGAGCTCTGACATATGAGTACTCAGGCATGTGGAGCAGGCAATTTACTCAATAGCCGAGTGATGTTTCACACACACTGTGTGCCCGTCAGAGCACACGCAACACACACCCAGAGGTGTACACAGAGGAGCTTCTTAAACAGGCTGTTTTTTGGTAATAATGTCCTGGCTGTTTATGTACCTCTGTTGGTCATTAAGTTTTTGGAGCTGTGTTTTAAGGTATGCTTTTGACAAAGTTGTATGATTTTTGTTTTATGTATGATTTTGTTTCAGTTTCATAATAAGACCCTGTTGTTGCTATTACTATTGCTAGGTTTTATTCCAGCTGTTTTAAAATGCTGTGTCATTGCCATAGCCTTTCTGGTTTAAATTTACATCAAATAATTTGCTTCATATTATAATTATATGTATCATGTCAATTAATTTTATTTATAATGATTTATGAAGCATTAGATATTGTTAATGCCTGCATTACTGAATTGAATGATACTCTGCCACAGTCTCAGTTTTAAATGTCTAATTTTGTTCTTAATCTTCATCTGTCTTACTTTCTCTCCAAACCCTCCTTTCTCATCTCTGTCTCTTGTCTTTCTTCCCCCTAGGTGGCCTGTCTAGCTCCACAGACTCCTCTCCAGTTGTATTTCGCTATAGCAAAGATCAACGTCCGACCTCATTACCCATTCAGCCTTTCACTTTCCAGCACCAGTTTGGAAAACCCCAGACGAAGCCTCTCCTTCCTCTTCTGGATGGATACATCAGCCAAATGCAGGCTCGAGGGGCTGCAGTGTCTGAGGGAGGTGAAGATGACTCGGAAGAAGATCGTAGGCCACTTCACGGCTCCTCCAATGCACCTACAACAGTGCGGCCATCCCCACTGGGCAGCTATTCCCCAATTCGCCTCCAAGTTGCACCCACCTCTTCTGGAACCTGCTCGACATGCACTCCGACCCCTGGTGGTCCAAGGCCACCACGTTCCCTCTCTTGCCCCATCTCTGCAGGTCTTCTGCCCCAGCATACCCCAACTGGAATGGCCATACGTACAGAGACACCTAAACTTGCTCCCTTACCTCCAACACCGCCTCCACCTCCACTGATGAAGCAGAGTCTGCTGATGCCTGCATTGCCCACTAGAAATCACTGTTTCCACTGTGGCAATTTGCCGACGCTACCCAGCTCAGGTCTCAGTCCTCTTGGACAGTTGGAACCAGCGCCACAGGAAGAGCCAGTGAAGGTTTTACCGGCATGTGTGACACAGCAACAGCCTAATGGTAGGTTTGGAGAAAAAATGAGTGAATTCACAGTTCTAGACACTGCTGTGTGTTGTTTATGACTTTATAATAATTTTTTCTGCTCTTAAAGAAAAAAAAACATTAACGTGGTTTTGCCTTGAGTTTGTAAAAATCTTTTTTTTCTGATTTGAGTTGGATAGGTCAAAACAATCGTATATTGGCTGCCTATCTGAACAAAGCCTTAGCTTCCATACTTACACCTTGACTATTCTTTCCTTTAAATACTGCTAACAATTTCTCTTTTCTATCCCTCCTGTTTCCCCTTCTGCCCGTTTTTTCCATTGCATCACTTTGGCATTTCCACAATATTATCTTACCCTTCTGACTGTTCTTTCCCTTTTACTACTTTTCTCTGTGTATGTATGTTCATTCATCTTACCATCCATTCACCAATACTTATTTTTTTTCTTTTCGTATTCCATCCATTCTTTGCCACCATCCCCTTTTTCTTCCATTTTGCCCCCAGTGCACCACCTCTCCCCGCAGGCACTCAAATGGAGAGAGTACAGGCGCAAGAACCCTCTGGGTGTGGAGCGTGGTAAAAACGACCCTCATTCTTTCTCTTGTGCTTTGGAAACCAAGAGACCTGGAACTCGAGTCATGCGACGCAATGTGTTTGATTTCCCTCCCACCAATCAACCACTCAGCTTCGGCAGACTTAATGGTGTTGAACCAATTTCTATCAGCCAACAGGGGTTGAGAGGAAAGAGACATAAAGGGGGCTGGGGTGGAATCATTTTGTTTATAGTTAGTAAATGTAGTTAGTGAACACTCAAGTGTGACAACGACCTTATCTTTTGTCTGTCATCACCAGCTTGTTTTGTCTAGCAGTGTCTATATTTGGTGTAGGTTTGCATTTATCTGACTGATGTTGTTTTTGTTTATAGGTCAGTCGTTGAGGCAACTGCCGCAGTGCTACAGTGACTTCCTGCCGGATTATTTCTCTCAGACAGAGCGCCCCCCAGAGGAATTCTGCTTATCTCCTGATTCTAATACTGATGAATCCATCTCTATAGACCTGTTGCAGAAGAGAGGTGTGTGATTTTTTTTTCTTTGTGTAGTAACGCTAACAGTGGCACAGCATGTGTTAAATATCATATCAGTTCTTAAAGGGGACATAACACACAGTTTATGCCAATCTCATGTCAATCTTTAGTACCTATAGAGTAGTATTGCATCATTCATATCTCCAAAGAGTCTTTAGCTTTATCAGATTTATAAAATAAAGATAGCTCCTGGAGGCATGCCATGGCCAGAGCTAAAGAGTCGTGAGCACTTATGCGCCGATTGCCAACAAAACACAGAAGGTGCCCATACAAGGAATTTTGCCCTTTCTTGACGTCATGAAGAGCCATGCTTGAAAAATTTTTCTAAAACTTATTAGAACCTGGAAGGAGTGTATTTGGCACAGAAATACTCCGTCATATGTCCAAATCGTTTTTTGAAACTTTGACCATGTTTAGCACGAGAATCCTACTCTTTAACAGTGTAAATAACTCAGAATGCATGTAATAGCATTAGACCCCCCTTTTAAGTTAACCTCACTCCTAGATATTTAGATTTACATTTATTCATTTATCAGACACGTTTATTGAAAGTCACTTACAAATGAGTTTGAGTTTTTAAATATTATCATGTAACATCTAGAAGTTAAAAAATAAAACTGCAAGTATCTTGCCGGAAAACTATTGTTTTGGTTGTGCTTCGGCTCTGCTCCTCTGTGGATGAATGTGGTTTAAGGCACCAGTTTACATATGAATACAGGACATCTTATCAGAGTGGATGGACAAATAAATAACATTTTCTTTGTTTCTAAAACTGGTGATTCCCAAGAAGTTTGCTGTTGTGAGTGATCCTTGGTCAATTGTTCTTGTTCATTGTGAGTAACATGGTGAAGCTTTAAAATGGCTATTGTAATTTATCATTGCTTTCATACATTTTAGACAACATTATTGTTCTTCACACCACATATTACAGGGTTCCCACGCTTCTTGAAAGTACTTGAATTTCAGACATATGGATTCAAGGCCTGGAAAGTACTTGAAAACAAACATAGGTCCTT
>NW_015631049.1:2159362-2164328 GCF_001515625.1 Sinocyclocheilus rhinocerous | reverse complement strand
ACTTCAATGGATTTCATTAAATTCCTTTGAACACAACTGCTCAAAACGGTCTAAATTTATGAAACCTACACATTCAAAGCATTATTACTCTGAAATGTTTAATGTAAATGTTAAGTGTAAGTGAACTGTTAAGTAATGTACGGTCTTTCATGACACTACATATGCTGGGGTGTGAATTTGATAGGTGCTTGATATAAAATAAATGGTGCTTTAAAAAGTCCTTGAATCTGGTGTTCATGAAAGAGTGGGAACCCTGATATTACTAAATTAGTCTTGCATGGGAAAGTGACATCATGTTTAGATAAGGACAAGACTAAGAAGCTGAATTAGAAAGTAAAAGGAATTTAAAAAAAAATCAATTTAGCTGAATGCTTGCAGTACTCTTGCCCATACAACAGGCATATAGTGAAACTTCAAAGAAGACAAATTGGGACCACAAGGTTAGATTAATGTACTATATTCTAAGTGTTCTGATGCCAAAGAATGCTGCCTTTTTTGGCCTTTGGAGGCCAGTCCCTTGTCACCGTATGCTTTTGTTGTATAGGCAAGAGCAGTGTGAAGATTCTTAAAAACTGTTTTCTGCATTCCACAGAAGAAATAAAGTCATACAGATTTAGAACAACATGAAGGTAAATAAATGAAACAGAATTTAAATTTTTTTGGGTCAACCATTATTTTAAGCCGTTACTTTTGCCTCTCTGACTTGTTTCGCAGTTTAAACAATGTCCAGATTTACCTATAATCTCCATATAGTCATAGCAGTATAATAACCTCAGCAAGCTCATCTTTAAAGCTTGATGCGGTTAATATGAACCTTATTGTTGCGGTGAGCCCTTTAGCTCTTAAATTAATTATAGTTTTAATGCACTGCATACACACTGCAGTGAATATTATGTGTGCCCTAGTGACTAGAATGCAGAAGAAATCTATGTCTCTTCATGTTGTTTCTACTGGGTCCTCATGTCAATCAAACAAGGCCCCTTTTGTTTTCCACTCAAATACTGCCAATTCCCATCAAACCCTCTAAACTGCATTAGCATATGACAGAGCGTGTGTTTGTGTGTAGCCTATATACTATTAGTAAGAGTTCAATTTGATTAGATAAATAAAATAATGGAATATTTTCTATTTTGTCTCCTCTGCATGTCCTTATGTACTAGGTTTGGTGAAGGCCATAAACACAGCAGTCGATCTGATAGTGGCTCATTTTGGCACCAGTCGGGATGCAGGAGTAAAGGTACATTAAATTTGAAATAACAGTGTTAAACTCTGTATACTTGAGTTTACGTGCCTCACTAAAGGCAGTAAAAATGTTGACAGTACCCTTTCGCTCTCTCTTACAGGCCAAATTGGGAAATAGCTCTGTAAGTCCGAATGTGGGTCACCTTATTCTAAAGTACCTCTGTCCTGCCATTCGTGAGATACTGCATGATGGACTGAAAGCGTATGTACTGGACCTGATCATCGGACAACGCAAAAACCAGCCCTGGAGTGTGGTGGAGGCCTCCACACAACTCGGTATGAGAGGAGTGATGAAGGTGATTATTATATGAATGAGAATAAAGGAAATTATTTATGCTTATCCTTTCTGTCCTAGGTCCCTCTACGCGGGTTTTACACAGTCTGTTTTCTAAAGTCAGTCAGTATTCTGAGCTGACCAATCACAGTATGAGACTCAATGCCTTCATCTTCGGCCTGTTGAAGTAAGCTTCTTTCATTTTTCTCTCTTTTCATCTCCCTGTTCTTCCTTTCACTGTTTCAAATCACGCTCGTCTTCATACTGCTTATGAAAGCACATTTTTGTACTTTTCAACATTTTTTGCTTGCTAAAGCATCAACATGAAATCAAAATTGATTTCTAAATTTACATTCCTTATTGTGCAATTTGTTGGATTCCCATCTAGGTTTTCTCGTTGAATATAACTTTTCAATTGGAAATGTATGGAGATAGAATTGTTGCTTAATTCCAAATAAATAGATTATGATCCACAAATAAATGTAAAGAGATTAACAAACATTAAACATATTGACAAATAAATAGAATGAGATCCACAAATAAATCTTAAAGTTTCATAAACATGAATTAAATTCACAAATAAATAAAATTAGATTTGCAAATAAAAACATATTCACAAATATATATTTGTCACAACCACAACTTTGCCTGTCATTTATTTGTGAAACGCATCCTGTGCATTTGCGAATTGTGAAACATTTCTTTCGTCAAGACGTGCTGACAATCCACAAATACGTGGACTCCACCCACCGTCTACTCAAGCCAATCAGATAACAGCCACATTTCGCTGACCAATCGTAGCACGATCTCGCTATATTATATTTTACGTGCCTTTGAAAATGCCAGAGAAACAGAGCTTTAAATCACGGCTATGGGAACAACACTATGCTGGATTCAAACGCGTTATGGAAGCGTCATGTTATTCAATATGGAAATAAAAGCGTCAATAAGTAACTGACTAATAAATAACCGAACTCAACCTCATAATAAACATTTGTTTGTGTAATAGGTTAAATTGCCATCACACAACAGCCAACAGCATTTCCCAGTTTTTCAGTCAAGCCGATGTATATGAGCTGCTATGTGGATCTAACGATGTATGAAGTTTTTGATATTCTGCGGTGGTCAGTTCACAGCAGTGATAGAAATTAATCTACCAATAAGCTTAAATATATATATATATTTTTTTTTTTTTTACCTTTTATAAGCATTTTTACATTTATAAAGCCATTTTTTCTTAAAGTGTGCATCATCTTTTTGAGTCAAATTCTTGCATATAATTTGTCAATTACAATAATGAGATATTTGGGCTGTTACCAAACAAATGGTATAAATATCAACTAAATTAATCTTTGCAATGCAGAGGAAACACAGAAGCTGCATCTGAAGTGGCATGTAGATGTCACACTGTTTAATGCAGCTCTGAGGGACATGGGATGCTTTAACCTGCAGTTACAAATGCATATATAATGTTTTGATATTTTAAACAAAAAAACGTTGAATACTGACATTTGAAATTATAAAAAAAATGAAAAGATACTTTTCCTGAGATAACTTAATTCTTCTGCATTGGCTCAAATAGGTAATATAAGGGCCATAAAATGGGTACAGTAAAAGATGTTTAAAATTGGATTTCGTTAGACCATTAGACTGTGTATCATGCCAAGCCACAGTATTATATTTTACGTGCCTTTGAAAATGCCAGAGAAACAGCTTTAAATCACGGCTATGGGAACAACGCTATAGGCCTACTGGATTCAAGGGCAATATGGAAGCGTCATGTTATTATATGGAAATAAAAGTGTCAATAAGTAACTGAACTCAACCTCATAATAAACATTTGTTTGTGTAATAGGTTAAATTGCTGTCACACAACAGCCAACAGCATTTCCCAGTTTTTCAGTCAAGCCGATGTATATGAGCTGCTATGTGGATCTAACGATGTATGAAGTTTTTGATATTCTGTGGTGGTCAGTTCACAGCAGTGATAGAAATTAATCTACCAATAAGCTTACATATATATATATATTTTTTTTTTTTAACCTTTTATAAGCATTTTTACATTTATATCTTTTTGAGTTAAATTCTTGCATATAATTTGTCAATTAGAATAATGAGACATTTGGGCTGTTACCAAACAAATATGAATGCATTTAACCTGCAATTACAAATGCATAAATAATGTTTTGATATATTAAACATAAAACATTGAATACTGATATTTAAAATATTTTTTAATAAAATGAAAAGATACTTTAAATGTCAAATTAAAACTGCCAGTAGATGGCAGCAAGTCACTGTTAATAAGTGAGTCATTGTGATTGAACCGAATCATTTAAACGGTTGATTCATTCAGAAACGAAACACCGTCATGTTGCTCAGAGACGCAAAACAGTGCTGTGACTTTGTTTGGAGTTATTTTTGTTGTCGAAATAGAGCAAAAATATGGTGTCTAAAACTTAAGTCTCTTAATTAACTTTTTGTTTATTGAACTGTATATTAATATCACATAATTTTAATATCACATTTGAAATCATGTTGATTTTTGGAGAAAAGAAATGACATTGATATATAAATTATATTTATATAAACTTTATTAAATGATATAAATGTATTCATTTTCTGCTCCCATATCTTGAATTTTGTGATCATTCGAAATGTATTTTAATAAACTGAATCATACAGTGAAAGAAAGCACTGTAAATGCGCACACGCACTAGTCTAACCTACTACACTTCATCACGGCATTCTCAAAGGCACGTAACATAAAATACTGTGGCTTGGCTGGCATGATATATAGTCTAATGGTCTAACGAAATCCAATTTTAAACATCTTTTACTGTACCCATTTTATGGCCCTTATATTACCCATTTGAGCCAATGCAGATGAATGAAGTTATCTCAAGACGAGACCGTCTTGATTGTAAAGCAAAACGTGATTGGCTATAGCGATATCGTGCTACAATTGGTCAGTGAAATGTGGCTGTTATCTGATTGGCTTGAGTAGACGGTGGGTGGAGTCCACGTATTTGTGGATTGTCAGCACGTCTTGACGGAAGAAATGTTTCATTATTCGCAAAATCACAGGACGCGATTCACAAATGCGTGCAGCTATCTACAAATGCACAGGACGCGATTCAAAAATAAATGCCAGGCAAAGTTGTGGTTGTGACAAATATATATTTGTGAATATGTTTTTTTATTTGCAAATCTCATTTGATTTATTTGTGAATTTAATTCATGTTTGTGAAACTTTAAGATTTATTTGTGGATCTCATTCTATTTATTTGTGGATCATAATCTATTTACTTGGAATTAAGCAACAATTCTATCTCCATAGATTCCGGACAATCAGATAAAGGTGATCCACAGGACGCAGCCGGTTTAGCCACACACTACTTTTATGCCGACCATTTACATCCAAATGTTATTTAATTTTCACAGAACACA
>NW_015631049.1:2157040-2158863 GCF_001515625.1 Sinocyclocheilus rhinocerous | reverse complement strand
GTGATTGGCTATAGCGAGATCGTGCTACGATTGGTCAGCGAAATGTGGCTGTTATCTGATTGGCTTGAGTAGACGGTGGGTGGAGTCCACGTATTTGTGGATTGTCAGCACGTCTTGACGGAAGAAATGTTTCATTATTCGCAAAATCACAGGACGCGATTCACAAATGCGTGCAGCTATCTACAAATGCACAGGACGCGATTCACAAATAAATGCCAGGCAAAGTTGTGGTTGTGACATAAAATATATTTGTGAATATGTTTTTTTTATTTGCAAATCTCATTTTATTTATTTGTGAATTTAATTAATGTTTGTGAAACTTTTAAGATTTATTTGTGGATGTCATTCTATTTATTTGTTAATATGTTTAATGTTTGTTAATCTCTTTACATTTATTTATGGATCGTAATCTATTTATTTGGAATTAAGCAACAATTCTATCGCCATAGAAATGCCTCATATTATGGAAGCAAAATGTGAACAATGACTTTAAAATGGAGGGTCTGTGTTATTTGATGCTTTTTTAATTTAATTTAAATTTATTTACTTTTTCAAAGGTCTTAGAGCACCGTTTGAGAACTTACGTTTATTTTAGCAGTCCCCTGAGAGATAGACAACACAGACCGAGTGAGATGTTCGGATAGGGATGATAGTTTCTGTCTTGAGTTGATTGATCGAACGGAATGTGCTTTTTAATCTTCTAGGAGTTTCTAAAATGAAAACAAAAGATATATTTGACCATCAAATGCACTGTAGTACTGCAGTATCTTATCTTGACAACAATGAAGAAGAAGAAGAAGCTTTACATTCAGTATTGGATCATGAATTTAGCCAATGGTATATAACCAAAAAAGAAAAAAAAAAGAATAAATAAATTCAATGTATGAAGTAAATTTTTTGTTAATTAAATTAGATTGCTCCTTCTCAGATTTGATAGTCTAATCAACCCAACAATACAAAGCCAACTCTTAATATTTGATGGAAAAAAAAACATAATATAAATGCTTTTTTGTGTTTTGCATATTGAAATTGCTTTATCTGAAAGATACATGCAGTATTGCTTTAGATTTTAACATTTTAACTTTTAATACATTTAGCCATTTTCTACCTTTTAGAACAGCATTGGTGTCATAAAATGGTGTCTTGGTAGGCAGCTCACTAGGTTTTGGAACAGATCGATGGCGTAGGTTTTTTTATTAGCACTATAACAAGCCAGGCCTAAAAAAAAAAAAAAACTAAAATCTTGCTGGCTAAAACTCTGTAGTGTGTTTCGAGAAGTCTTTAGAAGTCATCAAAGGCTCCAGTTTTGCTTTGATGGGCCTTGACATAGTCATCTCAGCTCCTGTGCAAACTTCCTCTTTTCCACTCCTATTAAAATTATAGTCAGAGGCACAGCACTTTGATCATTATTTTCAATTATTCATTCTGCAGCATACTAATCTCTCTTCTCACTCTCTCATCTGTCTGTCTCACTCTGCGCTGTGGTCACTCTTCTTCTTGAGATCAATACAGAGTACAGTAATCACTTCCAGGGTCCTTGTTGTTGCACTTGTAGTATTTCACTTTAAAACAGATTTCCAGGGGTCCAGGGGTCTTCAACAGGGGGTCATCAACCCCTAGGAGGTTTGCAGCAGTACTGCAGGGGGGAAGCCAAATTATTGTTTGATTTTTTTTTTTTTCTTTTCGATAAACATGTAAGAATTACAGAACCTCAGACACTTTGATCTTCTGAGACAGACAATACACACACAGTGCATTAACATACACACATCTGTTTCCACATCTCACTGAGAGAAAATGCGGGAAAACGTCTCTCACATATG